>NC_053024.1:44513523-44696811 GCF_003073215.2 Triticum urartu
GAATTCAACAATATAACCAGCACCTAAAGCATTCTTTTCATGATCTACTTGCATAGAAAATTTACTACTCTCCACATAAGCAATTTTCTTCTCATGAATAGTAGTGGGAGAAAACTCAACAAAATAACTATCATATGATTGAAAATTAAGATCAAGATAACAAGTTTCATGGTTATCATTATTCTTTAAAGCATACGTGTCATCACAATAATCATCATAGATAGGAGGCATGCTTTCATCATAGTAAATTTGCTCATCAAATCTTGGGGGACAAAAAATATCATCTTCATCAAACATAGCTTCCCCAAGCTTGTGGCTTTGCATATCATTAGCATCATGGATATTCAAGGAATTCATACTAACAACATTGCAATCATGCTCATCATTCACATATTTTATGCCAAGTATGCTATGTAATTCTTCTTCTAGTACTTTGGCACAATTATCCTTTCCATCATACTCACAAAAGATAATAAAAAGGTGAAGCGTATGAGACAAACTCAATTCCATTTTTTTGGTAGTTTTCTTTTATAAACTAGACTAGTGCTAAAACAAGAAACAAAAAGATTCGATTGCAAGATCTAAAGATATACATTCACTTACCTAGCCTCCCCAGCAACGGCGCCAGAAAAAGAGCTTGATGTCTACTACACAACCTTCTTCTTGTAGACGTTGTTGGGCCTGCAAGTGCACAGGTTTGTAGGACAGTATCAAATTTCCCTCAAGTGGATGACCTAAGGTTTATCAATCCGCGAGAGGCGTAGGAGGAAAATGGTCTCTCTCAAACAACCCTGCAACCAAATAACAAAAAGTCTCTTGTGTCCCCAACACACCCAATACAATGGTAAATTGTATAGGTGCACTAGTTCGGCGAAGAGATGGTGATACAAGTGCAATATGGATGGTAGATATGGGTTTTTGTAAACTGAAAATATAAAAACAGCAAGGTAACAAGTGGTAAAACTGAGCGTAAACGGTATTGCAATGGTAGGAAACAAGGCCTAGGGTTCATACTTTCACTAGTGCAAGTTCTCTCAAAAATAATAACATAGATAGATCATATAACAAGCCCTCAACATGCAACAAAGAGTCACTCCGAAGCCACTAATAGCGGAGAACAAACGTAGAGATTATGGTAGGGTACGAAACCACCTCAAAGTTATTCTTTCAAATCAATCCGTTGGGCTATTCCTATAAGTGTCACAAACAGCCCTAGAGTTAATACTAGAATAACACCTTAAGATACAAATCAACCAAAACCCTAATGTCACCTAGATACTCCATTGTCACCTCAAGTATCCGTGGGCATGATTATACGATATGCATCACACAATCTCAGATTCATCCAACCAACATAAAAGTGCTACAAAGAGTGCCCCAAAGTTTCTACCGGAGAATCACGACGAAAACGTGTGCCAACCCCTATGCATAGGTTCCCAATGTCACGAAACCCGCAAGTTGATCACCAAGACATACATCAAGTGTTCTCAAATCTTTAAAGACTCAATCCAATAACATAACTTCAAAGGGGAATCTCAATCCATTACAAGAGAGAAGAGGGGGGGAAGAAACATAAGATCCAACTATAATAGTAAAGCTCGCGATACATCAAGATCGTATCACCTCAGGAACACGAGAGAGAGAGATCAAACACATAGCTACTAGTACATACCCTCAGCCCCGAGGGTGAACTACTCCCTCCTCGTCATGGAGAGCGCCGGGATGATGAAGATGGCCACCGGAGATGGATCCCCCCTCCAGCAGGGTACCGAAAAGGGGTCCCGATTGGTTTTTCGTGGTTCTGGAGGCTTGCGGCGGCGGAACTCCCGATCTATCTTCTGTTCTGGAAGTTTTAGGGTATGACGGTATATATGGGTGAAAGGAGAACGTCGGTGGAGCTACGGGGGCCCCACGAGGCAGGGGGGCGCGCCCTCCACCCTCGTGACCGCCTCGTGGCTCTTCTGACGTGGGGTCCAAGTCCATCAGGTGGGTTTCCTTCCAAAAATAACTTCTCCAGTTGATTTCGTTCCGTTTTGACTCCATCTGATATTCCTTTTCCTCGAAATACTGAAATAGGCATAAAACAACAAATCTGGGCTGGGCCTCCGGTTAATAGGTTAGTCCCAAAAATAATATAAAAGTGGATAATAAAGCCCAATATTGCCTAAAATAGTAGATAAAGTAGCATGCAGCAATCAAAAATTATTGATACGTTGGAGATGTATCAAACAACATTGTACTCGTACATCATAGCAAAAAAATGGAGATTTGTCAGTCCTTCTAAGCTGAAGTTAGTTTGGTCTTGTGGGGAGTAATGTAACCATCCTTCAACTGCTCCTTGTGATGAGAAGATAGACAGGGCTTCTTCATACTGGCATAATCGGAACTAGTCACTTCACGTAGTCCATATTCTTCTTCAGAGGAAGATGATCCTGTTGTGCAAAGACAAGAGGACAACTAAATGCTAGCATCCCTGTTTGCTCGAAAAAAAGGAAAGGAAATATTTAAAACAGCTCAGATGAAGCAGTTCTCAAGGACAATACTACTTTTTCATGACAGTATCTAAAAAGTAGCACAACACCAATAGAGATGACAAAGCTCAAATCATATGGATGAAATCAGTGGGCGAGTACCATCCTTTGTCAGGAGGCTTATTGTGTAGAGCATACAGATGAAGCACTTCTCCAGAAACATCTGTTGCTATCTACGGTGGTGGCCATGCTTACCATATACTCCTTGATTAGTTTAATGTTTCCAACATCTTCTTGTGTTGTTCCACTAAAATATATGGGATCTTCAAAGAAGATCCCTGTTTGCACAAGTAGAGATAATTACGTATTACATTAAGAGTGGCATTAAATCAGTGGCAAAACAATTGCTCTTTCCAGCCATAGCAATAAATTAAGATGCAAAACTATATCATTACTTGTGTCATCACAGTTCCAGTGCTTCATTACAGCACCGGGAGTTGATTTTTGTTTTTTCTTCCGCTTGTTCTTCCCCTTCATCACTTGGTTCAATAACAGACAAGCTTCGCCTTCAATGTAAGATTTGGCATGTCAATTAGGGAGCACAAGTATAGTACTAAACTTAACTTTCTAATGAAAGTGGCAAAATACAGGCCAACAGTTGTGAAATATCCTTATCTTACCTCAATGGGATATTACGGTGCACATACAGATTGGAAGTCTTGTCTCCATTTGTGCAGTTCACTAAAATCAAGCAACATTATCGTACAAGTAGCACAACATATGAAAGCACACTGCAGAATCATGTGAAAGAAGGCTAGTACTGACCTCTCATGATGCGGAATTCAAACAACTCACAAGAAGAAGATCTGAACCAAATTTGCCAACACGGATAGGAAGTAAGATCTCCTCTTGTGCAGTTCCACTAAGATCAAGCAATCAAGCAACGTTGTCGGTGTGACATTTTGGTTGAACTGCACAAAACACTCTTAAAACAAAAGTGTTTTGTGCAGTGCAACAAAAGGTCACAATGGCAACGAGGTGAAGTAGATAACCCTGTTTACACAGAGGTGCAAAGGAAACAACTAGTGGTCAATAACGGTGGATGACACAGAAGCCAACAAAAAGAAGCATCTACCTTATCTAAATGGGAAATAAAGCAAGACAGTAGCATTTCTCAAATGGTTCCATTGATTAATATTAACATAGAGATTATATTAACAATAAAATTCGTTAAACATGTAATTTGCTTTTAACTGTGGCATTGCATCAATTTTCCAGCGGCATTACTAGAGGGTGTTTGTTTACAGGGACATTTTGGTGTAGGGACTAAAAAAACTCCATGTCAGTCCCATCTAAACCAAACAGAAGGGACTTTTAGGGACTAAAGGTGGGCATTTGGGACTAAAGAAAGAAGACCCCGAGGGAGTCTTTTTGGGACTTTTTCCAACAGTTGCCCCTACCACGCATCACACCTTGTCTCTATTAGTTCATTACTAGGGGTAACGTGGTCTTTTAGCATGTCATTTAATAACCTCTAGTCCATGTTTAGTCCCTGGAACCAAGAAGGTAGGGACTAGGGAGTTTGTAACCAAACAAGGCCTTAGATTAACAACAACTAATGATTTGCACGGGACAGTGGACGCACCAGCACCATGTGCATCTACCGATGTACTGTGGTCATGCAGAGTCTGTTGAAACAAAGAACAAACAACCAAGGAGCATATTTGTGTTGGTCCCAGTTTTGTTATCTTTAGACACCTTTCCCTATGTGAGCGCAACAAATCTAGTCCTGCTCAAACTCTACAGCCTTGTCCCCCAAAACAAAAGATCAGTTCGTTACAGATGTGTGCGATAGAACTTTCCCCAGTACTTTCCCCCATTCCTTTCCTCTTTGAACCATGTCCTAGATTCGTTCTGTACAACTTTACCCCTTCCTTTCCTCTTTGAACCACGTCCTAGATTCATGCTATATACAACTTTTCCCACTACTTTCCCCCACTCCTTTCCTCTTTGAACCACGTCCTGGATTCATGGTATACAGGAAGCTAGAGCAATGCATGTGGAGTAAGTAAATTATACCTTAAAGTTCTTGGGGCGTGGTTCGGTGGGCGACGGGACGGCAGCGAAGAAGAAGGGGTCGGAGGCCCTCCCGCGCCGCCTCTGGGTGAAAGTGAACAGTTGCGCCGGTAGTGGATTCCCTCCCTCGCCGATGGCGACAGCGTTAAGCCTCCTTCCCTTCCCGGTGGACGGATCCTGCCGGCTCTTTGAGCAACAGCAAGGGGAGAGAGAGGCTAACGAAGTCATGTTTAGATCTGGAGAGGGCGAGAGAGTGTGAAGAGAGCAACTACAAGCGCTGAGGCTCCAGCGTGTATATATATACTGGGGAGAGAGAGTGTGTGAAGCGTGCAAACCCTAGAAAACAAGCACCGAGGCTGCAGCTTATACGTGATGAGGTGATTATACGGTCACTACAAGATCGTATAGCTCCGTGTCCATCCATTTTGACCAGTCAAAGAATCCTCCTGGCACAAATTATGCTCAAATGTAGTTATCGAACCCGAGACCTCAAGTTTGATGAGCGAATAGGCTAACCAGCTACACAACCCTCCCGTTACGTTCAACGAGAGGAAAATAACCTTTTATATATTCCTGCATTCGTGTGACAAGCATGTCGTGTTTTTTTGTGTGGGGGGGGGAGTCATTGGGATTTCAATCATAATCGTGTGATGTGGCTTTGGTGGTAAGAGTATCCACAGTGGTGCAGAAATAATGCAGCCTTAGTCACCTTACCTCTCTCCATGTAGTACGTTCGGTCCCACCAGTCAGAGGGTGAAACAAACAAATTAATAAGAAAAATTAAAAGCGCCAGTGGTGTATCTTACCTCACACATCTCGCTACTGCTCGGGAACACTGTCCAATTGATCCCTCTGTTCGCTCACGTACTATTTTAAGTGAATCCTTATTACTATAACATGCACACAATTTTGGGCACTTCTATTCGACCTAAGTCAGTGTGGCACCATATCTCATATACTTACTACTCCCTCCGTCTAGTTGTAGTAAGTCACGTTAGAAGGTGCAATGGGACCAAGGTGTGTGCGTGTGCGTGCGCGTGCGTGTGTGTGTGTGTGTGTTTAACAGCATGTGTGTCTTAGAGAGAGCGACAGATCGACCTACTCCTACAGAGAGATGGTGTGTAGTGTACGATTTTAGCCGCGAGAGTCGGTGCACCCTCTCGTTTCCGGGCATGTCCGGTAGGGACATGCGGACAGCTGACACGCCCGCTCCTAACCAGCCTGGCCCACCCAAAGCCCCTCCATCGCCTGCGCGCGCTTCCCGCCCGGAACGGTCAGCGTCGCTCCAAAGAATCGGTGCCGCATTCATGCCTGGGAAGAGCAGACATGACCTCTCACCGGCGCAAGAGTGATGGTTGCTTCGTCCGTCCAACTTACTGTTGGGTCTATGTGATTTGACAGCTCATTGGTGTTTATTACTGAGGTGGTAGGACTGCTGGATGTCCCACGCTTTGTAGAGATTACAATTTTCTCCATTCTTACAGTGGAGGAGTGCAACAGCAGTGAAAACACGCAGGCTCAGTGATTACATGGCCCACCTCACACTATCACCATATTTTCTGGACACCGTGCGACACCTAACTCTTTACATAGTACTCCCTCCGTTCTTAAATACTAGATGAGTCCCCGCGCGTTGCCGCGGAACAGCCGTATGTCTCTCTGCGCAAAATTACCGATTTCATAGAACTAAAAAAAACTCTATAACCGCATGACAAATGTGGTAGCCAAACTAAATAAACTCCCATCATCATTTAGATCATCCCACGTAAGGAAAAAAGATCAGCCAACTCCTACTGCATAGTGGGATTATATTTTTCTTTTTGACATATTAATGGGACTTAAAAGCTCACTTACATGCATGCTACCGGTGCATGCTTGCATGCAGACATGTTGATGTGATTTAAAACCCACTCACATGCATGCCACGGTATTTCTGCATGCTTGCATGTGGCTTAGTGCGGAGCCTCTCAACGTCTAGATTAGACGGCTATTATGGACTGATTTAGTTCATCTAACGGCTACATTAATTTTGATGATGTGGCTCAAGGAGAGGATAGAGAATTCCTAGTAGTGGGGGCTAGCTATTACTAGTAGATAAGTCTTTGTAGAGATTCCACTAGGTGAACTACATATGGGACAAAATGAATGAATCTACACTTAAAATGCATCTATATACATCTGCATGTGGTTCATGGTGAAATCTCTACAAAGACTTATATTTAGGAACGGAGGAAGTACTACTATAGTACGTACTACGTACTGTAATTTATTAGCGAGATAAATTTGTACAATGCTATGAAGCTTCTAGCTTCTGTTACATGTATCTTGCTTCCAAGGTTGCCCGTTGCAACATTTCATCAAATACAAAGGAGACTAACATGCCTGCTATTGCATCTCAATGATTGACAGATCATAGCAAATATGACTCCCCCCGTTCCAAAATAAGTGTATCAACTTTGTGCAAACTTTAGTACAATGGTGTACTACTACTAAAGTTGACACTTATTTTGGAACAGAGGCAGCTAAAGAAAAAACGATCCATGCAGTCCCTAGCCCTTGAACCGTGAACCCTAACCAGGCTTGAATTTGCTGGCAACGTTCGAGCTTCCTAATAAATGAAGTTTGCAACATTTTGACCATCGGATCATTTTGTGCAGTTTCACCAAAATCAAGATGAGCATCCCTGTGGCAAAGAAATTTAAGAAGTGTGATTAGAATAAGATTATTGGGACTAGTTGATGAGACATAAACTCATCACAAATACAGTACGTAGAAGCCAGTAGAGGTATGTGCGGAGCAAAGTAGTAGAGAAATATCCACATGGAGTGATGTGGGCAGCTGGAGCAGTGGTGCAAGCCGACTGTAAAGGGAGTTGTACCTGAGGGACGTAGCTCAACCTTGTGGAGGGTGGCGGGAGGTGGCAGCTTCCCACGTTGCAACAGTGAGCAAGGGACGAAGGCAACCTCACCGGCTTTGTGAGAGAGAACGGCGGGGACCCCTGATCGGGACGTGCCGACAGTGGGTTTTCGCCGTCGGCAACGGCGACCGCATCTACACTAAGCATCCACCCCTTCCCCCGGCGGACGTGATCCGCCGGGATGTTAGGGATGTGGCCACAGTCGTTTTGTGCGAGAGAGTGTGAAGAGAGCAACCCCAGCAAGCAACCGTGTAGGCTGGCCCGTCCTGACTATGTATATAGTGGAGCGGTTTCCTTTTCTCTCCATATGAACCTATCATATTGCGTGCGTGGCACTGAAGGAAAAAACTTTATTTATAAATGACGCGGCACCTATTACTCGTTCTCCTATAACCTTGTGCTTGGCATCTCCAAAATATTAACCTTGCGATTGGTTCTTCGCCTCTTCGCGAAGTCGAGCAATAATGGTAGTGAAGTATATATCATTCTGGCTATATGAGACCGAATGAATTGCTGCACATCCACCACGTGGGAGAGGGTCGAGGGGCGAGGGAGAGTGCTACATACGGAGCAAAATGAGTGAATCTACACTCTAAAATATGTTTATATACATCAGTGTTTGGAGTATGTACTAGTAGTTCATATTGAAATCTACTAAAGGACATATATATTCCAAACAATATGATATAATCTCTATAACCAAGGTAGTAGGGACGATGAGTAAACGGAGGGAGTAGTAAATTTTTCTCCTCGTCCTGCGAGCCACCGCGCGCATGGGCGAGGGAGCGGGCGTAAGGCGGAGCAAGCTTCACCTCATCTTGCGAGCCACCGCACCCGTGGGCGGGGGAGACGGCGTACTAAGCAAGCTTCTCCTCGTGTTGCGAGTTGACGGGACACATCAAAAGTACTCCAGTGTATAGAGCCTTGCCTCTAAGGTAGGCCCCACATGGTTTGCCTCTTTTTTAACATAACACATCAAGTCGCAATTTGTTTGTTCACCCGTGGTAGACGATCCTCCCTCCACCAAGTGGACAACTAGTACACGTGTCAAATTACCACGTGGGCTGCCTTTTCGTACAGAAATGAGCTTCACCGTGTACCCGCGCGGGTGTGGTTGGGAAAGAGATGGGAGTACGTGCGCCATGCATGCACCTCTTCTCTTCCTGCACGTCCTCCACCTACGTGGGTGTGTGTGAGAGATACAAACCGCGTTCATGAGTGTTTTTTGTTTTGGGATGGCGGTGGGGGGTGGGGTGGGGGTTGATTTCGTGAATTATTTATGGGAATATGTGTCAATGACATCTCAAACAGAATTTTGCATGCAATGTGTGTGAAATGGAGGCCTATCCATATCATATATAGAGTGTCGGGCAATCCACGAGAAGAGAGGGAGGGGTCATAGATATCGATAGAGTCGAAGAGAGGATCAAGTGGGTGGGTGCGAGATCGATGAAGAGAGCCATCAAAATTGTGTGCGTGTGCAAGTCAAAGATATAGGGCGACTGACCTACCGGAACGTTAGAGGGCACATGTCAAGTTTGTGTGTGGCAGGGAGACATGACTAGAGCGCTCGATGTATCGGTGTGTGTGTGGGGGGTGGGGGTGGGGGTGGGGTAGGCAGAGGCCTAACTATAGAGGTAGAACGACTCGTATATGTGTTAAGAAAGAGAGACCCAGCTATGTCTTGAGGGAGATCGGTCGACATCCATACATAACTGAAGGATGGGAAATATGATGGGACAGAGAGAGAGAGAGAGAGAGAGAGAGGAGAGTGAGGGAGAGGGGTAGAGTGCTGGATGGGTGATGTATTTGCTTCTCGAAGATGGTGGGAGAGGCCTACTAGACAAACTGAGGGTGGAACTGCAATCTTAACAATAAGAGTGGGGATGTGTTTCTGTTTGTGCCTGTGCGTGATAGATCTGTCAGGACACATCCATGGATGATGAAGGGGAACCATGTGTTTGGTAAGCAAACCTAACTAGATCGGTAGATCAATTATTGTTTGTCGGATGAAGGGAGAGACATAACTAATGAGGTAGATCGATCGACACGTGGGTAAAAACGAGTTATAAGGACCTAGCTAGCTATATGTATAGCGAGAGATCGGTCGGTGTACGTCCATTTGTTAGAGGCAAATAAGGCCCATCGAGACAGATAGACAGAGAGAATGGAGCTAGGAGGTGGTGAGAGAGGCCCACCTACTAGCTAGATAGGGGGACGAGTGTGCGGTTGTGAGATTGATGAAAAGAGGGGCGAGAGTTTACATGTGTGTGTGACCGTATGAGAGACACGAGGCAAGGACACATAAAGGAGGATATTGAAGGTGTGTGTGTATGTTGTAGGCAGGCAGCGCTGGAGAGGTTTATCGATTGGTGTGTGTCGGAAAGGAGTTGTGGAGACTCTGGGAGAACGACCTAAAGAAAATAATGAATGTGCCCGGTTGATAGAATGCCGAGGGAGGGGGAGGGCGAGGAGGGCATGTGCATGCACGAGAGAAAGTTAGTGGTAGCTACAAAGGTTAGAGGATTGTGTGGGTGTAAGAGACTAAAAAAGATCATAATTTGATATGAAAGCGGATTCGTATATTTGAATAGGAGATCATAGTGTTTTAAACATATGCATGCATGAATATAGCGGTGATACACGTGCTGTGCACATGTTATACCATAATGTGATAATGCATGGCGTTTGCAACTCACAGCTAAATGCCGAACATTCTAAACCATACTATACATCAAACAATCGCACATTTTATTTGAATTTGTGATAATGTGTGGCATTTGCAGCGTACAACTAAATATCAAACAATCTGAACAATACTATATATCGAACATTCTCACATTTTAGTTGAATTTGTGGTAATGTGTGGTGTTTGCAACTGACATGTAAATACTTGTAGGCGTAGGGGGCGGGGCACCATACATAATGTGATAAACACATTATACATATGAGACATGGTTTAGATTATGAAGATCTAGCTAGAGCTAGAAATGTAATGTGATTAGAAATCAACATAAAGTGGATTCAAAAAATCGAGTTCGAGTTCATATAGTACACATAGTTCATATGTATCTCGAGACTAATCATGTGGTGTGCTGTGAAGATAATACACAAAGATGGTTTAACTTGAAAATAATGATGATTGTAGATATTATTAAAATAGAGAAACGAATTCAAATGCTTTGACTTCACAACAATCATTACTGTAGATCTTATTCAAATAGAGAAATGAATTCGAATTTAATTCATATTGAAGCGGTAGTATGTACGTTTGGAATGAACTAAAACGTTCATTTGAGTAGGTTGCATGCATTATACATGTAGCGAAATATTTTAATTGAACATAACATGAATTCAAAGTTTTGAATGACATTTGTAGTGCGCATTGATTTGGTACAGTACACGTTAGGGTTGTCCGGAAATTTCAACCCGCGCCTTGTTAGCCCGAAATATTTAAGATATATCTTTGTCTCAGTCGTGCTCCAACAACTCGCTCCATCTCAACCCGTGCCTTGCTATTCCGAAATTACAATGTGCGTAAAAATCCCACCTCCTGTGAAATCCCGACACGCGAAATGCCTGTGGTACCCCTGAACCGAAAGAACCCCCTCAAATCGGTGGGGGTACTTTTGTAACTTACCCCACATTTCGGACAAGCGCGTCCCTAAGCCATGGTTCCCCACCGCCATCCCATCCGCCCACCCATTCGTACACCGAGGCCGCGAAAACCCGCGATGAAGCCCTACACCCTGCTCCGTCCGCCACCCAGCCGGAGCCTCTTCCCCAACGACGTCATCCACAGCAACACCTCAACGTCCCTCATCCACCATACCGGATGAGGATCCGTCGTTGATATCATCGTCCCGCCGGTTCAGCCACCCCGTCCTCCACCTCCAAGGAGTTGCCCCGATGTTCCCCTCGTCTTTCGTGACACCTCCATTCCCACACCGCCGTCTTCACCTGCACCACCGGAAGAGCATCATCATCACCGTTTCCTCGGATGAAGCTGCGGCCTAATTGGCGCCACCAAAGAGGTTGTACACTAATCGCCGCATTTTCTTCTTGATTCAATCTCACGGTGCTGCCGGTGCTCGGTCTCGAGCCGACACGGCGCGACTCCATCCATGGCGACGTCGCCGGCCACTTCCTCCACAGCATTTCTCCCTCGGTGGTAACGTCCACATCAGTAGGAGCTGCTGCTGCTTTAGCTCTCGCTCACGCTGCTACTTTGCTCTTGCTCTCGGTCCCCTACCTGGTCTGCTCTTGCTCGCGCTGCCGCTCTCGCTCTTGCTCTTGCTTGCGATGCTGCTCCGATTTAGCTACACTTCAGTCAACTAAATCGACTTTTGGGTCAGTCGATTTTCAGGGGGTGGGGGGGCTCGCCGGAGTGAAGGAAGAACCAGCTGCAGCGGGGAGGGGGCTCGCCGAAGAGGTTCCCCACTATGTATCTTAGGGTTCAGGGTGAGGGCGGTGGCCGCCGGCGGTGGCGGGGCGGTGGCGTGGGGATCGCCGGAGAAAAAGCTCGACGCGGGGGGCCTAGAGGGATGGCCGGGGCGGCGGCGGACCGGCGATGGGGAGTGTTTTCGAGGCGGGCGGGGCGGCGCCCCGCCGACCGCAGGCGGCGGGTGGCTGCTGTTTGGCCGGTGGTGGCTGGCGGCTCAGGGAGTGGAGGTTGAAGATGAACTGCAGGCTCTTGATTTCATATCCAACAGATGCGAAATCGACTGACCAGAGAGGAAAAAGTCAGTCGACCGACGTGTAGCCTCACCTTGCTAGTGCGTCAGTTTTGACAGCAAAATTCAGTTTCAACAACAAAATTCAGTTTCGATAGTTAAGTTCAGTTTCGACAGTTAAGTTCAGTTTCGACAGTTAAATTCAGTTTCGACAGTTAAGTTCAGAGATGAGCGGCTGATGTATTTTACATCTAGCACTTTTTGGTTATGTATTTTACGTCATGTATTGGAGATGCTATTAGAATTCCACTCAGGTTAATGTTGTCTCTCTTGCCCTGCTTTAGCCTCAGCTTCGTACAACTCATCGGAGCTGCTCCAACGATGAAACCCTCCATCACAGCGGAGCAGTACCTCGGGCTCCATATCACGACGCCTAAGATCTTCTTCCCCTCCTCTGACAGCCAAGTCAGCCGAAGCATCCTCACCGGCCAACCCAATCACGCTGAGATCGACATGGCTTCGCCAAAGAGGTTATACACTTGTTGAATCTCTTTTTTACTCTACATGTTATATATATTCTCCACTGAGCACACGGATTTGTTCCTTTAGTGTCTCCTTGAAAGAAAAAACATAGGAATTTTAATTTTCACTTGTCCTCCTTTTCAAATTCCTAATCATGAAGCGCAAGACTAAGAGATAGTAGCATAATAGTATTATAACCGTACATTTTCTTGTGGTTTGACTTAATCTCACCATGCTTCTTTGCATCCTGTGATCTTCCAATTGTTGTGAATCAAACACCCAGATTGGCAGAAATCCGGTGTTTTTAAATTCTTTGTTTTGCACGTGCATTCCTATCCTATTCCTGTCTATTTCCTATCCATGCACTGTTGGAATCCTCCAATTCAAACGAGCCCTTACAGAATTACTTCTCTTACAGATAGTTGTGAAAGAAAACCTCGCGTGGTTTGTCCCGCTCCTGCTGCGTCGTCCTCCACCCCAGCTCAGCTGCTCCAGCGATAGAAGGGTCCAGCACAGCCGGGATCCGGCCTCCAGACTGTCTTTCGCGGCCTCAGATCTTCTTCCCCGCTGCCGGCAGCCATGAAAACTGCATTACCATCATCAAACGAGCAGATGACCTCGAGGACTACACGGGTCGCAAGAGAGGTCGCACTCTTTCGTGTCTGCTTACATTATGCATCACTTAATATTACATGCTACTTTATCGTCCTGTTCACAGATTAGACACTGAGCCAGCTCCAAACTAATGGTTAAACTTGAGTTTTTAAATGGTTGTGGGGTACATATCGTGGCCGCAATGAATAGTATCTATGTACTATCTAGTTAATCTCTGGTGTCTACTATGAGTTTCATGTTGGGTGGGAAACACACAGTAAAGAAGCCATTATCTGTATTTTTTAACTGAAGCCATTATCTGCCTGCTATTGTTGGTTTTGGGTCTATCCATAGGTTGCTACCATCACTCTGTATTTCTGCATCCACTCCTTAAATAATCTCACTATGTTTTATTCCTATGCATGACAGTTATTGTAAACAATGGAACTGAACATGTAGAGCAAAAGAGACGAGCCTTGCGTGGCAATAAAATTTCATGCAGACGTTGCTCCATGGTAGGCGCAAAGGCAGCCCCCCTCCACGCATTTCAGATTGTAATCGAGAGGAAGATATCTGTTCTGAGGGGGATTCAGAAGGAGAAGACAACTCCTATTTACCCCCTGAGGTCTTCACTCTAACTTGGCATGCTGATGTTGGTTATATCATGCATATGGTGTCTTGCATTGCTTACTTTATACATCAAATATGTCATCTGCTTAGTTTAGACATCCTTTGTGTGAATGCCATCTGTTTAGTTTATTCATCGTTTATGTGAATTATGCAACGCCATCTTGTTTAGCCAGGCATCATATATGTGAATTTTGCAATGCCATCCTGCTTAGCCAGTCATCTTATATGTAAATTATATCAGGCCATCCTTTTTTCGTTACAAATTACATTTGTCAACAATGTTAGTACATTCAACTGCTCTTCGTGTGCATCAGCCATTTGACACGGTGATGGCAAATTCTGGAGTGAAAACAAGGTCTTTAGAGCAGACTATGCTATCTGACGAAGCGCATATCTCGCTGGTTACGGATAGCTCCTCAGAGGAGGATTCAGAGACAGATAACCAGTCCTATCCCCCCCCCCCCGAGGTGTATGCTCTAACTTGGCAGGGTTATGTTGCTCATATCATGTGTATGGTGTCTCGCATTGCTATGTCATTTGATTAGTTTAGACATGCTTTGTGTGAATGCCACCTGTTCAGTGTCTAATTACCATATATGTGAATTATGCATTGCCATCTTGTTGCAAGAAAATATATATGTGAATTATACAATGATATCTTGTTGCAAAGGCATTATGTATGTGAATTATGCAATGCCATGTTGTTTAGGCAATCATCATGTATGTGAATTATATCATGCTATCATTTTTTTGTATTACGTGTTCCATTTGTCGACAACGTTTTTATATTCAACTACTCATCCTGTGCATCAGCCATTTGAAGCGGTGATGGAAGTATCTGGAGTGAAAACAAGGTATTCAAAGCAGACAATGCTACCTGCTGAAGCAGACATCTTGCTGGTTACAGAGAGCTCCTCAGAGGAGGATTCAGAGACTGATGACCAGTCATATTTTCCCCCTAAGGTCTATGCTCAAACTTGGCAGGGTTATATTACCCATGTCATGCATGTTGTCTTGCATTGCTTAGTTTTTACATCATATATGGATTGCCATCTGCTTACTTGCTTACTATGCTAAACAACATGCTATCTGACGAAGCGCATATCTCGCTGGTTACGGATAGCTCCTCAGAGGAGGATTCAGAGACAGATAACCAGTCCTATCCCCCCCCCCCCGAGGTGTATGCTCTAACTTGGCAGGGTTATGTTGCTCATATCATGTGTATGGTGTCTCGCATTGCTATGTCATTTGATTAGTTTAGACATGCTTTGTGTGAATGCCACCTGTTCAGTGTCTAATTACCATATATGTGAATTATGCATTGCCATCTTGTTGCAAGACATTATATATGTGAATTATACAATGCTATCTTGTTGCAAAGGCATTATGTATGTGAATTATGCAATGCCATGTTGTTTAGGCAATCATCATGTATGTGAATTATATCATGCTATAATTTTTTGTATTACGTGTTCCGTTTGTCGACAATGTTTGTATATTCAACTACGCGTCCTGTGCATCAGCCATTTGAAGCAGTGATGGAAGTATCTGGAGTGAAAACAAGGTATTCAGAGCAAACAATGCTACCTGCTGAAGCAGACATCTTGCTGGTTACAGAGAGCTCCTCAGAGGAGGATTCATAGACTATTTCCCCCCTGAGGTCTATGCTCAAACTTGGCAGGGTTATATTACCCATGTCATGCATGTTGTCTTGCATTGCTTAGTTTTTACATCATATATGGATTGCCATCTACTTACTTGCTTACTATGTAAATCATATATTTGAATTATATCATGCCATCATGTTTACATAGTACATACACATCATCTATCTGAATTATGGCATGGCAGCCCATTTAATAAAGACATCATATAGTTATATCATCTCATCCTTTTTAGTGTTTACAGTCATCATATTTTGAATTATGACATTCTATCCGTGAATGTATGTGAATTATGGCATGCCAACCTATTTAATAAACACATTATATAGTTATATTATGTCATCCTGTTTACATAGTCTCATATTTTGAACTATGTCTTTCCATCTATCTTAGTTAGCCATCATAATGTGAAATTGTGTCATGCTATCCTGTTTAGTTAGCCATCATATATTTGAAATTGTGGCATGCTATCCTGTTTGGTTAGACAACATAAATATGAATTATTGCATGGCCTCTTTTATTCCCCACTATCCATTGCACCTGTCTATCATACAATGTCTATATTTTCAATTACTTCTCTTGTTTATCAGCCATTTGAATTGGAGAGGGTGATGTCAGTATCTAAGGGAGTAACAACACGGTCTTCAGAAAAGATAGTGCTACTAGTTGATGCAGATAGAACCACGGTTGTACTTGCCCAAGGACCAGATCCACCACACATAACCCAGACTCTTGGAGATTGTACCCCTACCCAGTTGGACAGAGAACCAGCTACGCCCCTTCTAACCCCAACCCCTGAAGATAGTAACCCAGTTCTAGTTGACACAGCACCGTCTCCACCATAGAGCACCCAAACATGAGCAGTTAGTAAGGGAACTGCAGTGCCCAAAGCACGAGGACCACAACTCCGAATCCCAACTCAACGCTTAAAGGAGAAAAAGATTTGTTCTCAGGTCAGGTTCTGTAGCTATGGTTCATACTCCTTTGCTCTTGCATTACTGTATTTACTCATACCAACTACTTTCAAATTTGAAGGATGGAATTGAAACTCCAATGGCACAACAGGTATGTTTTAAACCTGTTTCTTTAACTGGTTTGCTGTTGTAACCTGCTCTATGTTGATTTCATTTTCAATTGAATAAAAAATTATGTTCTCATGTCATGCACATTACAAGTGTTGTTATTGCTCTATAGTTTCCCACACTTATATTCTGTCTATTCTGCTTTGTCTTGAACAAATATTATTTGAACTGTGTCTCTATCTTGATTGCGAACGTATCCTGTGAAAATGAACTAGTGGTGAAAATCTGAAAAGTTTGCCCGTGGGGTGTTGGATCCAAAATCAACGCATCTAGTGAGAGGTGGGAGGGCTTGGAAGATAACTAATAACACTTTCATACATAACCCCCTACACGTACGAACCAAGACTCAAGTCCTCCATCCCTATACTTCTGGTCGTTATGCCAAACACATAATGGAGATCCATCCATGCAAAGCGCCGCCATCGACCTAGACTCCCGTGATGGCGCGACGCTCCTTATCACCGCCCGTACCTTGCGGCGGCGACATCCCTTCTATGAGTATGGATCCGGCAACTTCCGGTAAAGCACCAAATCAATCTCCCGGTACCCTTGCAGAGGTATGTGGTACATGTATCTGATGAATTCTGTTAGTTCTTGGAGCAAACGTGATCAAGATGATGTTTTGATAGGTATCCGTACCCGCTGTTGTTGAACTACAGATGGAGCCTAGGCTCGGCTGTGAATTTTCATTGCAAACCAATGATGCCAATAATAGATAACCAGAAATCAATCTCCCTCCAGTCGTCCAGGATAGCTTCAGCACACCCAAGAAAAGAGCTAGCAGCGGGCCTTTTTGTGTGAGCATCTATTTATCCTCAGTTGTTGTAATATTCCTCTAACCAATACTAATTTCTGATGCACTCCGTCCTGTAATTTTAGGGTTCATCGTGTACACCGGAATGTGATGAAAATCTAAAGCCGGCCATAGGTATGACATTCGAGAACATGGAAGCCGTCGAGGAGTTCTACAAGGCTTATGCACACAACGTTGGCTTTTCAGTTCAAATCGGTCAGAAGAGGACTGTGGATAATTTGGTGGTCTGGAGACGATTTTTGTGTGCCAAAGCAGGTTTCAGATCCAAGGCAGAGGAAGTCAAGAAGGTTGTGACCGGAAATAAGCCAAGTAAGCAGAAGAAGACAAAGATTACTAGATGTGGTTGCGAAGCCATGATAACTGTCAAGCTTATGCAGGGTGGCATATACTCAATAATATATTTTCATGAAGAACACACACATGAATTTTTCACACCTAGCAAACAACATTTAATCAAGTCAAATAGATAAGTTAGTCAAAGGGACAAGACCACTCTTTTCACATGCCATGCAGCTAGCATTGGCACATCGGGTGCCTTCCGATTGCTCCGTATTGGCGAGGGCGGATTTGAGTTTGTGGGTTGCTCAAAAAGAGACTTGCAGAATTATCATCGTAATTTGAGAAGTTCTATCAAGGATTCAGATGCTCAGATGTTCATTGATAACCTCAAGAAAAGGAAGCAAATGAACCCAGCATTTTATTTTGATTACATTCTTGATGACAAAAATCGTCTAACTCATGTGTTCTGGGAAGATGCTACTTGTAGAAAGAACTATGCTATAGCAGGAGACATGGTGTCTTTTGACTCTACATATAGCACCAACCAGTATAAACCTCCATAGGGGGTCTGTGTTCTATGGTGTCGCCTTGATTGTGAATGAGAAGATACCGTCATACAAGTGGGTGTTCCAAACATTCTTGAAAGCAATGGATGGAGTAGCACCCAGACTTATAGTAACTGATGAAGATGCTAGCGTGAAGGCCGGCATCGAAGAGGTTATGCCGACAACCATCCATAGGTTATGCATGTGGCATATAATGAAAAAGCTTCCAGAAAAGGTCGGTCCTTCTTTGAGAGAAGATGAAGATTTCTATAAGGTTGTGAACGCGTGTGTATGGGGCTCTGAAAATCCAACTGAATTTGAGGCAAATTGGTCTTCTATGATTTCTCAATTTGCTTTGGAGAACAATGAGTGGTTTTCTCACAGATATGAAATCCGTGAGTCATGGATACCGGCGTACTTCAGGGGTGTATTCATGGCTGAGATTTTGAGAACCACTTCATGGTCAGAGAGTGCTAACTCATTTTTCAACCATTTTATTGGTTACAAGCATGCTTTGGTGGAGTTTTGGATTAGGATTGGTACAGCCATAGAAGAGCAGCGTCAGAATGAACTTAAGGCTGACCATGAATGTTTTGATTCGCTGCCTGAATTGGTAACATCATGGGGCATTGAGAAGCATGCAAGTCTATACTTCACACATGAAGTCTTCCGAGCTTTTCAAAAGGAGGTACTTGCAGCTAGAGATCATTGCTTGATTTAAAGCATCTCACAGGATGGTGATGTCAAAACCACGGTTATAGGTGGTAATTACGGCAAGGCTAGAGAAGTTCAATTCAACACATCATCCATGAGTGCTCACTGCTCCTGCATGTTGTTTGCGACACGTGGAATTCCATGCCGACATATCATCTTGGTTTTGAGAGGTACCAAGTTGAATGAGCTCCCTAGTCATTTTATTTTGGATAGGTGGAAAAGGTAGTTAACAGGAGGGCTTTATATGATAGTAGTGGCAACTTGCTTGAGGAGAACGCGAGCAGTTCTCCAGACTTGACAAAGCGCAAAATGGTTTCTGAGATACATGACACATTAGACGACACGATCAGGTTGGTTGAACATTCTCCAGAAGAATTGGAAGCATTGAGAAATGTTCTCCGTGACTTCAAAAGATATTTGTCTCAAAGAGTTGATGTCAATCATCCTAGCAGACAAGAAGAATTTGACGCACATATTGGTTGTAGTATGCCTACTCAAATTGACATTCATCCACCAACTGATGTTCGTACGAAGGGGAGATGCAAAAGAATTAGGGGTCACTCACATAAGGGGGGCACAACAAAATAAGGATATTGGGAGCCAGAAGAAGAAGCCCCGCATGTGCGGGAAGTGTAAGGAGGTCGGTTTCCAACTAAATATGTCAACCTGCGGTTTCTTTTGCTTTGGTACTGGACAATATGATGGTTTTCTTTTGATGGAATACAAGATGGAATTTAGAGATTCAACTATCTTTGAAATTATATCTTTAGAGTTTCAGTGTTGTCTTCTAGGAGCTTCAGTCTTGTCTTTAATTTTTTGCTTTTTATTTTCTCATTGAAATCCAGTAAGATGTACTGGTTCTATACCATGAATTTTGTGTTCTTCTTCCACTTTTTGTTGATCACGCGACTGCAAAAGTACTCCAGTAGGATGTAGTAGTTTGTTGCTCCAAGTCTATTTGGTGTTTATGCAACATGCTAGAAATAAAATTTCCATCATTTTGTCCCAACATTAACTAGGTAAGGCCGGCGAGTTCCCAGTTTTTGCAACATAGCTAGTTTCCTGGTATTATCATCACAGATTCACAATCACAAACCATATACTATGGAAATAGAGTTGATATGAGGAAAGGGCACTTTTCATTGTTGTGGATATCTTCCCAAATAAAATTTCTTACATTTCTCAGTATAATTGCGAAAAATGTGCACTGTATAACATCAATCTTTCCAATGACAATCTAAAGTCTAACTGAACATACATGCTACCTGATGTATTCCTGTATGCCACCTACACAACAGACTGGAACAGGCAAGAGACAAATGTGTCGAGGCTAAAAGGCAACGGCAAATCTAATGATCAAACATGATTTGCAAGAATCGCTGTGGCTATTGCCAACAACCTTTAAAGCTCTGTTTTTGTCATTCGGGCATTGGCGATTGCAAGGTTTAACTTGTCTGTAACACTTGAACTTTCCCCAAGGCCTTCTGCCCATCATCAACAGCGAGCTTCTTTTGGATGTTCCAGTACCTCGTTGGATTATGTAACTTCAAAGCATCGGGCTGATGGAAACAATTCTAAGACCTGCATTAAATTATGAATGCATTAGCATCACGGTGAGCGTTGAGAGGACAAAAGAACCAACAGAAGCACAGTAAATCACATTGTACAGAACTGCTTTACCACGGGGCGATGGTTATTATCGATAAGGAAATCATCCATATAAACAAGCAATATTCAGCTATATATCTACTATTTTTCAGTAATTTTAGACTCAAGATAATGAAAATTTCACAATTGTGTCAAGTACAAAGCCAACTATACCAAGCACAAATGCACACAACATTGGGCAGAGTTGCTGCGGCTGCTCATACGGGATGATGGCATCTTCTCCGCATCAGCCCCCGGTCGGGCATCCACATCCCCCGCCTCAAAGGGAGCATCAAGCAGCGTTATGGCTGATTGCGCGAGACGAAGACGGCCTCACCTCCGCATCCGGCCGGCACCAGATCGGGGCATCAGGCATCCTCGTCCAACGTCGCCGCCTCGAAAGGAAGTGGCAGAGCGGTACTGCAGCTACCCGTAAGGTGGAAAGGAATGCTTGGCCGCGCGCGAGATGGTGGCCGCAGGGGTAAATGGAGGGCGCATATGGTGCAGCAGGAGCGGGTCGAGCAAGCGCCGGCGGCCTATCCCAGAGTCGACGAGGATAAGAACGAACGAACGGGGGAAGGCTTTGAGGAATTTTTGTCAGACTTTTTCGATAAATGGGGGGTTATGTGTGAAAGTGTTATTAGTCATCTTCCGAGCCCTCCCACCTCTCACTAGATGCGTTGATTTTGGATCCAACGCCCCACGGGCAAACTTTTCAGATTTTCACCACCAGTTCATTTTCACAGGATACGTTCCCATCTTGATTTGGCAACAAAAACTAGAATGATATAGACCATAAAGTGACCATGGTACATAATTATATGTTTGTTTCATGCTGTTATCATGTCCACTTTACTACTGAACTCATTTACCAAAATGAGTTTCATATACAACATGGTAAACATGTGATGTGTCTGCTTGTTTCTCTTTTAGAATGCGGACAAAATATTGGAGAATAGTACTGCGTTGTCCAATGGTAAAGTAAGTAATGTAGATAAGGTTCAAGATAGTGAGACATCCCTGTTGGTCTCCAAGAAAGCTGATAAAAACTATCTTGACGACAGTGAGAGAACCCAAAAGTCCTGTCTTGATGTAGTGTTCGAGTTACTGGCCACTACTGCTGGCACAAGCTCTTCAAACTCGCTACCTGAATTAGTTCGTCTTTGATACGTCCATTTTGCATCATGCTTTTATATTGATATTTATTGCATTATGGGTTGTTATTACACGTTATGCCACAATACATATGCCTATTCTCTCTTATTTTACAAGGTTTACATAAGGAGGGAGAATGCCGGCAGCTGGAATTCTGGGCTGGAAAAGGAGCAAATATTAGAGACCTGTTCTGCACAACTCCAAAAGTCCTGAAACTCCATGAAAGTCATTTTGGGAAATAATAAAAAATATCCAGCGGAAGAAGTTCACCAGAGGGGGGCCCACCTGTTCACGAGGGTGGGGGGCGTGCCCTGCCCCCTAGGGCGCGCCCCCCTACCTCGTGGGCCCCCTGTTGGCTCTCCGATGGCCATCTTCTGCTATATGAGGTCTTTCATCAAGGAAAAAATCATAAGCAACCTTTCAGGACGAAACTCCACCACCACGAGGCGGAACCTTGGCGAAACCAATCTAGGGCTTCGGCAGAGCTGTTCTACCGGGGACACTTCCCTCCGGGAGGGGGAAATCATCGCCATCGTCATCACCAACGCTCCTCTCATCGGGAGAGAGCAATCTCCATCAACATCTTCACCAGCACCATCTCCTCTCAAAACCCTAGTTCATCTCTTGTATCCAATCCTTGTCTCCAAGTCCAGGATTGGTACTAGTTGGTTGCTAGTAGTGTTGATTACTCCTTGTACTTGATGCTAGTTGGTTTATTTGGTGGAAGATCATATGTTCAGATCCTTTATGCATTTTAATATCCCTCTGATTATGAACATGAATATGCTTTGTGAGTAGTCATGTTTGTTCCTGAGGACATGGGAGAAGTCTTGCTACTAGTAGTCATGTGAATTTGGTATTCGTTCGATATTTTGATGAGATGTATGTTGTCTAGCCTCTAGTGGTGTTATGTGAACGTCGACTACATAACACTTCACCATTATTTGGGCCTAGAGGAAGGCATTGGGAAGTAATAAGTAGATGATGGGTTGCTAGAGTGACAGAAGCTTAAACCCTAGTTTATGCGTTGCTTCGTAAGGGGCTGATTTGGATCCATATGTTTTAGGCTATGGTTAGGTTTACCTTAATACTTTTGTTGTAGTTGCGGATGCTTGCAATAGAGGTTAATCATAAGTGGGATGCTTGTTCAAGTAAGAACAGCACCCAAGCACCGGTCCACCCACATATCAAATTATCAAAGTACCGAACGCGAATCATATGAACGTGATGAAAACTAGCTTGACGATATTTCCATGTGTCCTCGGGAGCGCTTTTCCTTCTATAAGAGTTTGTCCAAGCTTGTCCTTTGCTACAAAAAGGATTGGGCCACCTTGCTGCACTTTATTTAATTTTGTTACTTGTTGCTCGTTACAAATTAGCCTATCACAAAAATATGTGTTACCACTTATTTCAGTACTTGCAGAGAATACCTTGCTGAAAACCGCTTATCATTTCCTACTGCTCCTCGTTGGGTTCGACACTCTTACTTATCAAAAGGACTACGATAGATCCCCTATACTTGTGGGTCATCAAGACTCTTTTCTGGCGCCGTTGCCGGGCAGTGAAGCGCCTTTGGTAGGTGGAATTTGGTAAGGAAAAATTTATATAGTGTGCTGAAATTTACTGTCACTTGTTACTATGGAAAGTAATCCTCTGAGGGGCTTGTTCGGGGTATCTTCACCCCGGCCAGTAGAGCAAAGAGTTTCTCCTCAACCTATTGATCCTACTGAAAATGAAATTATTCCCTTTGAAGTTCCTTCGGGTATGTTAGAAAAACTGCTAGCTAATACTTTTACAGGAGATGGAACAAAGCATCCTGATGAACATCTACTCTATGTGGATGAAGTTTGTGGATTATTTAAGCTTGCAGGTATACTCGATGATGTTGTTAAGAAGAAGGTCTTCCCTTTATCTTTGAAGGGAGATGCATCGACATGGTATAGGCTATGTGATGATACGGGATCATGGAACTATAAACGAATGAAGTTGGAATTTCATCCAAAGTATTATCCTATGCATCTTGTTCATCGTGATCGCAATTATATATATAATTTTTGGCCTCGTGAAGGAGAAAGCATCACTCAAGCTTGGGGGGGCTTAAATCAATGTTATATTCATGCCCCAATCATGATCTCTCAAAAGAAATAATTCTTCAAAAAATTTGTGCTCGGCTTTCTGAAAACAATCGCACCATGCTCGATACTTCTTGTGTTGGATCTTTTATGATGAAGACTATTGAATTCAAATGGAATTTATTGGATAGAATTAAATGCAACTCTGAAGATTGGGATCTCGACGAAGGTAAGGAGTCAGGTATGACACCTAAGTTTGATTGTGTTAAGTCTTTTATGGATACTGATGTTTTCCGTAAATTTAACACTAAATATGGACTTGACTCTGAGATAGTAGCTTCCTTCTGTGAATCTTTTGCTACTTATGTTGATCTCCCCAAGGAGAAGTGGTTTAAATATCATCCTCCCATAGAAGTAAAAGTAGCTGCACCTACTAAATTTGAAGAAAAGACTGTCACTTATAATGATCCTATTGTTCCTACTTCTTATGTTGACAAACCACCCTTCCCTGTTAGAATAAAGGATCATGCTAAAGCTTCAACTGTTGTTCGTAAAAGTAATATTAGAACTTATACACCTCCTGAGCAAGTTAAAGTTGAACCCAATATTGCTATTGTTAAAGATCTCTTGGCTGATAACATTGACGGGCATGTTATCCAATTCTGCGGTGAAACTGCTAGAATTGCTAAACCTTGTGCTAAAGATAAACATAGACATGTGGTAGGCATGCCTGTTATTTCTGTGAAAATGGGAGATCATTGTTATCATGGCTTATGTGATATGGGTGCTAGTGCTAGTCTTATACCTATTGACTTGTATGAAGAAATTAAGCATGAAATTGCACCTGCTGAGTTAGAAGATATTGATGTCACAATTAAACTTGCTAATAGAGATACTATACTAGCAATGGGAATTGTTAGAGATGTTGAAGTCTTGTGTGGGAAAACTAAATATCTTGCTGATTTTCTTGTTCTTGGTTCCCCACAAGATAGATTTTGTCCCATTATACTTGGTAGGCCCTTCTTGAATACTATTAATGCTAAGATAGACTGCGAAAAGAATGTTGTTACTATTGGCTTGAATGATATGATTCATGAGTTTAATTTTTCTAAATTTAGTAGACAACACAGTGAAGAAGAATTGCCTAGTAAGGATGAAATTATTGGTCTTGCTTCTATTGCCGTACCTCCTAGTGATCCTTTAGAACAATATTTGCTAGACCATGAAAATGATATGTTTATGAATGAAAGAAGGGAAATAGATGAAGTATTCTGTAAACAGGAACCTATTCTGAAACACAATTTGCCTTTTGAAATCTTAGGGGATCCTCCTCCACCCAAGGGTGATCCCGTGTTTGAGCTTAAACCGTTGCCTGATAATCCTAAATATGCTTATCTTGATGAAAAGAAAATATATCCTGTTATTATTAGTGCTAACCTTTCAGAGCATGAAGAAGAGAGATTATTGAAAACTCTGAAGAAGCGCCGTGCTACTATTGGATATACTCTTGATGATCTTAAGGGCATTAGTCCCACTCTATGTCAACACAAAATAAATCTGGAAGAAGATGCCAAACCAGTTCGTGATCATCAACGAAGGCTTAATCCTAAAATGAAAGAAGTAGTAAGAAAAGAAATACTAAAGCTTCTGGAGGCAGGTATAATTTATCCCGTTGCTGATAGTCAGTGGGTAAGTCCTGTCCATTGTGTCCCTAAGAAGGGAGGTATTACTGTTGTTCCTAATGATAAAGATGAATTAATTCCGCAAAGAATTATTACAGGTTATAGGATGGTAATTGATTTCCACAAATTAAATAAGGCTACTAAGAAAGATCATTACCCCTTACCTTTTATCGATCAAATGTTAGAAAGATTATGCAAACATACACATTATTGCTTTCTTGATGGTTATTCTGGTTTCTCTCAAATACCCGTGTCAGCTAAAGATCAATCAAAGACTACTTTTACATGCCCTTTTGGTACTTTTTCTTATAGACATTTGCCTTTTGGTTTATGTAATGCACTAGCTACCTTTCAAAGATGCATGATGGCTATATTCTCTGACTTTTGTGAAAAGATTTGTGAGGTTTTCATGGACGACTTTTCCATGTATGGATCTTCTTTTGATGATTGCTTGAGCCATCTTGATCGAGTTTTGCAGAGATGTGAAGAAACTAATCTTGTCTTTAATTGGGGAAAGTGCCACTTTATGGTTAATGAAGGTATTGTCTTGGGGCATAAAGTTTCTGAAAGAGGTATTGAAGTTGACAAAGCTAAGGTTGATGCTATTGAAAAGATGCCATGTCCCAAGGACATCAAAGGTATAAGAAGTTTCCTTGGTCACGCCGGATTTTATAGGAGGTTCATTAAGGACTTCTCAAAAATTTCTCGGCCCCTGACTAATTTATTACAAAAAGATATACCATCTGTCTTTGATGATGATTATGTAGAAGCATTTGAAATACTTAAGAAGGCATTGATCTCTGCACCTATTGTTCATCCACCTGATTGGAATTTACCCTTTGAAATTATGTGTGATGCTAGTGATTATGATGTAGGTGTTGTTCTAGGGAAAAGAGTTGATAAGAAATTAAATGTTATCCATTATGCTAGTAAGACTCTAGACAATGCTCAAAGAAATTATGCTACTACTGAAAAAGAACTCTTAGCAGTTGTATTTGCTTGTGATAAGTTCAGACCTTATATTGTTGATTCTAAAGTAACCATTCACACAGATCATGCTGCTATTAAATATCTTATGGAAAAGAAAGATGCTGAACCTAGACTTATTAGATGGGTTCTCTTGCTACAAGAATTTGATTTGCATATTGTTGATAGAAAGGAGTTGAGAACCCCGTTGCAGACAACTTGTCTAGGTTAGAAAATATTCTTGATGACCCACTACCTATTGATGATAGCTTTCCTGATGAGCAATTAAATGTCACAAATACTTCTCGTAGTACTCCATGGTATGCTGATTATGCTAATTACATTGTTGCTTAATTCATACCACCTAGTTTCACATACCAGCAAAAGAAAAAGGTTTTCTATGATTTGAGACATTACTTTTGGGATGACCCACATCTTTATAAAGAAGAAGTAGATGGTGTTATTAGACGTTGTGTACCTGAGCATGAACAGGAACAGATCCTACGCAAGTGTCATTCCAAAGCTTATGGAGGACACCACGCTGGAGATAGAACTGCACATAAGGTATTGCAATCCGAGTTTTATTGGCCCACTCTCTTCAAGGATTCCCGTAAGTTTGTCTTATATTGTGATGAATGTCAAAGAATTGGTAATATTAGTAGACGTCAAGAAATGCCTACAAATTATTCACTCGTTATTGAACCATTTGATGTTTGGGGCTTTGATTATATGGGACCATTTCCTGCCTCTAATGGATATACACATATTTTAGTTGCTGTTGATTACGTTACTAAGTGGGTAGAATCTATTCCAACTAGTAGTGTTGATCATAACACTTCTATTAAAATTCTTAAGGAAGTTATTTTTCCGAGGTTTGGAGTCCCTAGATATTTAATGACTGATGGTGGTTCACATTTTATTCATGGCGCTTTCCGTAAAATGCTTGCTAAATATGATGTTACTCATAGAATTGCATCTCCTTATCACCCACAGTCTAGTGGTCAAGTAGAATTGAGTAATAGAGAGCTCAGATTAATTTTGCAAAAGAGTGTCAATATGTCTAGAAAGAATTGGTCCAAGAAACTTGATGATGCATTATGGGCTTATAGAACTGCATATAAGAATCATATGGGTATGTCTCCGTATAAAATGGTTTACAGAAAAGCATTTCACTTACCTCTCGAACTATAACATAAGGCATATTGGGATATTAAAGAGCTCAACTATGATTTCAAACTTGCCGGCGAAAAGAGGTTATTTGATATTAGCTCACTTGATGAATGGAGAACCCAAGCTTATGAAAATGCCAAGTTGTTTAAAGAAAAAGTTAAAAGATGGCATGACAAAAGGATACAAAAGCATCAGTTTAATGTAGGTGATTATGTATTGCTATACAATTCTCGTTTAAGATTTTTTGCAGGAAAACTTCTCTCTAAATGGGAAGGCCCCTACGTTATCAAGGAGGTCTATCATTCCGGTGCCATAAAAATCAACAACTCCGAAGGCACAAATTCGAAGGTGGTAAACAGTCAAAGAATCAAACATTATATCTCAGGTAATCCCATAAATGTTGAAACCACTGTTATCGAAGCCGTAACCCCGGAGGAATACATAAGGGACACTTTCCAGAATGTTTCAGACTCCGAAAAGGAATAGGTATGTGGTACGGTAAGTAAACCGACTCCAAAACAGTTTTAAGGCCATATTTCTCCGTTTTGGAATATTTAGAATAATATAAAAATAAGTAGAAGTCCGGGAAGGACACGAGGGTGGAGGGCACGCCCTACCCCCAGGGCGTGCCCCCCCCCCCCCGCCTCGTGGGCACCTCATGTGCCTTCCGGACTCCATTTTCTTGCACGATACGTATTTTGGTCGGTAAAAATTCATTATATATTCTCCCGAAGGTTTTGACTCCTGTATCACACAAATATCCTCTGTTTTTGTTTCGAGCTGTTGCTGTTGCAGATTAGATCAACATGTTGTCCCAGGATTCGGAAGGGGAAAGCTATGTGGATGATTACTTAGCAAATCCCAAGGTTTATGGAGATGTGGAGCACGATGGCTGGACTACCGAGGAAGAAGAGGACTATGAACCTAAGGGGAAGGAGAAGACGAGCTCAGATGAAGATGAAGCCCCATTACCTCAATTTGGGGACATGCATGTGGAGTTCAGAAAGTCAAGTCTCCCTAATAGGGTAAAGAAACCGAAGATCGAGTTTATCCATTTTCGTCTTTTGCAGGAAAATAAGCAAGACCTATGCAAAAAGATATTAACCCTGGAGTGGGAGATTAATGATTTGAGGGACCACAATTCTGTCCTCAAGCGTAAATTAAGGGAGAGGTCTATGCCAACAACTAACTCAACATCACCACCATCATCTTCACCAACAAAAAAGGAGACATAATCACATGGGTATGGGCACTCCCCTTGGCAACTACCAAGCTTGGGGGAGGTGCCCTGGTATCATATCACCATCACACTCCTATCTTTACCGTTTTCTTAGTTCGATCCTGTAAGTAGTATATTGATCTAGTAGAATAAAGTTTATGGCATGATCTAGTTTTGAGTTTTTCTTTATGATCTCTCTATGTAATCGAGTCCGTGAGCTATATAATAAAGATTACTTTTGAGTCAAGGGCTTGATCGGTTTGCCATGATGTTGAGTGAATAAAAGAAAAGAGAAAAAGAATAAAAATAATAACAGTTCATATTGATCTTATTGAGAGTAATGACTTCACATAGAAAGAGTATGATGTTTAAAAGTTGTTGGGAGTTGGTAGACATAGCTTTGGTCATCGTTGCAATTAATAGGAAGAAATAAGGAAAGATGGGTTTCACATATAAATATACTATTATTGACATCTTTTATGATTGGGGGCACTCATTAAAATATGACATGCTAAAGAGTTGATGTTGGACAAGGAAGACAACGTAATGAGTTATGTTTTCTTATATCTGAGATAAAGTATGTTGTCATGGATCATCCAACATGTTGAGCATGCCTTTCCCCCTCATGCTAGCCAAATTCTTAGCACCAAGTAGAGATACTACTTGTGCTTCCAAAAACCCTTAAACCAGTTTTGCCATGAGAGGCCACTATACCAACCTATGGATTGAGTAAGATCCTTCAAGTAAGTTGTCATCGGTGCAAAGCAATAAAAATTGCTCTAAATATGTATGATTGATTTGTGTGGGAGAAATAAGCTTTATATGATCTTGTGATGTGGAAGTAATAAAAGCGACGGACTTCATAATAAAGGTTCATATCACAAGGGGCAATATAAAGTGACGTTCTTTCGCATTAAGATTTTGTGCATCCAACCATAAAAGCGCATGGAAACCTCTGCTTCCCTCTACGAAGGGCCTATCTTTTATTATCATCTTCTACCTTATGCAAGAGTCATGGTGATCTTCAACTTTCCTTTTTTCATTTTATCCTTTGGCAAGCACAGTATGTTGGAAAGATCCTGATGGATATATCTAATTGGATGTAGGGGAGCATGAGTTATTATTGTTGACATTACCCTTGAGGTAAAAGGTTGGGAGGCAAAACTATAAGCCCCTATCTTTCTCTATGTCCGATTAAAACTCCGTAACCACAAGTATCGTGTGAGTGTTAGCAATTATGAAAGACTAAATGATATTTGAGTATGTGGACTTGCTATTAAGCTCTAACATAGACTCTTTCTGATGTTATGATAAATTGCAATTGCTTCAATGACTGAGATTATGGTTTGTTGGTTCTCAATAAAGTTTATGATTCGTACTCTGCCTTGTGAATAGATTATTACTTGAGCAAAAGAAATCTTATGACAATATCTATATATGTTGCTGTTATGAGAATAATCATAATGCCTTCATGTCCGTATTTTATTTTTATCGAAACCTCTGCCTCTAAACATGGGGACAAATTTATCGTTATCGACTTTCGCTTGAGGACAAGCGAGGTCTAAGCTTGGGGGAGTTGATACGTCCATTTTGCATCATGCTTTTATATTGATATTTATTGCATTATGGGCTGTTATTACACGTTATGTCACAATACTTATGCCTATTCTCTCTTAATTTACAAGGTTTACATAAGGAGGGAGAATGCCGGCAGCTGGAATTCTAGGCTGGAAAAGGAGCAAATATTAGAGACCTATTCTGCATAACTCCAAAAGTCCTGAAACTCCAGGAAAGTCATTTTGGGATATAACAAAAAATATCCAGCGGAAGAAGTTCACCAGAGGGGGGCCCACCTGTCCACGAGGGTGGGGGCGCGCCCTACCCCCTAGGGCGTGCCCCTACCTCGTGGGCCCCCTGTTGGCTCTCCGATGGCCATCTTCTTCTATATGAGGTCTTTCGTCGAGGAAAAAATCATAAGCAACCTTTCGGGACGAAACTCCACCGCCACGAGGCGGAATCTTGGCGGAACCAATCTAGGGCTCCGGCAGAGCTGTTCTGCCGGGGACACTTCCCTCCGGGAGGGGGAAATCATCGCCATCGCCATCACCAACGCTCCTCTCATCGGGAGAGGCAATCTCCATCAACATCTTTACCAGCACCATCTCCTCTCAAAACCCTAGTTCATCTCTTGTATACGATTCTTGTCTCGAAGTCCGGGATTGGTACTAGTAGGTTGCTAGTAGTGTTGATTACTCCTTGTAGTTGATGCTAGTTGGTTTATTTGGTGGAAGATCATATGTTCAGATCCTTTATGCATATTAATACCCCTCTGATTATGAACATGAATATGCTTTGTGAGTAGTTACTTTTGTTCCTGAGGACATGGGAGAAGTCTTGCTATTAGTAGTCATGTGAATTTGGCATTCGTTCGATATTTTGATGAGATGTATGTTGTCTAGCCTCTAGTGGTGTTATGTGAACGTCGACTACATAACACTTCACCATTATTTGGGCCTAGAGGAAGGCATTGGGAAGTAATATGTAGATGATGGGTTGCTAGAGTGACAGAAGCGTAAACCCTAGTTTATGCGTTGCTTCGTAAGGGGCTGATTTGGATCCATATGTTTCAGGCTTTGGTTAGGTTTACCTTAATACTTTTGTTGTAGTTGCGGATGCTTGCAATAGAGATTAATCATAAGTGGTATGCTTGTTCAAGTAATAACATCACCCAAGCACCGGTCCACCCACATATCAAATTATCAAAGTACCAAATGCGAATCATATGAACGTGATGAAAACTAGCTTGACGATATTCCCATGTGTCCTCGGGAGCGCTTTTCCTTCTATAAGAGTTTGTCCAGGCTTGTCCTTTGCTACAAAAAGGATTGGGCCACCTTGCTGAACTTTATTTACTTTTGTTACTTGTTGCTCGTTACAAATTATCCTATCACAAAACTATCTGTTACCACTTATTTCAGTACTTGCAGAGAATACCTTGCTGAAAACCGCTTATCATTTCCTTCTGCTCCTTGTTGGGTTCGACATTCTTACTTATCGAAAGGACTACGATATATCCCCTATACTTGTGGGTCATCAGTCTTCTTGAGTCTCAACTTCAAGTTGAAAGACATCGATCATATGTGCTGCGACAGGAAGCTAAAGGACTGAGGAAGTCCCTGCAGAATTCAGATGCATATTCCTGGTGCAACAGTAAGCGCTGGAGGATTTAAGCGCCAAACAAGAGAAAGTTAATAAGCTTGCTAAGCATCTTTCCAGCATTATGGGTACCCAGGATATTGTTTCTTGAGATCTTCTAAAGTGGTTTCAGTTCTGGATTTGTTTTGCTGCGGCGTTTATTTGCGCTGGTCGCCAACTTTGACAACCAGTGTATATGATATGCTGCTTTGTTCCCTATATTTGCGCTGGTGGAAAACTTTGATGCCTAGTGGATGTAATATTTGTAATAGCCGTGATAGCCTAGCGTTAGTTGCTTGCTTATTTATTTCCTTGTTGTCTTGTTTATTTGTTTGCTTGTAGTCATTGCAGTTCTTTTTCCGCGGTTTCCTAGTGGCTGCAATAACCTATTTTTTTAAACTAGGCCACAGTAACCATGGGCTAATATTTACTGTGGTGACACTGGGCCTCCTACGGGCCGTAGAAACAGTGGGCCTTCTATGGGTCGTAGAAACAATGGGCCTTCTACGGGCCGTAGAAAGAATGGGCCTTCTACGGGCCGTAGAAACAATGGGCCTTCTGCGGGCCATATCATCAATGGGCCTTATACAGGCCGTATGATCGATTGGCCAAACATGGGCCAAACAGACCGCATTATGGCCGTAAACGGGCTAGAGTTGGAATCGTCCGTTCATGGGCCGACCATAACGGGCCATCGTTAATAGGCTGTATTTGATGACGCTATGAAAACGGCCCAACGTATTAACGGACCACAAACGGGCCAACTGTAACCATAGGCTGAATTTGGCCCACAAGAAGAAAATGATAGTAATGGGCCGTAAGTAAATGAATGCTGGAAATGAGCCCAAGAATAAATGGGCTCTGAGAAGGCCGAAAGATAACATGGGCTAGAAACGGCCCAACGGAATAACGGGTCGTTAATGGGTATAAAGTGATACACTATTCATTACGGGCCAGTTTCACCACGGGCCGTTAATGGGTGTAAAGTGATACACTGTTCATTACGGGCCAGTTTCACCACGAGCCATTAATAGGCCAAGAGTTACAAAGGGCCTCACATGGGCCGAAAGACGTCATGGGCCATACATGGGCCAGAAGTGAAAACGGGCTGGAATCATATTGGATGGCCCAGATGACGCTACTGGGCCTAATTCAGATAGGGCGTAACGGGCCTTGGGTTAGCGGGTTGTAAATGGGCTATATGCGAACAAGCCGTTAACAAGCTTTCCATGGGCCGGCCCGCCACCTTTTGACCAAGTCAAACGGGCCGGCCTTTTCACAGGAATGGGCCTCTGTTGGGCCGTGCCACGTGTCGATGTATCATAGGCGCCTTCTGTCCAATGAGTGAATGACATCTATCCCAATGATGAGCCGACACGTGTTTCCTCCAGCCAATGATGATTTTACACATGGAAAATCCCCATTGGTCGGGGCTGTTAATGGGTTATCGGATCCAAAACCCGACCCGATAGCTTAACGGCGTTCCGTTACGATGGATGCCACGTGTCGGTCACCCTTGACGACAGCACTTCTGTGACGCGCGATTTATCGTCATGGAAGTGGACACTTCCGTGATGATAATTTTGGTAATGTCATGGAACACTTCTACGACAGCACAGGTATGACTAGCTTGATTCTGTCATAAAATCGTCATGCACTAGTAGAAAAAGGGCCTATTGTCCTGGTTGGTAAGGGCCTTTTGTCCCGGTTCCTGAACCGGGACTAAAGGGTCGTTACTAATGCCCTGGCCCTTTAGTCCCGGTTCAGTCCAGAACTGGGATAGATGGGCCTCCACGTGGCCTGTGCGCCGAGCCCAGGTAGGAGGGCCTTTGGTCCTGGTTGGTGGCACCAACCGGGACCAATAGGCATCCACGTGTCAGCATTTCTGTGGCTGGGGTTTTTGTTTTTTTTAAAAGGGGGGGGGTTGGGGGTTTTGGGGGGTTAATTTAGGTGTTTCATATATTGTGTTAGCTAGCTAATTAATAGAGAGAAGTGTCCTCTCTTATGTCCGTGCTTGGTCGACGCTACGTACTATACATACATATAGAGAGGACTAGACACGCTAGCTAGGTAGTAAGCAAACGAAGGAAACAGAAGATCGTCATGAACATATATGCATACAGAGAGAAGTGATATCGACCACCTCTCCTTCTCCGAGAGATTGGTCGAACAACAAGTTCTCGTATATCTATCCGACAATACCGCCTACATATATACAATAATTATCTCTTACAAATATAATCTCCTAACATACGGACGCATGGTCCACATAGTATTCGCCGTCTTCAGCGATCACGTGGTCAAGAAAGAATGCTGCCAATTCCTCTTGAATTGCTCGCATGCGATCTGGTGCTAGGAGTTCATCCCGCATCCGAAACATCTAATTTGAAGAAGGGGGTCAATACATATATATATGAATGAATGAAACTCAACACAAATGATGGTAATAAAATAAAATTGTGAATATTGTTATTTACGCACTTCATATTGATCGTCAGAGTAGCCCTGCTCACAGGTCATGTGGCGGATGGACTCGCAAACGTAGTATCCACAGAAATCATTCCCTTGTTCCTGCCACAACCACTTTACAAGAAATAGAGGTCAATCAAACTGATAAGCAAGAATGCCAAATGGTATTGATGAAACTAGCGCTTGAATCACTAGGAGATGCGCGGAACATGCTACTATAGTACTTACTTTCGGGTGTCTAAATTCCAGCTTCTTTGGCAGTCCCGAAGCTTTTTTGGTGAATTTTCTCCAAAACCCTGCCAGACAAAGAAAACAATTACTTGATATCAGAAATGAACAAACTTGCTGATATGGTGGATAATGATTGATTTAACTTACTTCTCGAGCATTTGAGTCATGTCCGCATACTCCTGGGGATCTTTTCGTCTCGAGTCTAAGACAGTTACTACTCCCTGCTCAAGCTTAATCTCTAGGAGAATATAGTGGAACCTGCGCACGCATGCATAACTCATCAATTACATTAATATAACCTGGACTAATAAGGGAAACCGAATATGGCACAAGACAGTAAGACTCACTTGAAGTTGTAAGGAAAGAGTATTATATCTTTGTGTTCATTTATTACCAACGATCATAGCAAGTTGGCCTCGGTATCTGTGGCATGTAATTTAACCTCAGTTGCATCTATGAGATATGTGTTAATGAACCCAATATCACCGACTTGTCTTTTCTTCAATTCGGCGATCTTCAATCTGCATAATATAGTGAGGATAATTATAAATACATGCAATGAAAGAGCTGAGCTATATAGAGAGACTTAATGACATAAGTAGTACTACTTACAGACAGTAGCAGGTGACCGTTTGCTTTATCGAGGGCCAATTGATTGAAAAACTGAAAGAACTCCTCAAATGGAACAGGCAACAATTCAATTCCAATGAGGTCATGCTCCTTTTTAACTCTCACATACAAAGTATTCCTCCCCCCAGACTCTCTGTAGGTTTTCATGTACCAATCATGCAATCTTCGCATCATCGTTGATAGAGATCTTTCATCTTTGACGAGAGGCTTCCCGTACTCGTATCTTTGTATCTGCACCTCCAAGAAATCATAATGTACATCATCGGGCAGGTAATCTCCAAGATTGCTATAACCGGGCACCATCCTCGGAGCATTAGCGACGATGTCGCTAGGCACCTTGAGCGGGGGGCACGATTGCTTCGCTTGTTCGTCGAGCTGGGCAATTTGTTTCCCAGCTCGTCGTTCTTTCATCCTTTGATCACTGACAGTACTTCCCGACCGCTCCGCTTCGACAAATGCCTTTCCAATAATGCGCTCATAGTTGCCTTTCGGCGGAGACTTGGGTGGTTTTGTCAGGGCAGCCAGAGTGCGCTTCGCTTTCACCAGATCTACCTTCTCCTCCGGAGGTGGATGTCTCTGTGATTTCAACCCTTCAAACCAGTCCTTCACTTCGGTTCGCGCGATCTTCACGTTCTCTTCCGGGGTCATCTCGTATGGTAACTTCTCCGGAGTCTTTAGAGAAGGACCGAATCAGTATGTCCTCCCGCCTTTGGCTGTACTGCTAGACGCCGGCAGAGCAGACAGAGCGGCTGTCTTCTTTCCTTGCTTACGAGGCGGAGGAGACGGACTATGACGCGCGGGAGCAGCCGGAGCGGCGGCGGGTCTCTTCCGCCCTTGCTGACGAGGCAGAGAAGGAGGAGGCTGGCTGCTCGGGCGCGCCGGCGCAGGTGGAGAAGGAGGCGGAGTGCCGCCACGCGCCTGAGAAGGAGCCGGCCGAGTGCCCTAATCGTCACTCACCGGAGGAGGAGGCGGTGGAGGAGGCGGAGTGCCCTGACTCACCGGAGGAGGAGGAGGAGGTGGAGGCATCCAGTTCGTAAGGTTGATGAGATCCTTCCGCCATAGGCATGGAGTCTTCAGAGCAGAACCCAGCCAAGTCTCCCCTTCACCGGTAGGGTGGTCAAGCTAGAGCTCCTCAAATCCCTCCGTTATTTCATCCACCATCACCCTAGCATATCCTTCTGGAAAAGGCCGGCAGTGAAAAGTTGCACCGGGTTCAGTAGGATAAACAGAGCCAACAGCCGCCTTGACCTTCATATTAATCCATTGTGTCATCCCTCCGTTATTTCATCCACCATCACCCTAGCATATCCTTCTGGAATCGGCGGCAGTGAAAAGTTGCACGGTTCAGTAGGAAAAACAGAGCCAGCCGCCTTGACCTTCATTCATCCATTGCGTCATAAGGTGGCAATTTTGAGACTCCGTGATAGCATCCACGGGATAGCTGGCAGGAGCCGTCAAGACATGCTCCGGCTGAAGCAGCTTAGTGGAAGCCACGCTGCTTCTCCTGAGATGGCGGGGTAGCTTCGGGGGAAGCTTCGGCAGTTCTTTGCTGCGATTTGCTTCTCGTTCCTCTATCGCTTGTACCCTTGCTTGCAGCGCCTGCATTTGGGTCTGCTGCACTTTTTTCCTCCTCTCCTGGGTTTGTAACCGCCTGCGTCCGGAAACCCAACCTTCCACGGAATGGAGCCTGGCATGCCTCGTGTCCGTCCAGGGTGCTCAGGATTCCCGAGGGCCATTGTGAGCTCGTCGTTCTCTCTGTCTGGAACGAACGTCCCTTGCTGCGCTGCATCGATATAGTGCTTTAAGCTTCTTGACTGGTATGTTCATTTGCTCGTCCGTCCAAACGCATTCCTGATACAGGGTCCACGGTTCCGCCAGCCCCGAAGAACCAAGTCGGCAACGGTCTGGCCAGTTCATTGTCTCTGGTTCGATCCCTTTATCAAGCAGATCATTCTCAGCCTTGGCCCACTTAGGCCGGGCTACGAGGTAGCCACCTGACCCCGTGCGATGGTGAAGCTTCTTCTTCGCAGAATTTTTCTTGTTTGTCGCCGACATCTTCTTACTCTTTTCCGATGTCTTGTGGGCCACAAATGCGGGCCAGTGATCTCTGATCTTCTCATATCTGCCCTTGAATTCTGGTGTCTCTTATTTTCGACAAACTTATTCAGCTCTTTCTTCCACCTCCTGAATAGTTTCTGCCATCCTCTTAAGAGCAAAAGACTTGATTAATTGCTCTTTAACTGTTCTCTGGATTATCCTCTGGCGGTAGGGTGAAATTTGACTTCAGCTCAGTCCAAAGATCATTTTTCTGCATATCATTGACATAAGACACCTCAGGGTCTTCTGTAGCCGGCTTAAACCATTGCTGGATGCTGATCGGGATCTTGTCCCTAACCCAAACCCCACTGAGCAACAAATGCGTCTCTTTGTCGAGGTTCAATCGGTTGGCCGTCGGGCGCGATTGCTATGATCTCAAACTTTTCATCGAGCTCAACTTTTTCTTCGGGCCTCGTCTCTTTACCGAAGTTGTGCTCGATCCGGAGGGCTAGAAAAGAACAAAGACTTAATTAATATGTGTACATACCAAAACAATGAATGCATCAATTAGCTAGTCAGCACGAAGCTTAACTAATATATATACCTGGCCGGACTCGGTTCGGTCACCGGAGGTCATCACGGTCTCCTTCTTGCACCGGCATTGGGTCACCGGAGCCGTCCTCACGGTCTCCTTCTTGCACCGGCATTGGGTCACCGGAGCCATCATAATCATAGCCTGCTTCTTCACCCTACTCCTTCCAGACCATCGGTCTCGTTGAGAAACAACGAGCAGACGGCATCACTTCCTTGTGCGATTATGTCCCCCAACAACGCTTCTTGTGCTTCGTCTCGGGGGGTGTCCATAGTTTCTACAAATATTTACAACATGGCAATTATTATTCAAACATGACAGATGGATATATTAGTGGCAAACGTAGAACTAGCTAGCTAATCACTAAGGAATCATATTAATTAGTGGCCTCGACGCTGCTTCTCTAGGGTTTGGTGGTGGCCTCGATTCAAGGGTTTGGGGTGGCCTCGAGAATGCTTCAAGGAGGGGGTATATCGACCCCCACGTGTTGAAGCTATCGGGAGGGGGTATATCGACAACGACGACATACGTACATGGGAAAATAATATTATCGGGGAGGGGGTATATCGACCCCCCCCACGTGTTGAAGTTATGGGAGGGGGTATATCGACCCCCCCCCACGTGTTGAAGTTATCGGGAGGGGTTTATATCGACAACGACGACATACGTACATGGGAAAATAATATATCGGGGAGGGGGTATATCGACCCCCCCACGTGTTGAAGTTATCGGGAGGGGTTTATATCGACAACGACTACGTACATGGGAAAATAATATATCGGGGAGGGGGTATATCGACCCCCCCCACGTGTTGAAGTTATCGGGAGGGGGTATATCGACCCCCCCCGTGTTGAAGTTATCGGGAGGGGTTTATATCGACAACGACGACATACGTACATGGGAAAATAATATTATCGGGGAGGGGGTATATCGACCCCCGTGTTGAAGTTATCGGGAGGGGGTATATCGACCCCCCCCGTGTTGAAGTTATCGGGTTTATATCGACACGACATACGTACATGGGAAAATAATATTATCGGGGAGGGGGTATATCGACCCCCCGTGTTGAAGTTATCGGGAGGGGGTATATCGACCCCCCCCTCGTGTTGAAGTTATCGGGAGGGGGTATATCGACCCCCGTGTTGAAGTTATCGGGAGTTTATATCGACACGACATACGTACATGGGAAAATAATATTATCGGGGAGGGGGTATATCGACCCCCTCGTGTTGAAGTTATCGGGAGGGGTATATCGACGACGACAGACCCGATAAAACATAAGAAAACGAAGAAGAAATAAAAAGAGGAGAAGAAGAAAGGAATAGAGGAGAAGAAGAAAAGAAATTTCTTTTCTCCTCTTCTTTTTCTTCTTTTTTCCTCTTCTTATTTATTTCTTCTCTTCTTCCTCTCCTCTTCTTTCTTTCTTCCTCTTCTTATTTTCTTCTTTCATATCCTTCTTTTTCTTCTAAATTTTAGCATATTCTAAATTTTCTTCTAACTTTCTATATATGAACAAAAAACTTTCTATGAACAAAAAACTTTCTATATATATATGAACAAAATTTCTATGAACAAAATTTTCTTCTTTCTTCCTCTTCTTTCTATGAACCAGAAAAATTACATATATGGAAAAAGATTAATACACATATGAACAAAAACATATGAACATGCTCTGAACAATTTTTTATACATTTTGAACATATACATACACATAGCCACATACTACATTATATATATGAACAAAAAAATTAAACTAATAAAATGAAGGGCGCGCAGGGGCGGCGGCACGGCAGGGCAGGGGAGGCGCGCGGCGGGGCGGCGTGCGGCGGCAGCGAAGGGCAGGGGCGGCGCGGCGGCGCGCAGGGCAGGGCGGGCGCAGGGCGGCAGCGCGCGAAGGGCAGGGGCGGCGGCGACGGCGGCCAGTACAAGGGGAGGAGCAGGGGAACGGGCGGCGCTCACAGCGAGGTGGCGTCGGCGACGGAAGGCTCGGGGACGGCGGACGGTGAAGGCGCGCTCGGGGGCGAGGGCAGGGGCGCGCGGGCTCGGGGGGCGGCGGGTCGATCTGGGCAGCCTTGCGGCGTCGATGAGCTCGGCGTCGTCGGGCGGGCCGGGGGGCAACTGGCGATGAGTTCGTCAAATTTTCCTAAGTCCTGCTTATATACACAGAGTATTGGTCCCGGTTTGTGGCACCAACCGGGACCAATGCCCTCTTAGTCCCGGTTGGTGCCACCAACCGCCTCTTTTCAGCAGCCCAAAGGGCGGGAAGCGGCGGCCTTTGGTCCCCGTTGGTGGCACCAACCGGGACCAAAGGCCTTGTGCTGCCCCGCGCCCAAACTTTAGTCCCACCTCGCTAGCTGAGAGAGCTCGAGGGTGGTTTATAAGCGCTCCTACACCTTCCCTCTCGAGCTCCTATCAAATGCAGGCTTTCGGGCCTAACCCTGCGCTGTGTGCCTATGGGCCTACTGGGCCTCCTGCGGGCCTGAATCGTGGCCCATGGTAGGGTTTCTAGTCGTATTCAGCCCGTGGGGGCCCAGTAGGTGGCACTTTTTTTTCTTTTTTGCTATTTATTTTTTCATTTCTACTTAGAACTAAATACTTATAGTATTTTAGTGATTTCTTTTTTCTTTTAGGTCACAAAAATTATAAACTTTCTGTTAGTGCCATTAGTTTTAAAATTTGAATAGTTTAAATTTGAACTTTTTAAAATTTGTGTGAATCACTAGTTTATGAATAACTTTACTATAAAAATTGATTTTTGAGTCATTCTTTTTCCTCTTATTTAATATTACTGTGTTTTATCATTATACTCAATTTGGTAATTTTAGTTAGTCATAACAAATATTATAGGCATTTTTTTCCTTTTTTGCTATTTATTTTTTCATTTCTACTTAGAACTAAATACTTATAGTTTTTTAGTGATTTCTTTTTTCTTTTAGGTCACAAAAATTATAAACTTTCTGTTAGTGCCATTAGTTTTAAATTTTGAATAGTTTAAGTTTGAATTTTTTAAAATTTATGTGAATCACAAGTTTGTGATTAACTTTACTAAAAAAAGAACATAGATGCACCTATAGAAAAAATTTGACCTAAATTCATAATCAATTTCTATGAATTTCAGAGAAATTCATTATGAATTTAGGTCAAATTCCTTGTATAGGGGCATCTATTTTCACTTTGAGAGGAGCTCAACAAGGCAGAGAGGGACGGGCTTATAAACCGGTGTGGGAGCCCTTCGGTTGGCGAGGTGGGATTAAACTCTGAGCGCAACGAGGACCAACCCTTTAGTCCTGGTTTGTGGCACAAACCGGGACTAATGGTCATGGGCCAGGTGCGAGCCCTATTTTTTTCCAGTTTTTTTTTCTTTGTTGCTTTATTTATTTTATTTTGTTTCTACTTACAACAAAATACTTATTGTTGCTATTTATATATTTTTTTTCCAGTTTTTTTGTTTTGTTTTTTGTATTATTTATTTTCTTTTGTTTTTTGCTTTATTTTTTAATTCTTTTTGCTTTTAGGTCAACAAAATTATAAACTTTCTGTTAGTGCCATTAGTTTTACAAAAATTATAAACTCTCTGTTAGTGCCATTAGTTTTCAAATTTGAATAGTTAAAATTTGAATTCTTTGAAATTTGTGTGAATCACAAGTTTGTGATTAACTTTACTAAAAATGAACATAGATGCACCTATAGAGAAAATTCGACCTAAACTCTGAAAAAGTTGGCATAGCATACTAGTCTGTTACGAAGTTGGCATGGTATCATCATAATAGTTGCGGGAGAAAGTCTTCACTTTTTCTTCGCTTGTGTCATTTTCTTATTGCGCCATAACCATGGATAATCTTCATCGTTTATCAGGATGCTTGGGTCAGCCTTGACTTTGAAGGGAGGAATTTCATGAAACTTTTCATAACCTTCAGACATGTCTGTCTTGCCCTCCACTCCCAGGATGTCCCTTTTTCCTGAAAGAACTATGTGGCGCTTTGGCTCATCGTATGATGTATTCACTTCCTTATCTTTTCTTTTTCTCGGTCTGGTAGACATGTCCTTCACATAGATAACCTCTGCCACATCATTGGCTAGGACGAACGGTTCGTCAGTGTACCCAAGATTTTTCAGATCCACTGTTGTCATCCCGTACTGTGGGTCTACCTGTACCCCGCCTCCTGACAGATTGACCCATTTGCACTTAAACAAAGGGACCTTAAAATCATGTTCGTAGTCAAGTTCCCATATGTCCACTATGTAACCATAATATGTGTCCTTTCCCCTCTCGGTTGTTGCATCAAAGCGGACACCACTGTTTTGGTTGGTGCTCTTTTGATCTTGGTCAATCGTGTAAAATGTATTCCCATTTATCTCATATCCTTTGTAAATCAATACCGTCAAAGATGGTCTCCTCGACAACAAGTACAACTCATCACAAACAGTGTTGTCACCTCTGAGACGTGTTTCCAACCAACTGCTGAAAGTCCTGATGTGTTCACATGTAATCCAGTCCTCGCACTGCTCCGGCTGTTTGGAGCGCAGACTGTTCTTGGGTTCATTTGAGACCAAGAATATCCATCCCTGCATATTATTGAGTCCTTTCCAAGCGTGCCTTTTCCAGTCAGTCTCCCCTCACACCACGATTTAGGGAGACCTATCTTCTTAAGGCCTGGAATGAAGTCAACACAAAACCCGATGACATCCTCTGTTTGATGGCCCATGGAGATGCTTCCTTCTGACCTAGCGCGGTTATGGACATATTTCTTTAGGACTCCCATGAACCTCTCAAAGGGGAACATACTGTGTAGAAATATGGGCCCAGAATGACAATCTCATCGACTAGATGAACTAGGACGTGCGTCATGATATTGAAGAAGGATGGTGGGAACACCAGCTCGAAACTAACAAGACATTGCGCCACATCACTCCTTAGCCTTGGTACGATTTCTGGATCGATCACCTTCTGAGAGATTGCATTGAGGAATGCACATAGCTTCACAATGGCTAATCGGACGTTTTTCGGTAGAAGCCCCCTCAATGCAACCGGAAGCAGTTGCATCATAATCACGTGGCAGTCATGAGACTTTAGGTTCAGGAAATTTTTCTCTGGCATATTTATTATTCCCTTTATATTCGACGAGAAGCCATTCGGGACCTTCATACTGACCAGGCATTCAAAGAAGATTTCTTTCTCTTCTTTCGTAAGAGCGTAGCTAGCAGGACCTTCATACTACTTCGGAGGCATGCCGTCTTTTTCGTGCAAACGTCGCAGGTCCTCCCGTGCCTCAGGTGTATCTTTTGTCTTTCCATACACGCCCAAGAAGCCTAGCAGGTTCACGCAAAGGTTCTTCGTCACATGAACAACGTCGATTGAAGAGCGGACCTCTAGGTCTTTCCAGTAGGGTAGGTCCCAAAATATAGATTTCTTCTTCCACATGGGTGCGTGTCCCTCAGCGTCATTCGGAACAGCTAGTGCGCCTGGACCCTTTCCAAAGATTACGTGTAAATCATTGACCATAGCAAGTACGTGATCACCGGTACGCATGGCGGGCTTCTTCCGGTGATCTGCCTCGCCTTTAAAATGCTTGCCTTTCTTTCAACATTGATGGTTGGTCGGAAGAAATAGACGATGGCCCAGGTACACATTCTTCCTGCATTTGTCCAGGTATATACTTTCAGTGTCATCCAAACAGTGTGTGCATGCGTGGTATCCTTTGTTTGTCTGTCCTGAAAGGTTACTGAGAGCGGGCCAATCATTGATGGTCACGAACAGCAACGCCTTTAGGTTAAATTCCTCCTGTTTGTGCTCATCCCACGTATGTACACCGTTTCCATTCCACAGCTATAAAAGTTCTTCAACTAATGGCCTTAGGTACACATCAATGTCGTTGCCGGGTTTCTTAGGGCCTTGGATGAGAACTGGCATCATAATGAACCTCCGCTTCATGCACATCCAAGGAGGAAGGTTATACATACATAGAGTCACGGGCCAGGTGCTGTGATTGCTGCTCTGCTCCCCGAAAGGATTCATGCCATCCGCGCTTAAAGCAAACCATACGTTCCTTGGGTCCTTTGCAAACTCATCTCAGTACTTTCTCTCGATTTTTCTCCACTGCGACCCGTCAACGGGTTCTCTCAACTTCTCGTCTTTCTTACGGTCCTCACTGTGCCATCGCATCAACTTGGCATGCTCTCCGTTTCTGAACAGACGTTTCAACCGTGGTATTATAGGAGCATACCACATCACCTTCGCAGGAACCCTCTTCCTGGGGGGCTCGCCGTCAACATCACCAGGGTCATCTCGTCTGATCTTATACCGCAATGCACCGCATACCGGGCATGCGTTCAGATCCTTGCATGCACCGCGGTAGAGGATGCAGTCATTAGGGCATGCATGTATCTTCTCCACCTCCAATCCTAGAGGGCATACGACCTTCTTTGTTGCGTATGTACTGTTGGGCAATTCGTTATCCTTTGGAAGCTTCTTCTTCAATATTTTCAGTAGCTTCTCAAATCCTTTGTCAGGCACAGCATTCTCTGCCTTCCACCGCAGCAATTCCAGTATGGTACCGTGCTTTGTGTTGCCATCTTTGCAATTGGGGTACAACCCTTTTTTGTGATCCTCTAACATGCGATCGAACTTCAGCTTGTCCTTTTGACTTTCACATTGCGTCCTTGCATCGACAATGACCCGGCGGAGATCATCATCATCGGGCACATCGTCTGGTTCCTCTTGATCTTCAGCAGCTTCACCCGTTGCAGCATCATTGGGCACATCGTCTGGTTCCTCTTGATCTTCAGCAGCTCCCCCCGTTGCAGCATCACCGTATTCAGGGGGCACGTAGTTGTCATCGTACTCTTCTTCTTCGCCATCTTCCATCATAACCCCTATTTCTCCGTGCCTCGTCCAAACATTATAGTGTGGCATGAAACCCTTGTAAAGCAGGTGGGTGTGAAGGATTTTCCGGTTAGAGTAAGACATCATATTCCCACATTTAGTGCATGGACAACACATAAAACCATTCTGCTTGTTTGCCTCAGCCGCATCGAGAAACTCATGCACGCCCTTAATGTACTCAGGGGTGTGTCTGTCACCGTACATCCATTGTCGGTTCATCTGTGTGCATTATATATAATTAAGTGTCCAAATTAATAGAAGTTATCCATCACATTAAAACCAAAGTACATACATAGTTCTCATCTAACAACATATAGCTCTACAGAGCATCTAATTAATTAAACCATACATTGAAACTATGTAAAACATTTCAATGCGAAAACAAAAGCGATCATAATCGCAACCAAGGTAACAATTGATCCAATGGCATAATGATACCAAGCCTCGGTATGAATGGCATATTCTCTAATCTTTCTAATCTGCAAGCGCATTGCATCCATCTTGATCTTGTGATCATCGACGACATCCGCAACATGCAACTCCAATATCATCTTCTCCTCCTCAATTTTTTTTATTTTTTCCTTCAAGAAATTGTTTTCTTCTTCAACTAAATTTAACCTCTCGACAATAGGGTCGGTTGGAATTTCCGGTTCACATACATCCTTGATAAATAAAATCTATGTCACGTTGGTCGGCATAATTTTCATAAACAATAAATGAACCAATAGTTATAAAGATAATATATACCACATCCGAATCATAGACAGGACGAGGGCCGACGGGGGCGGATACCAAAACCATCGCACTATATAAGACGCAATAATAAAAGTAGGAAAATAATACAAGTATCTATGTAAACATACAAGTAAGAATATTTTTCCTTTCTGAAAGAAGATAAGAACAAGAGGCTCACCACGGTGGTGCCGGCGATCAACTCGGCGTGGGTGATCGACGGCAGTGAAGACGGGGACGGGGCGTGACGGACCGCTAAACCTAGACAAATATTGAGGAAAATGGAGCTTGGAGGTAGAGCTTGGAGAGGAGAAAGCTTAAGTAGTGTGGCTCGGGCATTCCATCGAACACCATGTGTGCATAGGAGGTGAGCTAGAGCACCACCAACCCCTCTCCCCCTCGGTGGCCAGAAAAACAGCGCAGTGTGCTCTGCTCTTAAGCGAGGGGGTATATATAGGAACCTCATTGGTCCCGGTTGGTGGCATGAACCGGGACTAAAGGGCAGCCATTGGTCCCGGTTCAAGCCACCAACCGGGACCAATGGTGGTGGGCCAGGAGCCAGGACCATTGGTCCCGGTTTGTCCCACCAACTGGGACCAAAGGTCCAGACGAACCGGGACCATTGGCCCACGTGGCCCGGCCGGCCCCCAGGGCTCACGAACCGGGTCCAATGCCCCCATGGGTCCCGGTTCTAGACTGAACCGGGACTAATGGGCTGACCCGGCCTGGACCGTTGCCCCCTTTTCTACTAGTGATGGATGTACATGCATGACAATAAACGCGACCTACTATGACAAACACGTATCATCACGGAAGTGTATTTTTTTGTAGTGCCTCGCTGCCACCATTGAAGGATCAGCGCAGCCTCTCGCCATAGCAGAAGAAGCCATAGCAGAAGAAACGAAGGAGCCAAGATGGGAGGAAGCGAATGGCAAAAGATTGAGGGGTGCCATCCCTCCTCCTCCCTTCCTTATAAAGGGGAGGGATCAGGGCTCGGCCGCCTCTCTCAGCCAATCCGGCTCATTAAGGTGGCAGCAGGCGGGGCCGTCGACCACCCTCCTCGCCCAATTGAAGGCGCGTGGGTATCGACCCACGCACGTGCCTTCCCATATTCCATACGCCTGTCACCTACCCCGCACCATGCATGCGGTGTACGTGGCGCAAGGGGCGGGCATAGTGGGAAACATGGAACGACGGTTCCCAGGCGGAGGGAGTCAATGAGCAGCGGCCCTGTAGTCTTAAAAGGACACGCAAGCCGCCTCTTCACTATACATCGCAGGGTGACGTTTTTGTAGTGGCTGCCTTAAGCCGCTTCATCTCCCGATTGGGAGAAAAGGCACTACCTCTCTATCGCCTTCTTCGACGCACCGAACACTTTGAGTGGACGGATGCGGCTACGGCCTGACTGGAAGAAATAAAGGCCCTCTTGGCCAGCAACCCAATCCTGGACGCACCAAGCATCGGCGAACCCATACTGTTATATATAGCTGCAACGCACCAAATTGTAAGCGAAGTGCTCGTCGTCGAACGAGAGGAGGACGGACATAAGTTCCCACTTCAAAAGCCGGTATACTACGTATCCACTGTCCTCACACCATGCAAATCATGGTACCCACATTATCGAAAAAATAGCATACGCGGTCTTCATGGCATCCCGAAAACTACGACACTACTTTCAAGAGTGTTCAATCACGGTGACCTCCGAAGTACCACTCAACGATATAACAAATAACCGTGATGCCACGGGCCGGATTGCTAAGTGGGCCATCGATCTCCTCCCGTTCGACATCACATACAAACCACGGCGAGCCATTAAGTCAAAAGTACTGGCTGACTTCATCGCCGAATGGACAAAAGCCGAACTCCCTAAAGAGTACGACACATACTCCAATTGGATCATGCACTTTGACGGCTCTAAGATGCTGGCAGGTCTGGGAGCGGGCGTTGTCCTGACATCCCCCACCGTAGATACAGTCCAATACGTACTCCAAATACTACACACGGACTCCAACAATGCAGCTGAATACGAGGCTCTGTTGCATGCTCTTCGGATGGCTGTCTCCATGGGCATTCAGCGCCTAGAGGTGTGTGGGGATTCGTGATACGTCTCCAACGTATCTATAATTTTTGATTGTTCCATGCTATATTATATTCTGTTTTGGCCATTATTGGGCTTTATTATACACTTTTATATTATTTTTGGGACTAACCTATTAACCGGAGGCCCAGCCCAGAATTGCTGTTTTTTGCCTATTTCGGAGTTTCGCAGAAAAAGAATATCAAACGGAGTCCAAACGGAATGAAACCTTTGGGAACGTGATTTTTGGAACGAACGTGATCTAGAGGACTTGTACCCTATGTCAAGACATCAACCAGGAGGGCACGAGGTAGGGGGGCGCGCCTACCCCCCCCCCCCCGGGCGCGCCCTCCACCCTCATGGGCCCCTCGTTGCTCCACCAACGTACTTCTTCCTCCTATATATACCCATGTACCCGGAAAACATCAGATACGGAGCCAAAAACCTAATTCCACCGCCGCAACCTTCTGTACCCGTGAGATCCCATCTTGGGGCCTTTTCTGGAGATCCGCCGGAGGGGGCATCGATCACGGAGGGCCTCTACATCATCTCCAAGGCCTCTCCAATGAAGTGTGAGTAGTTTACCTCAGACCTTCGGGTCCATGGTTATTAGCTAGATGGCTTCTTCTCTCTTTTCGGATCTCAATACAATGTTCTCCCCGTCTCTTGTGGAGATCTATTCGATGTAATCTTCTTTTGCAGTGTATTTTTTGAGACCGATGAATTGTGGGTTTATGATCAAGATTATCTATGAACAATATTTGAATCTCCTTTGAATTCTTTTATGTATGATTGGTTATCTTCGCAAGTCTCTTCGAATTATCAGTTTGGTTGGCCTACTAGATTGATCTTTCTTGCAATGGGATAAGTGCTTAGCTTTGGGTTCAATCTTGCGGTGTGCTTTCCCAGTGACAGTGGGGGCAACAAGGCACGTATTGTATTGTTGCCATCGAGGATAAAAAGATGGGGTTTATATCATATTGCATGACTTTATCCCTCTACATCATGTCATCTTTCTTAATGCGTTACTCTGTTCTTCATGAACTTAATACTCTAGATGCATGCTAGATAGCGGTCGATGTGTGGAGTAATAGTAGTAGATGCAGGCAGGAGTTGGTCTACTTGTCTCGGACGTGATGCCTATATACATGATCATACCTAGATATTCTCATAACTATGCTCAATTCTATCAATTGATCAACAGTAATTTGTTCACCCACCGTAATACTTATGCTCTCGAGAGAAGCCACTAGTGAAACCTATGGCCCCCGGGTCTATTTTCCATCATATTAATCTTCCAACACTTTGCAATTCTATTTCCGTTTATTTTGCTTTGCATCTTTATCATAAAAATACCAAAAATATTATCTTATCATCTCTATCAGATCTCACTCTCGTAAGTGACCGTGAAGGTATTGACAACCCCTTTATCGCATTGGTTGCGAGGTTCTTGTTTGCTTGTGTAGGTGCGAGGGACTTGCGCGTGGCCTCCTACTGGATTGATACCTTGGTTCTCAAAACTGAGGGAAATACTTACGCTATTTGCTGCATCACCCTTTCCTCTTCAAGGGAAAACCAACGCAGTGCTCAAGAGGTAGCAAGATGGATTTCTGGCGCCGTTGCCGGGGAGTCTACGCAAAAGTCAAGCCATACCAAGTACCCATCACAAACTCACCTCCCTCGCATTACATTATTTGCCATTTGCCTCTCGTTTTCCTCTCCCCCACTTCACCCTTGCCGTTTTGTTCGCCCTCTCTTTTCCGTTCGCCTCTTTTCGCTCTTTTCTTGCTTGCTTGCTTGTTGGATTTCTTGCTTGTCACGATGGCTCAAGATAATACCAAATTGTGTGACTTTACCAATACCAACAATAATGATTTTCTTAGCATTCCGATTGCTCCTCTTAATGATGCTAAATCTTGTGATATTAATGATGCTTTGTTAAATCTTGTTATAAAAGATCAATTCGCCGGCCTTCCTAGTGAAGATGCCGCTACCAATCTAAATAGCTTTGTTGATTTGTGTGACATGCAAAAGAAGAGGGATGTTGATAATGATATTGTTAAATTGAAGCTATTTCCGTTTTCGCTTAGAGATCGTGCTAAAGTTTGGTTCTCGTCTTTGCCTAAAAATAGTATTGATTCTTGGAATAAGTGCAAAGATGCTTTTATCTCTAAGTATTTTCCTCCTGCTAAGATCATCTCTCTTAGAAAGGATATTATGAATTTTAAGCAACTTGATGATGAACGTGTTGCACAAGCTTCGGAGAGGATGAAATTAATGATACATAATTGCCCTACTCATGGTTTGAATTTGTGGATGATTATACAAAAAATTTATGCCGGATTGAATTTTGCTTCTAGAAATCTTTTAGATTCGGCCGTGGGAGGAAATTTTATGGAAATCACTTTAGGAGAAGCTACTAAACTCCTAGATAACATTATGGTTAATTATTCTCAATGGCACACCGAAAGATCTACTAATAAAAAAGTGCATGCGATAGAAGAAATTAATGTTTTGAGTGGAAAGATGGATGAACTTATGAAATTATTTGCTACTAAAAGTGTTTCTTCTAATCCTAATGATATGCCTTTGTCTACTTTGATTGAGAATAATAATGAATCTATGGATGTGAATTTTGTTGGTAGGAATAATTTTGGTAACAACGCGTATAGAGGAAACTTTAATCCTAAGACGTTCCCTAGTAATTCCTCTAATAATTATGGTAATTCCTACAACAATTCTTATGGAAATTTTAATAAGATGCCCTCTGAATTTGATAATAGTGTTAAGGAGTTTATGAATTTGCAAAAGAATTTCAATGCTTTGCTTGAAGAAAAATTGCTTAAAGTTGATGAATTCGCAAGGAACGTTGATAGAATGTCCCTTGATGTTGATTCTTTGAAACTTAGATCTATTCCACCTAAGCATGATATCAATGAGTCTCTCAAGGCTATGAGAATTTCCATTGATGAGTGCAAAGAAAGAACCGCTAGAATGCGTGCTAAGAAAGATTGCTTTATGAAAGCGTGTTCTTCTAGTTTCTATGAGAATAAAGATGAAGATCTAAAAGTTATTGATGTGTCCCCTATTAAATCTTTGTTTTGCAATATGAATCTTGACAATGATGGGACTGAAGATGAGTTACCTTTACCTAGAAGGCGTTCCAAAAATTCGGAGTTTTTAGATCTTGATGCAAATTTTGGTAAAAGTGGGATTGAGGAAGTTAAAACTTTAGATATCAATGAACCCACTATTTTGGATTTCAAGGAATTTAATTATGATAATTGCTCTTTAATAGATTGTATTTCCTTGTTGCAATCCGTGCTAAATTCTCTGCATGCTTATAGTCAAAATAAGGCTTTTACTAAACATATTGTTGATGCTTTGATGCAATCTTATGAAGAAAAACTTGAGTTGGAACTTTCTATCTCTAGAAAACTTTATGATGAGTGGGAATCTACTATTAAAATTAGAATTAAAGATCGTGAGTGTTATGCTTTGTGTGATTTGGGTGCTAGTGTTTCCACGATTCCGAAAACTTTGTGTGATTTGCTAGGTTTCCATGAACTTGATGATTGCTCTTAAAATTTGCACCTTGCGGATTCCACTATAAAAAAACCTATGGGAAGAATTAATGATGTTCTTATTGTTGCAAATAGGAATTATGTGCCCGTAGATTTTATCATTCTTGATATAGATTGCAATCCTTCATGTCCCATTATTCTTGGTAGACCTTTTCTTAGAACGATTGGTGCAATTATTGATATGAAGGAAGGAAATATTAGATTCCAATTTCCGTTAAGGAAAGGCATGGAACACTTCCCTAGAAAGAAAATAAAATTACCTTATGAATCTATTATGAGAGCCACTAATGGATTTCCTACCAAAGATGGCAATACCTAGATCTATCCTTGCTTTTATGCCTAACTAGGGGCGTTAAATGATAGCGCTTATTGGGAGGCAACCCAATTTTATTTTAGTTTTTTTTGCTTTTTGCTTCTGTTTAGGAATAAACATTTGATCTAGCCTATTGTTAGATTTGTTCTTATGTTTTAATTAGTGTTTGTGCCAAGTTAAACCTATAAGATCCTCTTGGATGCTAGTTATTTGATCTTGCTGAAAATTCCAGAAACTTTCTGTTCACGAAAACAATTATTAAAAATTACCAGAACGTGATAAAATATTTATTCCAATTGCAGCAGATCAATAATCAAATTGTCTAGGCCGTCCTATTTTGGTAGATTTTTTGCAGTTCCATAAGTTTGCGTTAGTTACAGATTACTATAGACTGTTCTGGTTTTGACAGATTCAGTTTTTCGTGTCTTGTTTGCTTATTTTGATGAATCTATGGCTAGTAAAGTAGTTTATAAACCATAGAGAAGTTGGAATACAGTAGGTTTAACACCAATACAAATAAAGAATGAGTTCATTACAGTACCTTGAATTGGTGTTTTGTTTTCTTTCGCTAGCAGAGCTCACGAGATTTTCTGTTAAGTTTTGTGTTGTGAAGTTTTCAAGTTTTGGGTAAAAGATTTGATGGATTGTGGAACAAGGAGTGGAAAAAGCCTAAGCTTGGGGATGACCATGGAACTCCAAGATAATCCAAGGACACCTAAAAGCCAAAGCTTGGGGATGCCCCGAAAGGCATCCCCTCTTTCGTCTACTTCCATCGGTAACTTTACTTGGGGCTATATTTTTATTCACCACATGATATGTGTTTTGCTTGGAGCGTCTTGTATGATTTGAGTCTTTTCTTTTTAGTTTACCACAATCATCCTTTCTGTACACACCTTTTGATAGAGACACACATGATTCGGAATTTATTAGAATACTCTATGTGCTTCACTTATATCTTTTGAGCTATATAGTTTTTGCTCTAGTGCTTCACTTATATCTTTTAGAGCACGGTGGTGGATTTGTTTTATAGAAACTATTGTTCTCTCATGCTACACTTATACTATTTTTAGAGTCCTACAAACAGCATGGTAATTTTCTTTAATCATGAAATTAATCTTCTCTTATGAGTGTGTTTAATACTAAGAAAAGTTTGATGCTTGATAATTGTTTTGAGATATGGAGGTATTAATGTTAGAGTCATGCTAGTTGAGAAATTATGAATTTGAGAAATACTTGTGTTGAAGTTTGTGATTCCAATAGCATGCACGTATGGTGAACCGTTATGTGATGATGTCGGAGCATGATTTATTTATTGATTGTCTTCCTTATGAGTGGCGGTCATGGATGAGCGATGGTCTTTTCCGACCAATCTATCCCCCTAGGAGCATGCGCGTAATACTTTGTTTTGATAATTAATAGATTTTTGCAACAAGTATATGAGTTCTGCTTGACTAATGTTGAGTCAATGATTATACGCACTCTCATCCTTCCACCATTGCTAGCCTCTCTAATACCGCGCAATTTTCGTCGGTATCATACACCCACCATATACCGTCCTCAAAACAGCCACCATACCTACCTATTATGGCATTTCCATAGTCATTCGAGATATATTGCCATGCAACTTTCCACCATTCCGTGTATTATGATATGCTTCATCATTGTCATATTGCTTAGCATGATCATGTAGTTGACATTGTATTTGTGGCAAAGCCACCGTTCATAATTCTTTCATACATGTCACTCTTGATTCATTGCATATCCCGGTACTCCGCCAGAGGCATTCACATTAGAGTCATATTGTTCTAAGTATTGAGTTGTAATTCTTGAGTTGTAAGTAAATAAAAGTGTGATGATCATCATTAGAGCATTGTCCCATGTGAGGAAAGGATGATGGAAACTATGATTCCCTCACAAGTCAGGATGAGATTCCGGACTAAATAAAAAAGAGGCCAAAGAAAATAAAAGAAAGGGCCCAAAAAAATGAGAGAAAAAGAGAGAAGGGACAATGTTACTATCCTTTTACCACACTTGTGCTTCAAAGTAGCACCATGATCTTCATGATAGAGAGTCTCCTATGATATCACTTTCATTTACTAGTGGGAATTTTTCATTATAGAACTTGGCTTGTATATTCCAATGATGGGCTTCCTCAAATTGCCCTAGGTCTTCGTGAGCAAGCAAGTTGGATGCACGCCCACTTAGTTTCTTTTGAGCTTTCATACACTTATAGCTCTCACTACAAAAAAAAGACACATCCATGACATTTTGGGCCGAATGAATTTTTTGCTGTCATACATATGACACTTCTATGACGATAATTGTGACAAAACCCGGTATCATCATAGATGTGGTGGGCTCCTACTTCTATGACAAAAAATCATGACAGAAAATGGGCTTTTCACCCTAGGCGGGCCGGAGACACAGCTGCATGACATTCTTTGGGTCGTCCATGACGGAAAAAACTGTGGTAGAAGCAAGGGCGAGGAAAATGTTGGGAGTTCCCGGTTACGGTGGGAAGTCGGGGGCCGAGCGATGCGCGTTTCTCTCGTACACGTACGCGCATGTGTGCGAGGCGTTGGCTCTAACTGAACCGGAGTGAGGCGTTGGGCTCTAACTGAACCCGAGCGATTGCACTGCAGGCTACGCGTTACTAAACCCGAGCGATCGATCGATGGCTGTTAACTGAACCCGATCGAGCGATTCCTTCGCTACTGCTGCTAATTGAAGCTGATCTATTGGATGAACAGTGAGCATTGCAGGGGGGTTTTGGATGAACAGTGAGCGATGGCGTTGCCTCTGGATGAACAAGACCCCGTGGTGTGGTGGAGGGCTGGATGAACAGTAGACTGTGGAGGGGTGCCCGTGGAAGGGTGGTTGAACAGGACCCCGTGGTGTGGAGGGCTGGATGAACAGTAGATGGTGGAGGGGTGGTTGAACAGTAGCCGGTGGAGTAGCGCGCGGTGGAGGCTGGATGAACAGGAGCCCGTGGAGGTTGGAGGAGGTCGACGGTAGCCCGTGGAGGCTGGAGGAGGTCGACGGTGGAGATGAACAGTATCCCGTGGAGTCCTGTTTTGCGGTACGCCACACCCCTCCCGATGAACAGAACCCCCGTTTCGACCGTAGGAGGTCCGTTTCGTCCGTTTTGCGGTACGCCACACCCCTCCCGATCAACATGACCCCCGTTTCGACCGTAGGAGGTCCGTTTCGTCCGTTTTGCGGTACGCCACACCCCTCCCGATCAACAGGACCCCCGTTTCGACCGTAGGAGGTCTGTTTCCTCCGTTTTGCGGTACGCTAGTCCCCTCCCGCTGAACAGGATCCCGTTTCAAACGTGGCCGGTCGAAGACAAGGCCGTTTCCTCCGTTCTGCGGTACGCCACGCCTCGTTTCCATCGCCTGTTCCGTCCAAGCCCTCCCGATGAACATGACCACATATTCCGTTCCGACCCAGCTGGTTGGCTCCCACGTGTTCCGTTGCCTCCCGATGAACATGACGCATTTCGTTGCCTCCCCATGAACACGACGCATTCTGTTGCCTCCCCATGAACACGACGACGATGCTGTTTCTCTGTTCCGACCCAGCCATGTCAACGAGCCCTCGCCGTACGTATGCGCGAGTAGGCGTTCGAGACCACGCCCGTATGTACACGTACGTGGCCGTATTTTCTTTCTTGCACCCTGGCCGTTGTACGTACATGTACATGCTACGTGCGCGCCTCTACTACGACACGTGTGTGCCTCTACATCCACCAGTATATATGTACGTACACGTTCGCGACCAGAATGACAACGCTACGTACGCTTCGACCAGGTGGGTCCCGACTGTCGGGCACTTCCTTGCGTGCGAAGATGTAGCTGGTGGGTCCCAGCAGTCAGGGAAGCGAATCATTTTTTTGCCCGGACGCAATTCCTTGCGTGCGAAGATGTAGCTGGTGGGTCCCAGCAGTCAGGGGGGCGAATCATTTTTTCGCCCGGACGCACTTCCTTGCATGCGAAGGTGTAGCTGGTGGGTCCCAGCAGTCAGGGGGGAACGTTTTTTTTGCGAAATACGGTGGCCCGTCCGGTGGATCCCTGCTGTCAGGTGGAGGAATCATTATTTTCCGCGCAATAAGCAGGCACTTCCTTGCTGCCGACGTGGACCCAACTGTCAGCCTCTCCACGCACAGTCTACGTCCGATGGAAGTCGTTCCTTGACCACGTTGACCACGCCGCGCCGAGAGCAACAGGGCGGTGGACGACGGCGAGGCCTAGGAAGGGGACGACGCGGAGCCGGTGAAGACGCGGCAGTGGATGCCCACGCGGAGAGGAGTATGAGGGTTCACTCGTTCGGCTGCGGTGTGAGGCTTCCGTCGCCGCAGGGCCTAGCCAGTGGTCGGAATAGTAGGGGGCGATGAGGCCTCCGCGGCAGCACAGCCGGCCACGGGAGGCAGGAGCAGGTGGCACGACCGGCGCTGCTTTGGGCGGCTGGAGCAAGAAGACTAGAGGTTGAAGAAGCACTACGACCGTTGGATGGACATCGTACGGTCACTGGAGCTAGAATTGTTCATATTGACAAAGTTGACAAAGCCCTCCTTCCCCGTCAACTTAGTACGCCCACAAGTCAGCCTCCCACCAAGGTGGGTCCCAGCTAGCAGGGGGAGTATTCATTTTTTGTGTGAAATAAGGAGGAACTTCCGGTGGGTCCGAGCTGACAGCGGGGGGAAAGTTTTTTTTGCGAAATACGGTGGCCCGTCCGGTGGGTCCCAGCAGTCAGGGGGGAAACGTTTTTTCTCGAAATAAGGTGGCCCATCCGGTGGGTCCCCGCTATATGGTGGAGGAATAATTATTTTGCGCGTAATAAGGAGGCACTTCCTTGCGGCCGCCGTGGACCCAGCTGTCAGCCTCTCCACGTATAGTACTCTTCCGATGGAAGTCGGTCGTTGACCACGTTGACCACGCCGCGCCGAGAGCACCATGGCGGTGGACGACGGCGAGGCCTAGGAAGGGGACGACGCGGAGCCGGGGAAGACGCAGCAGTGGAAGACCGCACGGAGAGGAGTACGAGGGTTCACTGGTTCGGCTGTGGTGTGAGGCTGCCGTCGCTGCAGAATAACAGGGGGTGTGGGTGAGTGGAGGGATGGCCTGGCCAGCGGTGGGAGTAGTATGGGGGCGGTGAGGCCTCTGCGGCAGCACAACCGACCATGGGAGGCAGGAGCAGGCGGCACAACCGGCGCTGCTTTGGGCGGCTGGACCAAGAAGACCAGAGGCTGAAGAAGCACTACGGCCGTTGGATGGACATTGTACGGTCACTGAAGCTACAATCATTTATATTGACTAAGTTGACAAAGCCCTTGGTACGCTCCAACTTAGTAGTCCCACAGGTCAGCCTCCAAAACAGTGCGCCCCAAATGTCAGGGGGAGGAATCATTTTTTGGGAGCCCGAAGCTAAGAATATCCGAGATTGAAGAAGAAGCATGACATCCGTTGGATAGACATCCAACGGTCACTGCTGCTAGAATCGTGTGTTGACTATAATAAGTTGACAAAGCCTTGCATACGCGTCAACTTATTTTTTTAGGGGACGCGTTACTTAGTAGGCCCACAAGTGTGTGGCAGAGAACTTATAGCCCATTTGCGTTTTGTAAGAATGTAAAACCCATTTTTGAATTCTAATGGAATTTACAACAGCCCATTTATAGTTTGTTAAAAGTACAGCCCATTTTGTAGCTAGGACAATGATTAATAATTTCAACCAACCGTTGAAGACAGAATTCAATAAAATTTCCCACATTTTGATGGGATCCGAAATATTTTTATCCCGAAATTTCTAGTTAGATTAAATATAAATTTGTATTACGTAAAAATCCAACGAAACATTGCGCGCGCAACAATGAAAATTTAAGATTTTCAAAATCCATAAATAATATTTTATAAACTAATTTCGTGTTTGGTGCATTTTTATAGTTACTGCCCAGTTTTTATAATTACATCCCATTTATTATTTTTAAAGCCCATTTTCCTGTTAAGCCTAATGCACCCCTCCTAGGAAAGATTTGCAGCCCAGCGGGGCGGAGAATAACAAGTTGACCTTGCCTGCGTATTCCTCAAAAAGACGTATAGCTGGGCTAGCCATTTTCATCTTAAAAAAATTAGTATCTGGGCTGGATATGTGGCCTGGGCTAGACGGGTCACAGCCCGCCCAGTTAATACCCTGCTCTCCTCTGAACAACAACGAAATCATCGGCAAGAAAGACTCTGCAGTGCTCACGCCTCAAAAACACAAATACTGCTCGAGCTGCTTGGTCCCAGCTGTCGGCCGCACCTTGTGCAATTCTCTCATTTATATTGACTACATAGGTTGACAATGGTGTGGGACCGTGATATCAGGAAACTAGGAGAAAGCAAAAAATATATAGTTGTACATAATAAGGAGGCACTTGCGTACGTACGGCTATGGCCCTAGTGGGTCCCTAGTGTCATTGAGTCAAAATAAAGTCATCTCCTGAATCCTCATGTTCGTTGACGATGTTAACAATGCTCGGCGCCACGGCGAGTGCAACAACTCGAAGGACAACAGAGAGGGCCTCGCGGGCCCTATGGATGGTCTGATACAGCGCCCGCTGCTCATTCAGGAAGCCAGGAACATCGGACACCTATGAGCACCTTTGAGAAACTAAGACGGCATGAAACGGTAAGGCCGCACTTGGGAGCTCTGGTTTATTTCAAACATGTATTAACATACAAGTGTAATTTACTCCTCATCGGAAACAACGCGTAAAATACAGGCGTAATGAAACCGAGGGCCCGAGGTCTGTAAGTAAAACCGGCGGGTTACGCGTGTAATTTGAGAGACCAGTGTATATTTTACGAGCACTGCTATATGGATGACATTACCAGACGATACATGCACGACATGCGTATCATGCCATCCATGGGCAAGGCTGAAACAGCAGCTAACGGCTGGATTAGCAATCGTCCGAGTGTAGTTAGCGTTTTTATCGTGTGTGAAGTACTTCCGATATTTTACTAGTCGAAATCGACCAACCAAGCGCCTTCGCCCGAGACCATCTGCTTTAATTTACAAGCGTCAGTTTTACAAGCGGTTTTGGTTGGAAAACGACGATCCAAACACGGCCTAATATCATGAGTTGGTCAGAAGATCATATGGTTTCACGTCTAACCTACCCGACTTGTCGTATAGGCTATGAATGAAACATCAGAAGATGAACTTCTTAAGCACGGAAACAACAAAAGAGCATGATCTTCTTAAGAAGCAAATCACTGGCATTAGATCGACATGCAAAACAATACGAAGCATTATTCTCAGGAGGCAGGGTGAACAGCTCATGATGCCGCATGCCACAACATTCCAAGCTCAACTTTGCAATCAAACACAAGGCCTGGCATTACATAGACAATATTCAGAACAAACTCTTAACACAGGAATATCTCAGCAGAGTAACTATTTACTTCTAAACTGAACATAGGAATAGGAAAAAACACTCGACGCTGCTCACAGCAAGGGCGTCCCACTCAAAAATATCAAATGCATATCTTCTGGCTAACATCAATGAGCAAATTTTGACAAGGTTTTCCAATTCCAATATATTAAACTAACGTCTTCTTGCTAACATCAATGATTAAACTTTAACAAGCTTTTCCCATTCAAAATATGTAATGCCTATGATCGTGGAGTCCTGTCGTAGCTTCTTGTACTTGTTTGGGCACTTTTTTCCCAGGGCACTCCACGTGTTGTTAAATTGCCAATGGTCTCTGCAGACTACTCATGTCACCGGTGTCTAATAATACTTTGTAAAGCTTCTCGGTCATTCCTTCTATAATGTAGCGCAAACAGTGACTGCTTCTTTCTGCAAAGTGGAACGACCAACTGGACCCAGTAATGCAGCAGTTTGCCTTGGACACATTGGCTCCTTTTGTGCAGTTCAACTAAAAGTCAGAATAAAACCGAGCTTTAATTTTGATATCCCTGTAAGCAACAATAGGTATAAGGGAAACAATTACTGAGAAATAACGGTTGATGACTTGTACTCCCAGAAGAAAAGCATCTACTGATCCACTTTATCTTAATGGGAAACAAAGCAGGAGAGTAGAAATTCTCCATCAGTGTGATTCATTCATATCGACTGAGACATTATCTTAACAATGCCTTGTTTCAACATGTATAAAGAACGACAAAGCAGAAAAGTACCATTCCTAAAACAATGCAACTGATTCATTTTAACAGGGACATTATCTTAATAATACCTTGGTTAAACATGTAGAAAGAACTACAAAGCAGGATAGTACCATTCCTAACAAGTGTTGCAGTTTTGAACTAAGATTCAGTAGTTAATTAATTCTGAGAGTGGCATTGCTTAATTTTACCAGCGGCATTAGATTAACGAAAAGCATAAATAGTTCCAGGGGAGAGTGGGCGCAACAACAGTATGTGCTTCCATCTACTTATAAAGGGGGTGATGCAGAGTTTGTTGTAACAAAGCAACAAGCATCATGTCTGGGTTGGTCCCATTTTTGTTCACTACTTAATGGGAAAAGACAGCAATACAATAGCTTCAGTTCAACTTTTATTTAAAACAGTACCAATACAAGTAGCACAACATCTCAAAGCACACTGCACAATCATGTGGATGAAGGCCTATACTGACCTTTCATGAGACGAACAAGATAAATACGAATCTGCCAAGACGAATAGGAAATCCAATCTCGTTTTGTGCAGTTGCACTAAAATCAAGCAAAGTGTTTCGCATAGCGAAGCAAAATGTTGCAATAGCAACAAGTTGAATAGATTTCCCTGTTTAAATAGAGGCAAAAAAGGAATCAATTACTGGCTAATAAAGGAGGATGAAACATGCGGCCACAAAATGGTAATCCCGCCAATCCCTAACAAGTGTTGCAGTTTTGAAATAAGATCCAGTAGTTAATTCTGAGAGTGGCATCAATTACTGGCTTATAAAGGGGGTGATGCTGAATTTGTTGTAAGAAAGCAACAAGCATCATGTCTGGGTTGGTCCCATTTTTGTTCACTACTTAATGGGAAAAGACAGCAATACAATAGCTTCAGTTCAACATTTATTTAAAACAGTACCAAAACAAGTAGCACAACATCTCAAAGCACACTACACATCATGTGGTTGAGACCAAGATTTGAAACAACTCGCCACGAAGACTGGAAACAAATCTCGATCTCCTTTTGTGTAGTTCCACCAAAATTAAGCAAAGTCACCGGTGTGACATTCAAGTTGAACTGCATAAAACACTCTTAAAACATAAGTGTTTCGAGTAGCGAAGCAAAATGTCGCAATAGCAACAAGTTGAATCGATACCCCTGTTTTAACAGAGGCAAAAAAGGAAACAATTACTTGCCGATAAAGGAGGATGAAACAAACAGTGATGCAGAGTATGTAGCCAAGTAGCATATATGCGCTGGTCCCATATTTGTTCTCTTTGAACCTTCTTCCTATGTGAGGGCAGCAAATCTAGTCCTGCACAAACTACCCGACCCCCTAGTTTCTTTCCCTTTTCAACAAAGAGATCGGTTCCTTACAGATGTGTGTACTGGGTTACCCCCTTTTTCCCTTTTCGACCTACAAAGCGGCTGGATAGCCAGTCTATACTACTTTCCGCCCCTCCTTTCCTCATTGAACCACGTCCTAGATTCTTGCTCCAGCCCACCGCACCCTTCTTTCCTCTTTGAACCAAGACCTAGATTCGACTACAGATCGAAAAAGATCCACATGCAGCTAAACCAACGACAGTTTCAAAGAAACTTAGATGTTAGGGTCGTCGAGATGTGGCAAGGCGTGCGGCGGGAGGCCGAATCTGCCCACACTACGTACGACAGCGAGGAAGAAGGGGTCGGTGGCCCTCCCGCACAGGCGCTGGGTGAAAGAGAACAGCGCAGCCGACAGTGGATTGCCTCCCTCACTGAAGGCGATAGAGTGAACGCTGCACCTCCTCCCCTTCCCGGTGCGACGGGATACAGACGCCTCCTTCACCAGCTGTGAGGGGGGAGAGAGAGACAAGAGGCCAACGCAGTCTTTTTTAGATCTGGTGAAGAGAGGGTGAGAGACTGTTAATATAGCAAACCCTAGCAAATGAATGCTGAGCCTCCAGTGTGTAACATATATGTAGTGCGGCGAGCGTGTGGAGAGTGCAAACCCTAGCGAACAAGCGTTGAGGCTCCCGCTTATATATATACTACTGTAGTACGGACTGAGCTCCGATGCCTTCACTTCACCTGCTTTTGGCTGTATGACAGGTGAGCCAGCCACATTTTGGGCCCACCTATCATAAATCCAAAGGCAGGTGCACTAAGTCAATGAAGCTTTGTCGGTGTACTAGAGTAGGGGTACCCTAGTATCCCGAACTTGTGCACGGGCAGCCGCAGCATCCCGCGGCAAGGCTTGCCGGGTGACCGCCAAGGTCCTCCATGGTTCCTTTGGAGCCATTCAAGAACAAAGTATCCAAGCCAAGGAGACAAGACCCCGGCAAGAGGAGCTTGCCGGGAAGGCCAACCAAGGCAAGGCGCTTAAGGAGACAAGACCCCGGCAAGAGGAGCTTGCCGGGAAGGCCAACCAAGGCATCTCACGGAACTTGCCGCGATGCACCATGCGTCCCGGCAAGGCCCGGTGAGCGACAAGCTCCCGGACGCGACAAGACAACGACCGCGGCAAGGCGCTTGCCGCGGCAAGCCACCACTCTGTGCCCGCGCTCCAGCACATCCGCCAACGTGTCGCTCTGGGACCCTTCCAGGCGTACGTGGCGAGAGGCTGTGCAGCCAGGGGTGCGCGGTGGCAAGCGGCACTGACAAGATTGCCATCGTGGCAAGCGGTGGCGTCCCTGACGGTCCCTTTTGCACTATTTAGGCGATGCAGACGGGCATTTAATGCCCTTGTCCCCTGCCGTCAGGGTTAGGTATGATACACTGTAGCAGGTAGCTGTACCAACCGCAGCACCTTTCCATTTTTACCCTTGTCTACGTTGCCACCTGTCGGTGACCCCTTGAGCATATAAAAGGAGGCCCATGCACAACGTAGAGGGGGGGAAGAGAACAATCACGCTCGGTCTCGTTAGCTACTGGGGTGTACTGTAGCACTCCGCGCTCCCGAGCAAGAACTCAATACAAACCACGAAGCAGGAGTAGGGTTTTACGCATTCGTGCGGCCCGAACCTGGGTAAACCGCTCGTGTGCTTCGCCTCGATCTGCTCTTCGTGCGACCGCCGCCCCCGCCGAACCGAAAGGGACTCGGTCCGCCGGTCCCATAGGTGCTCGTGGATCAAATCCCCCGGCATCTTTGGCGCGCCAGGTAGGGGGCGTCAAGTTTGTGTGAACCAGATCCGGCGTTCACACGAGCTAGGTCTTCATCATCTTCATTGACATGCCGCCGAAGAAGAAGGCTTCGGAGGCGGCTGCTCCGTCCGCGCCGAACCCACCACCGCCGGAGCAAACGGCTGATGGGGCAGACACCGGCGGAAGAACGGGCGTCGACGAGGGAGCTCATGGTGCTTCCAGGTCCAAGGACAAGGTTGCGCTACCCATTGGCGGCGTAGCCGGCTCCCACAATGACCGGGCGCACTCCAAGACCTCGGCGTCCGTACATGCACCGCGCCCATCTCAGGAGGCGCGGGACTGGCACCGTCATGGTACTCACGGTACCATGCGTTTGCTGGACCAAGATCGAGCTGGTGGATCTCGGAGTGCTCAAGACCAGCATGCACGCCAACATGCTGGCACGAGCGAGGCACGGTCGCCTGGAGGGGATACTGCTCCTTCTAACATAGTTAGAAGTCCGAGCATATCCCGCTCCTCGCACCGTTCGCCACCGCCACCCGCCACTCCAGCAGAAGCTTTGGCGGGCTCAACTGCTCCTGGACTACCCTCCAACGGCAGACAAGATCAATGACTGGAGGGCCACCATTCAGAGTCTCATCAGCTTCGCCAACGGCGACACTCAACGGCAGCCGAGCACGTCGCAGCCGCGGCAAGTCAGCCAGGCACGAGCCGGTGGCGACAAGACCGGTGGGGGTGCAACCACTATGCACTCTCCGCCCCGAAGGCCAAGATCGCCGACTCGCCGGATCCACCTCGACAGCGACTCCACCGCGTCATCAGATCCACGAGCTCGTCGCGATCAGCGCCAAGTTCTTCACGAACGACACCAAGAAGACGCTCGTACTCGCATCGAGCACCAAAGAGAAGCGCGACGTCAATCGGACCAGCGTGCTGGGCCCTCTGTCGACATGCATGCGCCAGGGGAACCAGGCGACTTGCCGTACGCGGTAGGTTGCCCTGCGTTTACTCGTGAGCTGCGACAAGTCCAGTGGCCCAGCACGAAGAATTTCAAGCCAGACGTACCAGAGAAGTACGACGGCAAGTCGCATCCGTCGGAGTTCCTCAGCATCTACACCATCGCGGTGCAGGCTGCCGGGGGGCGGGACGACAAGATCCTTGCCAACTACTTCCCGCTGGTGCTCAAGCCCAACATCAGGTCCTGGCTCATGCACTTGCCGGACAACTCCATATCCTCCTGGGCAGACCTATGCCATCAGTTTGTCGGCGCCTTTACAGGCGGCCACAAACCTCATGGCCAAGAGAGTGACCTTCATCTCCTCGCCTAGAAGGAAGGAGAGCCCCTGCGCAAGTACATTCAGAGATTCAGCCGTGTATAGCACAACATCCCAGATATCCACCCTGCCGCGGTCATCAGCGCGTTCCATCAGAACGTGCGTAACCGCAGGATGCGCGAGGAGATGGCGATGTGCAGGATCAGAGACGTCAGTGAGCTGTATGCCCTGGCCAACAAGTGTGCACGTGCTGAGGAAGGGAGGAAACTCCCGGGAGAGAATGCAGGAGCGGGAGGATCTGACAGCGAGGATGCTGCCCCGGCAAAGAAAAACCGGCGGCGGAACAACAGGAAGAAGAAAGGCAAAGATGTGCTAGTCATTGAGCAGTCCGGCAACGAAGGTGGTGCCAAGAAAGCCAAAGCTGGTAGCTCCGGCAAGGAGATTGCCGCATGCACCAACTGCCAGGCTGTGGCCGTCGCCGACAAGCAGGACGGCACCGACAAGCAGTACTGCAAGATCCACCGCACCAAGGGCCATGACCTCCAGAGCTGCAAGAAGGTCGAGCAGCTTGTCCAGCAGCAAAAGGCTGAATACGAGCGACGCGACAAGGAGAGGGCCCAAGGAGGCGCTGGAGAATCTGGCAAGAAGCGCGCCGGCCGGGGAGGACGCCGCGGCAAGGAGAGAGACCTCCCCACGGCCGCGACAAGGATGAAGATGACGACGACGACGATGAAGACATGGATGATGTCGAGACCAGTGAGCAGGAGTTCCAGAAAGCCACAGAGGTCTTGTGCGTTGATGGCGGTGCTTCTCTGCATACTTCGCACCGCCAACTCAAGTAGTGGGTGCGGGAAGTCAATGCGACGGAACCACCTGTTGAGTCACACAAGCTTCTGAAATGGTCCAGCACGCCTATCATCTTTGATATTGAGGACCACCCTGATCGCACAACTGCGGTCGGGTGCTTGCCGATGTTGGTTTCACCAACTATCCACAACCTCAAGGTCACTAAGATGCTAGTGGACGGCGGGGCCGGCTTGAACCTGATCTCCTTCGCTGTACTCCAGAAACTCCAGATCCCTGACAGCGAGGTTGAAGAGACCGGCACATTCCAAGGAATCAACCCGGGAAGGAGCAAGCCGAAGGGGAAGGTCACGTTGCCAGTAACATTTGGCAGCGAGGTGAACTTCAGGACTGAGAGGGTCACTTTTGACGTTGCCGATTTTCCATTGCCTTACAATGGGATACTCGGTCATCCAGCACTCGCCAAGTTCATGGCAGCCTCTCACTATGCATACAACATGCTGAAGATGCCAGGCCCAATAAGCGTCATCTCTGTCCCTGGCGACAAGAAGGACGCTCTTATCTGCGCCGACAAGATCTACCGGGAAGCGGCAGCCACAACAGATCGCAAGTCACCTGCCGTTGAAGCTCCCGGGGGGAAGAAGAAGACCAAGTCCGGCAAGAGTTCTGATGCCCACTCCGGCAAGCGCACCTCTTCGGAGTGCTGGACTGCCGTCGAGGACGCACCATCGAGCTCCACCGGCAAGTGTAAGAGGACAATGGCAGCTCCGCCAGATACCAAGAAGGTGTCCGCCAAGGAGGACGGCACTGGTGGTACCTTCACCATCAGTGCCACTCTCGACCCTAAATAGGAAAGCGCGCTCATTGCTTTCCTGCGGGCGAACGTCGACGTGTTTGCGTGGCAACCGTCTGACATCCCCGGTGTTCCCAGGAAAGTAATTGAGCACCATCTTGCCGTTTGTCCTCATGCGCGGCCCTTCAAGCAGAAGGTCAAGAAGCAAGCAGTGGAGCGCCAAGAATTCATCGCAGAAGAGATCAAGAAGTTGGAAGCAGCAGGCCTTGTCAGAGGAGTGCTCCATCCTACGTGGTTGGCCAATCCTGTAGTCGTGCACAAGGCGAACGGGAAATGGAGACTTTGTATCGACTTTACCGATGTTAACAAAGCTTGTCCCAAAGACCCATTTCCTTTGTCGCGCATTGACCAGATTGTTGACTCCACGGCCGGATGTGACTTGCTTTGATTTCTTGACGCATACTCAGGATACCATCAGATCTTCATGGCAGAAGAGGATGAGGAGAAGACCGCATTCATCACTCCATGTGGCACGTACTGTTTCATACGGATGCCTTTCGGTTTAAAAAATGCTGGTTCAACATTTGCAAGAGTAGTCCATGTTGCTCTTGAGCCACAAATACACAGAAATGTGGAAGCTTACATGGATGACATAGTGGTCAAGAACAAAGACAAGGCAACTCTGATTCAAGATTTAGACGAGACCTTTGCAAATCTGCTCAAGATCAGCCTCAAGCTCAACCCCGAGAAGTGTGTGTTTGGAGTCCCCTCCGGCAAGCTTCTCGGGTTCTTCGTGTCTCAGCGGGGAATCGAAGCCAATCCCGACAAGATCAAGGCCATTGAGCAGATTGAAGCACCAAAGCGCGTCAAGGATGTACAAAGACTTGCCGGTTGCGTGGCTGCTCTCAGCAGGTTTATCTCTAGGTCTGCTGAGCGCGCCCTGCCGTTTTTCAAAATATTGAAAAAGGCAGGTCCAATGAAATGGACTCCGGAAGCGGAGGCTGCGCTGCAAGACTTGAAGAGATACCTGTCCTCCGCTCCAACACTTGTCGCACCTAAGCCACAAGAGAAGTTGTTGCTGTATATAGCGGCAACCAATCAAGTGGTTAGTGCTACGTTAGTAGCAGAGAGGGAGGCAGATGATGAGCCAACAACTACGGCAGGCGCATCCAGCGACAAGCAGGGGGCTTCCCCGACAAGCTCTGGTCCCGACAAGGATGGATCTGCGCAAACGCGTGAGGAGATACATAAGAGAATGGTAGAGCGCCCAGTTTACTTTGTCAGTTCCCTTCTGCAGGGGCTAGGTCAAGGTACTCTGGCGTGCAGAAATTGCTTTCCGGCCTTCTCATGGCCTCGAGAAAGCTGCGCCATTACTTCCAAGCACATGAGATCATAGTTGTCACTCGTTTTCCGCTGAAGAGGATACTACAGAATCCAGAAGCGACAGGCAGGATTGTTGAGTGGGCACTGGAACTGTCAAGCTTTGGCCTCAAGTTTGAGAGTACTTCAACTATCCAAAGCAGAGCATTGGCAGAATTCATAGCAGAATGGACGCCAACACCAGATGAAGAAATTCCAGAAACGAGCACCCCCGTCGAGGAAGCAAGCAAAGAGTGGCTGATGTACTTTGATGGTGCCTTTTCGCTGCAAGGCGCCGGCGCTGGCGTGCTGCTTGTCGCACCCACCGGAGAGCACCTCAAGTACGTAGTCCAGATGCACTTTCCCAAGGAGCAAGCAACAAACAATACGGCAGAGTATGAAGGCTTGCTTGCCGGTCTCAGGATCGCGGCAGACCTTGGGATCAAGAAGCTCATTGTCAGGGGTGACTCGCAGCTTGTCGTCCACCAAGTGAACAAGAGCTATCAGAGTCCATTGATGGATGCCTACTTCGACGAAGTGAGAAAGCTAGAAGAGCACTTTGACGGCCTACATATGGAGCATGTTCCAAGAGCTCAGAACGCCATTGCCGATGGCCTATCAAAGTGCGCCGCACTTAAGTTACCTGTGGAACCAGGGATCTTTGTGCTCAAGCTGACTCAACCGTCTGTAACGCCATCAACTGGACAGAGCAAGAAGAGGAAGCTGATTTCTGGTGACTATTTTCCGGCAGAGCTTCCCGAAGCCGCCGCCAAGAAGGTCCCCAAGATCAACGCCAAGAGCGCTGAGGAGCAGTCTGCTCCGGCAAGCCCTAGGGTTTGTTCCATTGAAACAGAAGCTCCCGACCAGTTTTGCTCCGGCAAGCTTGCCGGGGAACATCAAGCTCCGGCACAGCCGCAGGTTCTTGCCGTAGAAGCAGATGTTCCCACAGCAGCAGATTTGCCTTTAGTCCTTGTTGTCGAGCCACAAGCTCCAGCATGGGCACAGCAGATTGTCCATTTCCTTCAGACAGGAGAACTTCTCGAAGAGCAAGAAGAAGCGGAAAGAGTAGCCCAGCAGTCAAGTATGTACCAGTTTGTCGACAAGACACTGTATAGAAGAAGACTCAACGGTGTGAAATTGAAGTGTATTCACCGGGAAGACGGACAAAAGCTGTTGGCAGAGATACATGGAGGCATATGTGGTCACCACATTGGCGCAAGAGCACTTCCCGGCAAAGCATTCCGGCAAGGTTTCTTTTGGCCGACAGCCCTCCAGGATACAACTGCACAAGTAACCGTGTGAAGCGTGCCAGTTCCATTCCAAGCATATACACCAACCAGCTCAAGCTCTCCAGACGATCCCTTTATCCTGGCCATTTTCGGTCTGGGGGCTCGACATCCTCGGCCCCTTTCCCCGAGCAGTCGGGGGCTTTGAGCACTTGTACGTTGCAATTGACAAGTTCACAAAGTGGCTGGAAGTGGAACCAGTGAGGAAGGTGACAGCACAGTCAGCAGTCAAGTTCTTCAAGTCAATTGTTTGCCGCTTCGGGATCCCTAACAGGATAATCACCGACAACGGTACGCAATTCACAAGCCGCACCTTCATGCAGTACATCCAAGATCTTGGCGCCAAGGTCTGCTTCGCTTCTGTTGCTCACCCGAGAAGCAACGGTCAAGCGGAGAGGGCAAATGTTGAAGTGCTGCGTGGGCTCAAGACCAGGACTTTCGACAGGCTGCACAAGTGCGGAAGAAACTGGATCGAGGAGCTGCCGGTGGTTCTTTGGTCGATCAGGACGACGCCAAATCGAGCCACTGGCCAGACACCTTTCGCTCTAGTCTATGGAGCAGAGGCAGTTCTCCCCACGGAACTCGTATACGGGTCACCTCGAGTGCTCGCTTATGATGAGCTTGAGCAAGAGCAGCTGCGACAAGATGACACGCTACTCCTTGAGGAAGACCGTCTTCAGGCTGCTGTATGAGCTGCTCTCTACCAGCAAGCTTTGCGCCGCTACCATAGCCGCAAAGTTAACGCCAGAAGTCTCGAGGAAGGCGACCTTGTTCTTCGGCGTGTTCAGTCCGCCAAGAATTCCAACAAGTTGACGCCGAAGTGGGAAGGCCCTTACCGGGTGAAACGAGTCACTAGGCCTGGCGTTGTCCGCCTTGAGACCAAAGATAGCATTCCGGTGAGCAATTCCTGGAACATTGAGCATCTTCGTAAGTTTTACCCATAAGGCGCGGTTGCCGGAACCTGTTCCGGCAACCACCTTTTGTACAAGTCTTGCCGCTGTTGCATATAATCCTTTGTACAAAGCCGGGCGCAGACCCCGTGCATAAGTAAAGCTCATATGCTCCGCACATCTCGTCAATTTTATGCTTTCTATTTTTTGCATATGTGATCTGACACTTTGTGCAGCACCTACTCCCCGGTAAGCAATAACGAGCCGTAAGGCTCCATATCTTTATTTTCTCCTCTTTCTTTTTTTTCTCAAGGAAAGGAAGGTTCCCTCGCCCACAAGTTTGCCGGGGGGAAAGGAGAAGATAATAGTATGGACCAGGCGTCGTTCAAGAAAGTTTCGCCTTACCGGGAAGCAAACAACAGAAAAGCTAAGTTGCCAAAATTTGAGCAATCAGATTTTTTGAATTTTTAAGTTATCTCCCTTGAACGACCGCACTTTGTATGGAAAACCTGTGCGCGGAGGAACCAACTCGTAGCTAGTTGCGCCCTTACTTTGTTTCGAGTCTGCTCAACAACTTAAGTGAGCTGCGACTAGTTGCGACAAGGTTTCTTGTCGGTAGTGGCACCGCTAGCAGGCTGCTGACGTTCCGCACTCAGCGCTCGCGGCTAAGGTGCCTGCACCGGCAAGTTCCCTAAAAGCGTAGGGCAAAAACATACAAAGGGAGGAATCAAGTAAAGGGAATAACATTGCAATCATTACTCGAAATAGAGTTATATTACAAGATAGCTTGTCGCGGCTCTAACAGATTGTTCTCATAACATGACCAGCAGCGACAAGAAAGGAAGAAAACGGGCGGCCTAGTCTACGCGATCGCCCTCAATCCTCTTGATCCCGCTCACCTTGTCCACAATGGGTGCGACAAGGGTCTTGAGCGCCTCCAGATCAGCATCCGGCGGCAGGGTCTTGAGGACATTGGTGAGGTTGAGGCCCGGGTTGCGGAAGGCCACCTTCACCAACACCTTTTGAAGAGCTCCCGCGCAGATCTTGCATGACTCGTCGGCCAACTGCTTTGGGATCTTCTCCCGGAGCCGCTGGAGGGCCGTCGCCACGCCTTTGAAGAACAAGGTGAGCTTGGTGCTGGGTTGGAGGTTCTCATCAGAGGGATGCCCGAGATCCTCCACCCCCAGCTGCGCCAGCTCCCTGTCAATATCTGCAGCACCACTCACGAGACTCTCCGTCCAGTGCTCCACATTTTCCCTAAAAGCATTCTGGGCGGCGGCAGCACTCGCCAGCAGTGCCTTGTCGGCCTTGATCTCCTCCTTCAAGGCCACCTCCTGCTCCCTGGCGCCGTCCAGCGTCTTGGTCAAAGTGGTCAGCTTCAACTCAAGATCTGCGTTGGAGTCCTTGGCGGCGGCAAGCTCTTCACCACTCGCCTTGAGATCGGCCTCCAGCTGCGCCACCTTCATCTCCAGCTCCTTCTTGGCGGCCTCGGCAACTGCGGCAGCATACTCCGCTTGCTTGAGGGCTCCGCCAAATGTTCGCTCGCGCGCGGCAAGCTCCTCCTCGTGGGCGTCAAGGTTGACCTTCCGCTGCACCAGCTCGCCCTCCTGCGCAGACAGCTTTTCAGCGGCAAGCCGCCGTTGCTCTTCGACTTCAGCCTTCTCGAGGAGGAAGGCCTTCTGCTCCTCGGCGAGTTGCTCCCGCTCCTCTGCCAGGGACCGGAGAGCTTCCTGGTTGATACTCCGGAGCACCTCCGCGTGCTTTTCGATGTCTACTCCCGCCTTCGCAACAAGCGCCTTGCGGGATTCCAGCTTGGCTTGCCGGGCACGATAGAGCGACACCAGCTTCCGCAGCAGCCGCTCCTCCTCAGGCTCGCTGCTGCTGCTGCTCGGCGCGTCAACCAGCGTCAGCCCAGCGGAGGTGAGCACCTCTCCGTCGAAGCTCTCTCCTTCGACCGGCGCCCTGGAACTCGATGCCCAGGGGAGGTTGATGAAGACGTCATCGCCGGCCTTCAAGTAGACGCCTGGCTGGGGCTCTTCGGAGCCTGGCGCTGCGGCAGCGGCGGACGGGTCGGCTGTCGACGTAGCGCCTGGCGCTCCTGCGGCCTCAGGGCCATCAGTGCGATCGCCAGACCCCTCGCCAGCTGCTGCGGCGGCAGCTTTGGCGGCCTCGTCGCCGGCGGGACCGTCAGCGCCGGCTGCTTCTTCAGTGGCAGCGGCATCGTCGACAGCAACCTCGCTCTCCATCGGCTCCACAGCTGATGGGTCTGACGGCCGGAAAAGGGAGAAGAGTCAAGCAAATATCCAAAAAAAAGAAGATCAAAAGAAGAAGAACCCAAGGGAAGTTTTGAAGCGAGAGGATTACCTGTACCGGGTTCTGCAGTCGTGGTCTCCACCGCCGGAGGGCCGCTGGTACTCTCCCTTGCTGGAGACTTCTCCCTTGGTGGAGAACTCTCCCTTGCCGGAGGACTCTCCCTTGGCATTTCGGGGGCGGCCTCCGGGCGCTCCTGGTGGGGCTGCTCTGCTCCTACACAAACCAACAGTCAGATGTCAGCAAAGAAAGAGTATCCATGCACGCCTGACAGCGGAAAGTGAACCATATACTTATGCTGGGGGCTGCTCTGGAGAACAGTTGCCGGGTCCGGCAAGGTTGTCTCGGACGCACCCCCTACTGTCGTGGTGGGCTCGTCCTCGATGACAATCACCGGGACCTTGGCTCTCTTCGCTGCTCTCTGGGCCAGAGTCCTGAAAAGGAATAAGTTCAGAGTAAAGCAAATAAGATACAAGACAAAACAGCAAGGATTGAAGAACTACAAGTACAATAAGAGAATCTTACTCTTCTTCTTCCTCGTCGGAGCTGAACGCGGAGAAGTCGAAGTCCGGCTCACGTCCGGCGCGAGGAGGCGGAGGAGTAGTTTCCCTTGGCCGTTTGGTGGGAACAGTGGCGGTGGTCTGAGACGACCCTGCTCCGGCTGCCGCCGCGGCGTGAGAAGCGGCAGGAGCAGAAGCGGTGGTCCGGGAGGACCCCGCTCCAGTTGCCGCAGCAGCGTGAGATGCTCCCGCGGCAACAGTGCTTGCCGCGGTGGAGCGTGTCACGCGGCGCGGCGGCTGTTCACTCGCCCGCTGCCCCGCTACGTCCCCGGCCTTGCAGAGACGCCTTCTTGGTGGGGATGGAGGCTCTGCTTGCGGCGAGCTGCCTGAAGATGATGAGGAAGAGGAGTTGATCTCCAGTGAGCCGCTCGTATCCTCGGCGGGCTCGCTCGACTCAACGTTATGCCCGGCAAGCTCTTTCTCGCCGATGGGCTCCTCTCGCTCGGCACGGCTTGCCGCCTCTGCTGCCTCTGCCTCCTCCGCGGTGAATCCGAATTCGCCCGTGGCTGCGGCTGCCGCCGCCTCTTCCAGCCTAGTGGCGATGCGTGTCATCTCCGCATCGATGGTGTCGCGGGTGAGGCTATCCTTTTCGTCGGAGCGGACCGGCACTTCTACCAAGCCGTCAAAGAATTCCTGCACGACGTCGTCTGCAGGCTCTTGCCAAGTTGGGACAATTCCATGCGAATCGCACAGCGGCATCATTGCACGGATGCGGTCGAGCGAGGAGTTGTTGCACAGCGGAACGACACCCCCCGGCAACCTGAACACTTCGGGATGTTGAGGGTCGTACTTGAACAGCTCCTGGAGCATCGCGTTAAGCTCCAGAACAGTGAAGTTGAAGTTGAGGCCCGGACGCAGCCTCATGATATCCGCCGCATTCTTGAATTCCCAGGCGGGTCTCCCCCGTTCCTGCAGGGGGGCGATGCGGCGGCAAAGAAAATCTGCGCCAACAGCGCCTACAGTGAGCCCGGCATGCCTGAGGCGTTGGATCCGAGTGACGGCAATCTTCAGCCTATCGTCTTCCGGGGCCATGTCACTCCAATCGCTGCCGCGTGCTGCTGGTGCTTGGCGCCGGGCGGTAAACAGCTGCGGGTTCTCCTCGACAATCCAGCACCAGTCTGCTCTCCACTCCTCCCACTTGCCGCGGAACTCTCCCTCCAGATAAGTGTCCTTCTTGCCGGCCCTTGAGATCCAGGCGATTCCGCCGGATAAAGGCTCTCCGCTCTCTACTCGGGGCATAAAGAAGTGGCGAAAAGGGCTACATTGGGATGGACTCCGACAAAGTTTTCGCAGAGATGTGCGAAAACTGCCATGGTCAGAACAGCATTGGGGGTGAAATCAAGGAGGTGGAACCCGTAGGTGTTCATAATATCGCAGAAAAACTCAGAGAAAGGCGGGCAGAGCCCGCAGTAGAAGAACAAGGCGAAGAAAGGATATCCATTTGGAGCCGTTTTCCAAGCGGCGGCTGGAAGTACCTTCGTGTGCGGATGCGCTCGCGTCTCCGTCGACCAGAAGAGTTAGTAATTTTCCCTCAGCTCCCTCGCGGCGAGCTTGGGGGGGAAGATTGCCCGCTCCTTTCGCAGCGCCGCAAGCCGCTGCGCCTCGGTCGACTTCACAACCTTCCCTTTGTCGGCTCTCGGAGCCATGGCGGAAGTGGCGGAGGTCGACGGCGTTGGTGATGCTGGTGGCGATGGGGGGCGGGGCGCTGCTCTCTTTCAGCTTTGAGAAGACGAGGGAGCGACGGATATTTCCGAGATTGGAGTAGCAACCGGCGAATGGGCGAACCACCCTTGTTTCCCCTGCTTATAAAGAGGGAGGGGGCGGACATTCCGCCTTTCCGAATAAAGAAACCACCCACGATCTCTCCCACGACGCCGCATTCAACACGTGCCGTTCGGGGAGGGCGCGGTGGATACAAGGAGAGATACGGCGTAACCCAGGCCGCGCGTGCCCGTGCCCTATTTTGGGCCTGGCCCAACAGCGCTCGGCACCGTGTATGGCCCAGGCCCGGGGGCTCTTGTCAGTGTACTAGAGTAGGGGTACCCTAGTATCCCGAACTTGTGCACGCGCAGTCGCAGCATCCCGCGGCAAGGCTTGCCGGGTGACCGCCAAGGTCCTCCGTGGTTCCTTTGGAGCCATTCAAGAACAAAGTATCCAAGCCAAGGAGACAAGACCCCGGAAAGAGGAGCTTGCCGGGAAGGCCAACCAAGGCAAGGCGCTTAAGGAGACAAGACCCCGGCAAGAGGAGCTTGCCGGGAAGGCCAACCAAGGCATCTCACGGAACTTGCCGCGACGCGCCACGCGTCCCGGCAAGGCCCGGTGAGCAACAAGCTCCCGGACGCGACAAGACAACGACCGCGGCAAGGGGCTTGCCGTGGCAAGCCACCACTCCGTGCCCGCGCTCCAGCACATCCGCCAACGTGTCGCTCTGGGACCCTTCCAGGCGTACGTGGCGGGAGGCTGTGCAGCCAGGGGTGCGCGGTGGCAAGCGGCACTGACAAGATTGCCATCGTGGCGAGCGGTGGCGTCCCTGACGGTCCCTTTTGCACTATTTAGGCGACACAGACGGGCATTTAATGCCCTTGTCCCCTGCCGTCAGGGTTAGGTATGATACACTGTAGCAGGTAGCTGTACCAACCGCAGCACCTTTCCATTTTTACCCTTGTCTACGTTGCCACCTGTCGGTGACCCCTTGAGCATATAAAAGGAGGCCCATGCGCAACGTAGAGGGGGGGAAGAGAACAATCACGCTCGGCCTCATTAGCTGCTGGGGTGTACTGTAGCACTCCGCGCTCCCGAGCAAGAACTCAATACAAACCACGAAGCAGAAGTAGGGTTTTACGCATCCGTGCGGCCTGAACCTGGGTAAACCGCTCGTGTGCTTTGCCTCGATCCGCTCTTCGTGCGACCGCCGCCCCCGCCGAACCGAAAGGGACTCGGTCCGCCGGTCCCATAGGTGCTCGTGGATCAGATCCCCCGGCAAGCTGCGTCCATATAGTACTCTCGTGTATACGGCTAATATATAGTGGAGTGGTTTTCTTATTCTCTCCATAACAATCGTTTTAAATTGTGTAAGTACAAAGCGAAACTCTTTATTTAATGTACAGTGAAGAAAACTAGTACTACTTCCGATGAACTAACGATCCACGCCCACGCGTCCTGGTCGCACTTCTTGTCCTTCACGTGTGGTACACTACACTCCCTTAAGTGAACAACCACACATGCGCCAAATTATCAGAAACGTGTGAGAGTGTGTACAAATAAAGAATTTTAATTTCAATTATCGGAAAGGTTTGAGAGTATTACAAAGTTTGTCTTCAGTCAAATCTAATATGCAGAGTAAATAAAAATGGAAGGCTACTAAGTCCATCCAGGTTTTTAGTCCACACCATTTTTTAAATCAAAGTTAATAGCTGGACAAATAAAATTACAGGGGAGCTGGAGACAAAGTTGTGAGAAGGCTTAGAAATCAATACAAAACTTATGCTCTTAGTACCAAAGTCGATCCTTCTTCGAGGAAACATTTGGTTCATAGCCAATTGTGTGATAAAATTGCACCAATGTGAAAGACGACTACGTCTCCAACGCAACCAAGGTGAACTGATGAAGGATATCATCTTTGTGCGTAACAAGCAAAGAGCACTCATGGAAGACAACTTGTTTTTCATTGAAAATCGATCAGCTTCACCAGCCGACGCAACCATGAGGCGCAACCATGAGCATCGACAGGTCATCGTGGTGATGCATCATCCATTTGGCATCAAGTTTGGGTGAGGCACCTATGAAGTTCGACAAATCCTCACTGTGGTCTGTTTCTTCTCAGTAATCAAGCTCGAGGAAGGAAGAACCACGTGGCAGAGGACAGTGAGGCGGAACAACAATGGCCATCCAGTTTTGTGCAGTTCCACTAAAATTGAGGAAGACATGCCCGGGTATGGAGACACGCATCGCTATTTCGAAAAATATAAAAAAGGGTTAGCAACGACATCTCAATTGTCAATAAGAATTAATGAAAAGTACACCAACAAAAAGAAGCATCATAATTATCTTGATGGGAACTAAACCAGTATACCCGAGAAAAAAAGCATTTCTTCATTTAACCAGTGATAGTACTACCACCATATGGACAATGACTGCACAACCACCATGTACTTTTTGTCGAAACAACATGTATACCTCCACCGAGGCATAAATCAGGACAACTTTTCGAGTGGCATTTCCTCTATAATAGTACTAGTAGGTGATGTTGGACCAGCCGACGAACCCTAGCTACTATGCATGGGGAGCTGGGGAGTAGTCGCATAGAAGAAAACCCGCACACAGCGACCTGGAGAGCTGTACCAGTACAAGAAGTTATACCTCAGGTGGGCCAGATGTTTAGGCGGGCGGGCGGGATCTGCCCACATGACGGCAGTGAACAAGGGCACGGAGGATCTTCGTCCGTGCCAGCACCGGCTCTGAGAGGACGGTGCGCATCGGCTTCCTCCGTCGCCGACGGCGACAACGTCAATGCTGCACCTCCTCACCTCCCGCAGCGGACAAGATTCGGCCGGATCTGTGACCACCGGTGAGGAGAGAGATAGAGTGGACATTGTCATCTTGTTTTGATTTGGAGAGGGTGAGAGAGTGAGACGCGAGAAACTCTATCAAACAAGAGGCTATAATGGATTAAAAAAAATCTCCATAGCAGTGGTTTTAAATAGAATACGCGCGTTCCCGGAAAAAAGAAACGAAAACTGGCGGACAATTTTTTAAGGGTCTGTCTAGGATACATCTAGATGTGACATAGTTATGTCACATCTAAGTTGATGTCCACTCTGTTTATGGTCTATTTTTTCCAATTTTTTTTGTTTCTTGTTGCTACATTATATACTTGTGGGAGCTTAGATGTGATATCCTTAAATAACATCTAGATGTGAATTAGACAAACTGATTTTCTAATGTACCAAGAAAGAAAACTCGATCAAAAACACGCCCCCGCTTCCAGGTCACGAGAGTCGCCGTGCACACGCACATAGACATAGACATGCATATCCGTGTTTACGTAAAATTCCATTTCCATCTCCATCTCCAATCATATTTGTCCAACTGGCACATTATTTACGTTGTTAATTATATATGCAGCAATATTAAAATACAACATCTCTTGTTTGCGCACGTCCGTACTGCTGCCACGGCCGGTCCTGACCAACCCGAACCCTCTTCATCACCCGCGCGTGCTTCCCGCCCGAAACGGTCAGTGCCGCATTCATGCCCGGCCAGAGCGGACGCGACCTCTCACTGGCGCCGGCATTGAAGCGGCGCGCCGGCCGAGAGAGCGTCGCCCGCGCCGCTTCCGGGTGCACGCAGCTTCTCCGCGTTCAAAGGTCGCAATAGCCGGCTACAACATGCATGTAAAAAGTTCTTGGGAGTCCGTGCTACAGCTAGCTGTTGTCCCCCAACTCGTCAATCTCTTCCAGTAGTGCTAGTACTCCATGGCGCGATCCATCGACAAGCAGGCGGGAAAGTTATCGTATACTCAGTTTGCGGTGCGTGGCATGCCGAGCGATCCAACGAAACGAAACGTTGGTTTCTCTCCGTTTCCATTTTCCTCCGGAAAAACGGAAACTTTCCACTCCATTTTCATTCCTATTCCAAGGTTGCCCCATTACAACATTCCATGAAATACAAAGGAAAACTAACACGCATGCTGATGCATCTCAATGATTCACAGACGATAGCCAATATTTACTTCACAACTAAAGAAAAAAATTGTGAGAGCGTGTACAAAAGAAAAACTACTAATGGGGTCACTATGAATTAAACCCTAAACCCTAAACATGATTTAATTTCCTGGCCAGGTAGAACCTGTCGAAGGAAAGACGGCTGGCACCCTCGGATCATACGATGCTTTTGTGCAGTTCCACTAAAATCGACCTGAGCATCCCTGATGGCAAAGATATTGAAGAAGTGTGATTAGAATAATAGTACTGGCACTAGTTCATGAGACATAAACTCATCACAAGTAGAAGCCGGTAGAAGTAGAGAAAGATCGACATGGAGATGGAGCTACGGCAGTGGAGCAAGCCGGCTCCAAAAGGAAGATGGTCTACCTGGGACGTCGGGCTGTAGCAAGAAGGGCGGTTGGGACGCGGCATTGGCCCATACCGCGGTGACCCCCGATTGGAATGGACCGACTGCGGGTTTTCTCCCTCGCCGATGTCGACCACATCAACGCAGAACATTGTTCCCTTCCCCCAGCTGCGGGATCAGGCGGTTCGTTCTATGCTTGTAAAGAGAGCAACCTAAGCAAGTAGGCTTGTAGCTTAGGCTCCTGCTAGTGTATATATAGTGGTTTTCTTTTTCTCTCCATATCAACCATTTTATATTGCGTACGTGTCATTCAAGAGTGAAATGATGGTTGCTTCTTCCGACTAACTTACTTGTGATTTGACTGCTCCTTAGTGGCCCCTACACATACTCCCCCTACGTGTATGCAAAAGTCACACATACACATGGACGCAAAAACGCGCGCGACGCCCTAATGCATGCATGTCCGAGCACACGAGGGAACACACACGGTCACGCTCAAGTGCTCAACCTACACGTGCATGCACACACATACTCAGTCAGGGTGAGCTAGTGACTGTATAAACACCGGAAAATATATATATTGAGCACAATGAGCGTATTATGAAGTCCACTGACCGTTTTTTTACAAATATACAGTGACAGACAGTGTATTTATCTCGTTTGAAATTAAGCCATATTAACCGGAGAGGAGGCAGTATGGACTAACCATCTCACTCCTCATCGCTTGATTAATGCAGCGCCATGCAAACCAACCTTCTCACTTCCGCATGCATGCAGGGGATATTAATGTCCTTGGTTGCTAACTCCATCAATTTTGCCTCGATTAGTGTTAGTGGCCCTTTGCAAGTTGTAGTTTTGATATACTGGCCTTGTGTACAAAAAATGGAGGTAGTAACTATATTTGACTTCCTTCCCCATTGCGGTGACGTCGACGATATGTTTTTTTGGTGGTTTGGCGAAGTGCGTTCGACGGAGAACACCATTGAGGGAGACCACGGTAAGTCGTTCGCAAGTGCCGCCTGCAAGCCGAGACAACCACCTTATTTGCATCCAGGAAGTCCTTTACTAGTACTACTAGGAGTACTAGTGTGGTGAGATGGTTTCTTGAAGAAGATGATGGAGAAGCGGAGTCAGCGAAGAGTGAAATGATGGTTGCTTCATCCGTGCTTTTGTGATTTGACGCCTCACTGCTTTGTGATTTGTGATAGAAGGGACAGGGGAGTAGACTCTGTGCTCTATACTGTACTACATGCGTCCAAGCATGGGAGAAAGAGGAGAGACGTTGCATTTTTCTATTCCTTCAATCAATCAATCAGAGAGCTTCGGTTCCATCTTTTTGGCTTTGGCAACACCGTCCACAATGGTTACCACGATGCCAAAAGCTATTTTCATATTTGGCTACACATTGTGGATGCCCTTAACCGTACCACTTGGTTTTGCTCCTGTGTGCTATCTATACAAATCTCAATTATATTGATCTAAAAAATTATAGAATCAAGATTAGTAAAAAGAAGGTGATTTTGCCGCATGGATGGCGGGGGAGGTTTCTTATTTGAGCAATGCTACATCCACGTAATGGTTTACGTAAAGTTACGAACTGATGTGATGTGGGACTATTTGATTGGATTAAAGGAGAGGATTAGGCCCACCCCACCTGAAAATCAGGGGGGGGCATATATAGATTAGATGGAAAGTATACGTAGCAGCTACGTAGCCCTTTGTAAGTCTAGGATTAGGCTTCTTATTTTCGAAGGACGTTGTCCTGGCGGTTTGCTAACATGCGGTCCCACATGTCAGTGCTTTACCAAGCCGATCCGCGTCCCACATGAGGCAGAACAATGGCAGAAGCAACACGTGGTTAAGTTGAAGAAGATGAGGGAGAAGCGGATTCAGCAACAAGTGAAATGATGGTTGCTTCGTCCCTCCAACTTAACTGCAGGAAAGGTGCAGCTTTGTGATTTGACGCCTCATTGCTCATTACTACGCCGGCGCCATGACTGGGGTGCTTCACCCCGGCTGCTCTGCACTGTATTCCAGTATGGCACGTGGACCCGGTAGCTTGATCTCCCACATGTCGGCGAAAGGGACTAGAAGATTTATGAAAGCGAGCGCTCCACTCTTACGACGGAGGAGTAGATGACACGACGGCCCAGTGAACTGTCACTTGTACTGTATAGTACTATAGTTTTGTTGTTTCGCACGATCCATCGATACAAACCCGATTAAACAGGAAAGGGCGGGATTTTTCCCGCGCGGTAGATGATACTAGCCATACATTTCAAAGGCAATTTTAATGTATGAAAACTGAATAATTATAAGTAACAATATGATATCTAGTAAAACTAAAAACACATATGATTTATTGTGTTAGAGTGTAGTAGTAGTGTTGTATTGCATAGTTGTTAGATGTAACATGCGAGAACGTGTAGAGATGTAGTTTTGGAGGGCCAACAGAGAGAAAAGCGTAATACGGTCGCCGAACTTCAGAATAAGCTGATTATGGTCACTATATACGTTTTGCGGTGATTATACGGTCACTTGCTCACAGTTCAGCATCGGATTGCACTCTGTTGACCGGCCAAATAGTCTGCGTGGCGCCATGTTGACTAGTTAAATTGACCACATTCCTTGTGGGTCCCACCTGTCAGTTCGCATAGGCAAAAGGTCAGATAAACACAAATTTACGCAGGCGCGACAAGGCTCCAACCCATGAGTGGGAATCACCTGGTTGTGTATGTGTCTGTCAGGGCCTGATGTGTGCGCATGCACGTGTAGGTTTAGCACTTGAGCGTGAGAGTGTGTGTTGGTCGTGTGGTGTAATGGTGTGTGCATGCATGCGTGCGTGTGTGCGTGTGAGTGTTGCGTGCATGCGTGCGTGGCTGCATGTGTACGTGTGAGTGTTGCGTGCGTGCGTGGGTGCATGTGTTTATGTGAGTGTTGCGTGGATGCAATTCATGTGCATGCGTGCGTGTGTGTATAATCACCACACCAGCTCATGTGTGTTAAAACAGACGGCTCAGCATACCAATACAAGGCCACCTTGTCCGCTGTGCCCGTGGTCATGACTTCGAACCACCGTCCAAATATATTTTTTGTCGTTTGTTTTCATTCATACTAGCAAGATGCCCGTGCGTTGCATGTAACATCAAGATGCATTTGTATGACTTGTTTATCTTGTGAGAGAAAAGGGGGAGAGTATCATGTGATACGGGAGCTTAGGTGCTCCCATGATACGGGCTTTTGGGCCATCGGATCTCAGATCCAACGCCGTATGAGAAGCTGCTGCAGCTGTTGTACTTGTGCGCATTTTTCAGATTCTATGAGGGCTTTTTTACAAAAATGTACATCATCTCACAGAAGGTGTTGGATTTGAGATCCAACGACTGAGGTCGCACGGGTGCACCCAAGCTTAGGTGCTCGCAGAGCACCAGATATTTTCCCGATGGATGAACGAGGGAAGGCCTTATTTGCAAATGTGGAGAGGTGTGTGGGTACCTTTTTGCAAAATTGCCATAGTTTCTTTCCTATCCATCAGATATAAATCGGACGGCCTATATTGTAGGATGGCAGGCACACCAACATCACCAACTCTGTTTTTTAAAAGAGTGTATTTTATGTATTTTATAAGAGTGTAGATGTAGAGTAGATACAAGTCGACAGGTGGGCACGATGGTAGTGAGATAATGTGATGCAACACTAGAGGTGCCACGTGGAGCATTTAACTGGTCAACTAGTCATGTCATGAGCAAATACAGAGTTGTAAGGTGAGCCCGTGACTGTATAATAACCATTAAACGTAAATGGTGACCGTAATGAGTGGATTCTGAAGTCCAATGTACGTATCGTGCTTTCGCTTCAAACACAATGATCGTCATTGCATATATCGCGAGAGAAAGATGAAACATGCGTGAATTTTCTGGGGGGCTTACTTTTAGAGGACCTGGAGATAGTTTTGTGTGCATACGTGAAAGGGGCGTACAGGGGGGTATGCGATGGAGAGAGAGATGCTCTTCGTTTCTCTTTATTATGACTAACTTTGTATATAGTATAAAAATATACAAATTCATAGCGCGGAATAAATATCATTGTGGGCACCATGCAATGCAAATTAGCGTTCGTACTCCTCCATATAACTTTGTAATGTTGTATATATGTAGAAACTCTAAAATAACTTTTTGGCCACACTTTATTCAACAGGAATGTTGTATGCGAAATAAACGTGAAGAGAGGGCTTTTTAGATCAATGGGGTATGTGATGTAACATGTGTGAATGTGTAGTTGATGCATTTGGCGGGGCCTAGAGAGGTATGTGTGTGTATTACGTATTCGAGAGAGGCATGGATAGAGGGGCCGACGGGGGGGCGTGGGAGAGATAGCACGAGAAATGAGAGTGGTCTAGAGAGAGAGAGAGACAAATATGACGTCAGACAAGAGATTCCATTCCCTTGAGTGTGTATATGCAAGGGGGGAGGGAATAGAGGCACCAGGAGAAATTTTCTGTGTGTGGTGTTTGTGTTGGTATGTGTGGGTGTGAGAAGATAATGAGACGTGGGGACAGAGGGTGTGTCACCGCGTGAGGTCCGGTGGGTCAAGGTGAGGCCCTTCGTTCGGTTCCGTCCTGCGCCACATTGGTCGGCCCGTGCGCATTTAGGAAGACCCATGGATGACTAGTCGTACAAGACAAAGATAGAAGAATTGTGAAGGACTCTGTGTCCACTGACAAAGCCAGCTAGGATTTGTAACCCTAGGTTCTCGGACTAAGGTAACCCCTTTATCTCTGATATTACTATTCATCCAACCTAACTTTAAGGGGCATCCTATAGAATGCTCTGCTAGTCATACTCGTCGATTAGGAAGAGAGGTGTGAGACAATGCGTGAGAGACAGGCGTAAAGATAATGTGCGTACATGAGACACGTAGGCAGGTCCATGTATATAGAAAGGGTCGATGAGGATTGTGCGTGTGTATGTTTGCGAGAGGAAGAGTGCTTGTGATAAAGGTTAGTGAAAACAGTTGTAAATGGTTACGAGAGGGAGGGAGGGTTATATCTAGAGCATGTGTGCGAGAAAGACACCTCGGCAGAGAGTGTGTGAGCATGTGTGAGAGACCACCGATGGAGAGTGAAACTACACGTAAAAGACTCCTCTACACATTGATTAAAGATACAAATTGTATCCAAATATTAGGATGGGATCATGATATTTGCAATTCGTGTAAGGAGTGGTCATTGATCCATCAGACATCTAGATTCTATCGAATTTGAGCATGTCTATGTTATTATTCGACACAATTGATCCACATAGTTAGTATTTTGAACTCCAGACAATGCATCGCTTTAGCAATCGAATAAAAACATGAGTATAGTTCATGTTGTGTGTGTAAAGCACATTATACATACGAAAGTTACACAATGGACATTATAAATAGCTACCTATGAACTAGCATACATTTGAATTCAACTTAAGGTGGTTTAAAAAAATCGAATTCAACATGAAGTCCATTCAGTTATTTGAATTTGATATCATGGCATTTGTAAACCATACCTAAATTAGGGGGGACCAATCTTCGCTCTGATTTTGTACATAATAGCATATGTAGTCGTGTACAAAATAGATTCAAATTTAGCTCCTCCATTCCAAAATAATCGTAGTTATAGGATTTTCAAGTGTCCAAATTTCAAAAAGAAGCGGATCATTTAATGAGGTTTTCAAACATACAAGGTCAAATATAACGTTGTCTATTTAGGTCAATCCTCATAGTTCAAGAGTACTCTAAACGTGAATGCTTGTGTTTCAAAATTTCGAACGAAGCGCCAAAAGAGCCTCTACTCGCCTGAAACCGCGTGAGACCAATGTTTGGTAGTACAAGGAAATTACTTTTCTAATAACTCCGACACGTGAAACCTACCGGCCCGACGTCCAAAGGTCTAAACCGGGGTAGATTTGTAGCTTCATCTAGACGCCACGCAACCGCATCCGAAAAACATTCATACACAATGGCCGCCTAAGCACACATGAGCGCGGCCGAAATCGCTCCCGTCCACTATTTGGGACACCTGGGATTACCATCCTACCCCCGACCCGCAGTAGGTCCGAAATTTAAGAGGGGGCAAATTTTGTACTTTCCCCAAATTTCAAACAAGTGCGTCCCATCGTTTGTTCATAAAAGCCAAAAACAAGCGCGTCCCAGACCGAAACATGGTTCCCCCCACCCATCCGATTCCCCATTCGTACTCTGTGGGCGCCAAAACTACCTCTCCACCAGCCGCGAAACCCCGGCGTCCTCCGTCCGCCACCCCATCCCACCCATCAACCGCCGCCCTCCTCCATCACGCCGAAGCCGATACCCTGATGTCGTCGTCCACCGCAACCTCAACCGCAACGCCCTTCACGGCTAGTAGTTGAAGCCGAGGCCGAGCTGTCCGTACCCGAGCCAGTTCAACCACGCTGTCCTGCGCCTCACCGCTGCCGCTCCAACTTCGCCACCCTCCACCGCACCAGAGTTGTTCCTGCTACGCCGTCCTTCGCCGCCTCGGATCTGCTTCCCCCCCCCCCACCGACATACGGCCATGGCAACACAGTCAAAAATTTGGCCATGAGTTCGTCCAAGCCTGCACCCTCCAGAACATCGGTTTCCCTGGTAAAAAGAAGAAAATCGGCACGACATGTGGAGGTGACCACACCGGCAACCGAAAAAGGTACTCCTCTTCCCTTATTCGTGCAAATCTTGCGTCTCTGCTTGCATGGTATTCATCCCACAGAAGACACTAGTTAACCGCTTCTTCTTGATACTAGATGTTCCTAGTAACTCGAGATGCACAAGGTTTCTCCTCATATACTATTTCACCTTAGCTAGAGGTCCGTCGCCCCCCTGAATTTCAATTTCTGGCCAGTTGATTCCCAATTAACGGAAGCATTCCCCGGCGTAACAGGCGCTAGTACGCCTATTACGCCGGGGAAGCAGCGCCTTGGTGTTTATCTTAGGGGCGTGTGCGGCCTAGAGCTACTGGCACCCGAACTGGAGGTCGGCCGGGATTAAAGGGATGGCCTGGGACGCTGCCAAGCACGGCGGTGGTGTGAGGTCGATGGGAGGGCGGGGCGGCGGAGGCAGGGGTCTAGGCCGGTGGTCGCTGGCGGTTCGAGAAAGATCGTCAACAGTGACTGGCGAGAGGTAGACGAAGGCCATCTGTCCGTTCCTTATAGATCGGACGGTTCATTAAAAAATCGACTGACCTATTTATTTTTAGTCAACTATTATCTTAGATATGACCACATGTGGTGGTGTGCTGGAGGAGTACCTGCATTTCCTGTGCTCATATATTACAAAATCATACGGAGTAGAATCTAATTTTGTTTGCCATGCAATGTTGTAGAGCTATCATATGTCTCCTCTCATTTATTTTTCAGCCACCTGCTATCTGCTACTTTTACAGTGCACTAGTTCTGCACACACTTCACCCTTACTCCCACTATTGTGTTTTTATGCAAGGTTGTCGGTGTACAAAAAGAGGGGTACACTTTTTGTACCCCTATAACTGTGCACGGGCAGTCTGAGCCACGGGCACCACCACACTGAGCAACGCAAGGGAGGTGAGCCAAGGTAAGACCGAAGCTTGAGAGAAGCAGAACGACGCCAAGACTAAGACCACAAAGAGCAAAGGAGACGAAGCGGACTCCCCCAGCAAGATCCTAGCCGGGAGGCGGTTTTAGCAAACCCGGCAAGACCCTTGCCATGGCAGCTCGCCCCACACCTACGGAGCGAGTCACCCTTGAGTCCACTGCCCTCATGGGGCAAGGATTCGGGAGACATCCCCGTGGTGGCATGCAGATCTTTGTGAAGACATTCAAGATCAGATACACACTTTAGAAGATGATGATCCTTGGCGGGATCCCAGCCAAGGAGGACCACAAGGCCCCCGGCAAGAGCCTTGCCGGGGATGACAGCAGGCGCCACGGCAAGACCCTTGCCGGGGCCCCGGCAAGGCCCTTGCCAAGAACACCCGTAGGGCCACCATCAGGCCCACGCCAATCAAACCTCCACCGCCGTTCGCATGCAGCTGCCGACCCAACCAGCTGGGAAGGCACCTGCATGGCGGCATGCGGATCTTCATGGAGACCCACCACTGCGCCACCTCAGCTGCCTGCCTGCCTACATGGCACCGCGGGCACCGCTGGCCAGGGCGCGTGTCGACACAAGAGGGAGCGGCGACGGACAAGACAGGTCTCTCCCCCGTCCCCGATAAAGCAAGGACACCTAAGCAAGACGCATTAAATGCGCCTTGTCATGTAATGCGAGGGATAACCTCGCATCACTGTACCCTTTACACCTCCTGTGTGCCACTGTGGCAACCTCTTTCCTATAAAAGGAGGCCTGAGGCGACCAGGAGGAGGATTCGGCTTTTTGGAGCTCCTCACGCCCCATAGCTAGCTCAAGAACACAGATATACAATCCACCAAATCAGGAGTAGGGTTTTACGCATCCTCTTGGACCGAACCTGGATAAACGAACCGTGTGCTATCTGTTTGATCCGCTCTTCTCACGACCCCGCGCCCCGCAACCGTAGTATGGATTCTTGTGATCCCATAGGTGTCGTTCCCACCGACATCTTTAGCGCGCCAGGTAGGGGGCGCAGTTGTGAGAATCGGCTCTAGCATCTAGCCCGGCACTCCTTCATCTTCGTGACCCTTGAAGAAGAAAGGAGGCCAGAAGATCGACACTTGAGCGATCGCAAATAGAAGCTAAGTTGCACTGAACCCTTATTTCTGCTACCCTTCTTATTTTAGGTTATTCCCCCCCGGAGATGTTTGCTTTGTATGAGAAACCTACACTCCAGGGGGCTCTACCACGATCGGCAACGCCCTTGCCCTGTTTCGAGTCCGCTCAACAGCTCAAGCGGCTGCGTCGAGAATGGCAGAGTAGCCTTCCGCGATCAACAACGCCCCCGATTCTGACTCAAGTCAAGCTCGACAGTTCGAGCGGCCGTGTTCAGAATAGAAAGGTGGCTTGTCCGGCAGCACGCATACCCGGCAGGCCATGGGGATCCGTCCCCAAAACGCCGCTAGGGGCTTCCGCGCCGGCAAGCCTTCCCGATCGACGTAGGGCACGCATACAAAGAGGAATTGAATGGGGAGATAACATGCATGAAAAATAAGAGTACTTCAAAGTTATATTACATCACATCATAGTTGCGGTTCTAACTAAAGATAAAATTTGTCTTGGTCGGGAACCCGCAGCGGCGAAGAAGAACAGGATGCCTAATCCCGGCGCTGGCCTTCCACCCTCTTGATTTTGTCGATGCAGTCGGTGATGGGCTTGATGCGCTCCTTGAGCACCGTGAGGTCAGCACCATCCGGCAAGCTCTTCATCGCGGCCGCGAAGTCAAGAAAGGGATTCCAGTACGCCATCTTGGTGAGGACCTTGGTCACGACCCTTCGGCAAAGTCGCCGGGCCTCCTCGGCCAGCGTGGCCGTCCTGTTGGAGTGAAGATAGGCCAAGGCTCCGAGGACGCCCTCGAAGAACTGGGTCAGCTAGGCGTTGACGGTCCCGCTGTGCTCGGGGGCGTACCTCACATTTGGCAACCCCATGGTGGCCAATTGCGAGGTAACCCTGCCGGCGACGACCTCCAGATGGCTGATCCACCTGTTCTCACCCGCCACATATTCCTGGTGGGAGGCGGCCTCGTTCGCCCGCAGCTGCTTCTCCTCCTCGAGGCTCCTGGTCAAGGTCTCCTCCCGAGCCCTGCTCTCTGACAACATCTTCTCGAGATCCTCCAGCTTCAGCTTGAGGTCTCTAATGGAGTTCTGCGCGTCGGAGAGCTCCCCAGTCCTGCTGATGACTGTGCCTTGCGCCTCTGCCAAGGCGCGGTTGAGCATGCTCTTCTCGCCGGACAGCTTGAGGGCCTGCTCCTTCAGCTCGTCCCGCTCTGCTTCCAGCTCCTTCACCTTGCCGGCATGGGCCGAAGCTTGGGCATCGAGTGCCTCTTTGTGCCTCTGCTCCAGCTCGTGAGTCCGTTGCGCGACAAGGGCCTCGAGCTCCTCATCCTTGCTGCGAAGCGTTGCGGCAAGCTTCGCTTCACGCGCAGAGAGGTCCTCTTCCTGGGAATCCAAGGCGGCTTGATGCTGGTTCCGGGCGGCCTCGGCCGCGGCAGCCAAGTTCGCCGCCTTTTCCTGGGCATTCTCGATGTCGGCCATCTTCATGGTGAGCTCCACATCGCGCTTGGCCAATTTCTCCTGAAAGGCCCTCTGCTCCTCGCGGGTCTGGTGGAACCAGGTCTGCGTCTCAGCAATGCGCGCCTTGAAGTCCACCTCTGTGTTGTCCATCGTTGCCATCCGGGAGTTGACCTTGTCCAGGCGGGCACGGTAGAGCACTTGGAGCTTCCGAAAATTGGCCCCCATGGCGCGGAAAAGCTGCTCTTCTGGAGAACCGTCGCTACCAACGCCCGGCTCATCAACCACCTCAAGCCCGGTGGCGGCAAGCACCTCACCGTCAAAGGCTTCCCCTTCGGCAGGTGCTCGGCTCGATGCCCCTGGAAGATGGACGAAAAGATCGTCGCCCACCTTCAGATATCTGCCGGGGCCCAAGGTTGAGGAGGAGGGAGACTGGTCACCCACCGCCTCTTCCTCGGCGGAGGCCTTGTCGGCCTCACCGGCAGGTCCACCGCTGGCGCCCTTGGCAGAAGCCTCGCCGGTCGCCTTGGCAGCCCCCACGGCGGTGTCCTCAGCGGCACCCTTGGCGGCTTCGTCGGCGGCGGCCTCTTCAGCATCTTTGGCGGCCTCCTCGGCGGCAATCCTGCTGGCCTCCGCCGCGGCCTCCTCAGCAATATCTCCGACAACAGTGTCCACGTCCTCCATGTCTGTTGAAGGAGGGCCTGGGCAGCAACGGGAGCAATGAAGCCAAGAAAAGAATAAGGGAAAAACAGAGACGAAGGATAGGCGACTCACCAGTGCCAGGCTGTGAAGCAGAAGTCCCCTCTCTGCTAGCATTTGGCGCCGTGGCAGAGCCACCAGCGCCCAAGTTCCCCTCTTCCTCCATGGGTGTGGGCTCCGTGCCTGATGCCCTTGCCGGGGACGCCCTCCGCCGCGGCGTAGTCGATGGGGGTGGTGTGTTAGGAGTAGCCCTCTGTGGCTCCTCCTGCTGCCGCTCCCCTCCTGCAAACCCGGCAAGGTCAGCATCATAGCATCGAGCGCCTACCACATGTCGAGTAAGAAGAGGGTGACGAACTTACGATGGGGGTTGCACCGGGGGCTGCTGTCCGGGCTGCTCAGCACCACCAGTGGTGTCTTTGAAGCCCCAGCCGGGGACTGGCTGCTCGCCGAGGTCCTCGCCCTCTTCACCCTCTGGGCCAACGTCTCTGCCTCCCTACAAAAGCAAAAATGGATCAAGACAAGCGACCCAATTTGGGGAAATGGAAATGACAGTAAGGAACGGAGTACTTACTCGTCATCCGTCTCCTCCTCTTCCACCAGTTTCCTTTTCCTCTCCGGGCTGAGAGGCCCGAGATCAAAAGGGAGCTCCACATCATCATCCGAGTCGACGCCTGCCGGAGGAGGAGAAGAAGGCGGCGGGGTTTGTGCGCGCCCGGATGAGGAAGGGGCTATCGCCTTCTTCTTCTCAGCGGCCTTCATCAGCCTCTTCGCTGTCGTAGCCCTCGTGTGGCGCCCGGACCCCTCCAGGGTCAATTGAGGCCGCGTAGCCCTGCCGGGCCATACCGGCTCGCCGGAGCCAGACCGCCGCAGGACTCGCCCTCTTCCCCTGGCTAGCGTCGAGCCCGCCGCCACGCCCTCCGACAACGACGACTCGTCGGCCGCGTCCTCGACAAGCGGAGCTCCGATGTCGGCGCTGCTGGCCTCCTCGGTGGCCGCCGCCCACAGGGTCAACTGCTCCTCCTCCGTGGCCGTTGCGGCCTTGTCCTCCATGCCCCCGGCGCTGCCGGCCTCCATGGCAAGCTGTGCCTCCCTCGCCCTGGTGGCGATGTAGTCCAGCTCTGCCTGGGTGGTGTCCATGACAAGCCACCGCTCGGCGTCAGCATTGACGTACACCTCAATCAAGGTGTCGAAGAATTGCTGCACATCTGCGTCCGTCGGTTCCCTCCAACTTGGGACGGGGTCGTGCGCATTGCAGTCCGGCATCATGGCGATGATCTCGGACCGGCGTGAATTATTGCACAACGGGACCACCCCTGCTGGCAACTTGAAGAACGGCCCCTTGACGGCCTTACCGACCTTTACGGCAACCCTTGCAGCCTTGTCGGTCTGCTTGACCTCGCCGTCGCGACCCACATCCAGCTGAAAGAGCCGCTGGCAGAAGTAGGCATGCGCCATCACCGTGAAGTTGTGGTCGAGGCCAGGGCGGAGCCGCATAATGTCAGCCGGATTCGTAAAAAGCCAGGCTGGCCTCCCCTTATTGTGCAACGGGGCGATCCGGCGGTGAATAAAGTCCGCCCCGATCATCTCAAGGGTGAGCCCAGCCCGGGTCAGCCGAAGAATCCTGGTGGTGGCGACAGTAAGCCTCCCGTCAGTGGCGTCGACATCACCCCAATCGCTGCCGCGGACCGGCGGCACTCGGCGGACCTTGCAAAATTCCGGCGGGTCTTCGTCTTCAATCCAGCACCACCGGTCATGCCATTCCTCCCACCTCTCCTTCACGGCACCGTCCGGGTACGCCTCCTTGGATCTTCGGATCCAGGTGACGCAACCAGAGACGGCACCTCCCGTTTGGATTCGAGGATAGAAATAATGGCGGAAGAGCGCCGTGTTGGGCTGCACCCCGGCAAAGCCCTCGCAAAGATGCGCAAAGAAAGACATGCACGCCACCGCATTCGGAGTAAAATCCAAGAGGCGAAAACCGAAGGTGTGCATAATGCCGCAGAAGAAATCGGAGAAAGGGGGCTTAACCCGCAAGAAAAGTAATCAACGAAGAAGGGGTACCGATTTGGGGCAGGATCAGCGCAAGTGGCAGGAATGACGCGCGTCGCCGGGTGTCCCGAATCCTCTCCCCCCGTCTTCACTCCCCATAGGGGCTTGAAGGAGGCCCGGAGCTCATGAACATCAACCGTCGAGGGGAAGAAAAAGGCGGACTTCGTCCGGTCCCCCAACAGCGCGCTCTCCGGCGGCTCCACGGTCCCAGAGCCCTTAGCCACCACCTTGCCCTTGGCGGATTTGGGCGCCATGGCGGCCGAGAAGTCTAGAGGGTTGAGCAAGGGGGGTGGCAAAGCAGCGGCGGCGGGCGATGACGAAAGCTTAGGAAGGAAGGAAGAGAGGGAACGGCGGCTCTGAGATTGGAAAAGGCATGAGGGAAGAGGAGAAAGTGAGCAGCGCGCCCACGGTTATTCCTTCTTATGGGGGAAAAACACGGGCCGCCTCCTTTCACATTAACTGTGATGTGACGCATGCCCGCGGGAAGCAACCCCACGCATGCCGCCCACGTCACACACGCCTCCCCACGCCGCGCCATGCACGGGAAGCGTGGGAAGCGCAGCGCGCGAAGAGACTTACCGCGGTAAAAACTGCCCCGCCTGCCCGTGCACCGTTTTTGGGCCTAGCCCAACGACGCGATTGCGCTTACGTGTGGCCCAGGCCCGAGGGCTCCTGTCGGTGTACAAAAAGAGGGGTACACTTTTTGTACCCCTATAACTGTGCACGGGCAGTCTAAGTCACGGGCACCACCACACTGAGCAAGGCAAGGGAGGTGAGCCAAGGTAAGACCGAAGCTCGAGAGAAGCAGAACGACGCCAAGACCAAGACCACAAAGAGCAAAGGAGACGAAGCGGACTCCCCCGGCAAGATCCTTGCCGGGAGGCAGTTTTAGCAAACCCGGCAAAACCCTTGCCGTGGCAGCTCGCCCCACACCTACGGAAAGAGTCACCCTTGAGTCCACTGCCCCCATGGGGCAAGGATTCGGGAGACATCCCTGTGGTGGCATGCAGATCTTTGTGAAGACATTCAAGATCAGATACACACTTTAGAAGATGATGATCCTTGGCGGGATCCCAGCCAAGGAGGACCACAAGGCCCCCGGCAAGAGCCTTGCCGGGGATGACAGCAGGCGCCACGGCAAGACCCTTGTCGGGGCCCCGGCAAGGCCCTTGCCAAGAACACCCGTAGGGCCACCATCAGGCCCACGCCAATCAAACCTCCACCGCCGTTCGCATGCAGCTGCCGACCCAACCAGTTGGGCAGGCACCTGCGTGGCGGCATGCGGATCTTTGTGGAGACCCACCACTACACCACCTCAGCTACCTGCCTGCCTACATGGCACCGTGGGCACCGCTGGCCAGGGCGCGTGTCGACACGAGAGGGAGCGGCGACGGACAAGACAGGGCTCTCCCCCGTCCCTGATAAAGCAAGGACACCTAAGCAAGACGCATTAAATGCGCCTTGTCATGTAATGTGAGGGATAACCTCGCATCACTGGACCCTTTCCACCTCTTGTGTGCCACTTTGGCAACCCCTTTACTATAAAAGGAGGCCCGAGGCGACCAGGAGGAGGAGTCGGCTTTTTGGAGCTCCTCACGCCCCGTAGCTAGCTCAAGGACACAGATATACAATCCACCAAAGCAGGAGTAGCGTTTTACGCATCCTCGCGGCCCAAACCTGGATAAATGAACCATGTGCTATCTGTTTGATCCGCTCTTCTCACGACCCCGCGCCCCGCAACCGTAGTAGGGATTCTTGTGATCCCATAGGTGTCGTTCCCACCGACAAAGGGTATTTCAGACTCTGCTGCCATGAGAGAAGCCAAAAAGAAAAGAGAGTAGTTGCTCTAGCTTCGTATGCTGGTAGGCAAGACACGTTACAACGGTATAAAGGGTGCAGTGTCAGCGGATGGAGACGGTAAACGTAGCTCTGGAGTTGATGACCTCGCTCGCAATGAACCACCATACCAGGTGCTTGCTTTAACTTCGCGGTGTCATATGTGGTTGCATGTTCCATATAGTGTCTAGCTTGTATTCGAAAGGCCGAAGTCGGTAAGATAAGGAAAGATATTTTTTTACATGAACCACCATCCCATGAGCACCAGAAGACAAATAGCTAGTCAGGGCACTGGCCGAGCCAGTGACAAGCCCAGCAAAGATAGGCATCACCTGGAAGCCAACTAAAAAGCTGTGATGGTGGCGAAGCAGCCCGCCTCCCACCAGGCTCTCAGGTCCTAGATGATCATGCTCACCACTCCAGCCGGATGTCTAGCTTGTATTGCTTCCAATTTTGTTAAATTGCATCTGCTTAGCTTGCACATTATACCTTTGAATATGACATGCCTTTCTGTTTTTGGTACATACTAGTACATCTGTGTATTAACCATGTTCTTACATCAAACTAATGTTCTTGTGTATCCCTCATCAATCACTTATGATGAGGCAGGCAGGCAAGGGGACTACTCCTCATTTAAAGAATGCAGCGTCAGCCTCCCGACATGATTCTCAAGAAACAGAAATGCTAGATGAAGATAGTGAACGTAGCTCTGTAGTTGATTACAGCATTTCCCCTACACAAGCATCGCAGGTGCTTGCTCTAACTTGGCAGTGTCATATGTGGTTGCATGTTGCATATGATGTCTGCTACCTCTTGAGCACTGCCTTGGATTTCCCCGAAGAGGAGAGGATGATGCAGCAAAGTAGCGTAAGTATTTCCCTCAATTCTTGAGAACCAAGGTATCAATCCAGTAGGAGGCTATGCGCCAGTCCCTCATACCTACACAAAACAAATAGCTCAACGCAACCAACGCGATTAGGGGTTGTCAATCCCTTCACGGTCACTTATGGGAGTGAGATCTGATAGAGATGATAGATAATATTTTTGGTATTTTTGGTATAAAGATGCAAGGTAAAAATAAAAGGCAAAGTAAAAAAGCAAAGCAATAATAAAGTGATGGAGATTGATATGATGAGAACAAACCCGGGGGCCATAGGTTTCACTAGTGGCTTCTCAAAAGAGCATAAGTATTTTACGGTGGGTGAACGAATTACTATTGAGTGATACGTCTCCATTGTATCTATAATTTTTTATTCTTCCATGCCAATATTATTCAACTTTCATATACTTTTTGGCAACTTTTTATACTATTTTGGGGACTAACATATTGATCCAGTGCACAGTGCCAGTTCCTATCTGTTGCATGTTTTTGGTTTCGCAGAATATCCATATCAAACGGTGTCCAAACGGGATAAAAACGGACGAAGATTTTTTTTGGAATATTTGGAAAGTCTGGAAGAAAGATCATCGTGAAACGGAGTCCGAGGTGGGCACGAGGTAGGGGGCGCGCCCTACCCCCCCCCCCCCAAGGGCGCGCCCCTGACCCTCGTGACCCACCTGTAAGGCGGTTGACGCCCTTCTTCGGACGCAAGAAAGCTAATTTTTGTTAAAAAATCACGGCGAAGGTTTCAGTCCAATCGGAGTCACGGATCTCCATATATACCCGAAACGGTGAAAGGGCGGCAGAACAGAACGCAGAAATAGGGAGAGACAGAGAGATAGATCCAATCTCTCGCCCCTCCCACACCATGGAGGCCAAGGACCAGAGGGGAAACCCTTCTCCCATCTAGGGAGGAGGTCAAGGAAGAAGAAGACGAAGGGGCCCCCTCTCCCCTTCTCTTCCGGTGGCGCCAGAACGCCGCCGTGGCCATCATCATCACCGCAATCTTCACCAACAACTTCACCGCCATCATCACCAACTCTTCCCCCCCTCTATGCAGCAGTGTAACCTCTCTCCTACCCGCTGTAATCTCTACATAAACATGGTGCTCAACGCTATATATTATTTCCCAATGATGTATGGCTATCCTATGATGTTTGAGTATATCTGTTTTGTCCTATGGGTTATTTGATGATCAAGATTGGTTTGAGTTGCATGTTTTATTATTGGTGTTGTCCTATGGTGCTCTCCGTGTCGCGCAAGCATGAGGGTTTCCCGCTGTAGGTTTTGCAATATGTTCATGATTTGCTTATGGTGGGTGGTGTGAGTGACAGAAGCACAGACCCGAGTAAGTAGGTTGTTTGCATATGGGATAAAGAGGACTTGATGCTTTAATGCTATGGTTGGGTTTTACCTTAATGATCTTTAGTAGTTGCGGATGCTTGCTAGAGTTCCAATCATAAGTGCATATGATCCAAGTAGAGAAAGTATGTTAGCTTATGCCTCTCCCTCAAATAAAATTGCAATAATGATTACCGGTCTAGTTATCGATTGCCTAGGGACAAATAACTTTCTCGTAACAAAAAGCTCTTTACTAAAACTAATTTAGTTGTGTCTTTATCTAAACAGCCCCTAGCTTTTATTTACTCGCTCTTTACTTTCTTGCAAACCTATCCAAAAACACCTACAAAGTACTTCTAGTTTCATACTTGTTCTAGGTAAAGCGAACGTCAAGCGTGCGTAGAGTTGTATCGGTGGTCGATAGAACTTGAGGGAATATTTGTTCTACCTTTAGCTCCTCGTTGGGTTCGACACTCTTACTTATCAAAAACTATTGCGATCCCCTATACTTGTGGGTTATCAAGACCTTTTTCTGGCGCCGTTGCCGGGGAGCCATAGTGTGGGGTGAATATTCTCGTGTGTGCTTGTTTGCTTTATCACTAAGTAATTTTTATTTGCCGTTCTTAGTTGTTCTTTATCTTTAGTTATGGATATGTAACACGAAATACCAAAAAAATTAGGTGTACTTGATACTCATGGAGATGGGGAACCTCCTAAAACCCTCGATGCTGGTTATGTGAAAGATATTATGTACTACTTTGATAATCCTGAGAAAACCCCATTCAATTATGTTATGGGAGTAACGTTGGATCAACGTGAATACTTTAGGGATTATCGCTTGACTCAAAAAAGGAAACTGTTATGGGATCAAATCCATATATTGAAGTGGTATGCTAGGCAACTATGCTTGAGTTATGATTATACTTGTTGCTCTAGGATGAAGGCTCCACACCTTCCCTTTTCATGCAAATTTAATGATAATAGAACCTTAGCTTCTTATGCTAATGGTATATATGATTACTATGATGTGGAACAAATAGAAGAATTTGTTGCTTTTATGGGTGCTTATGAAATTGAATCTATGTTTAAAGAGTTTAAAGATTTTGAAGATGCTGCTTATAGACCTTGAAATTTAGCTATCCTGAAATATTGTTATGAGAATTATGAATACAATTACGAAATTAATGCACTTATTGAGAAAGTCTCCGCTGTCCAAGAAGAGACTAATATTTTGCAGGAATCTATGGAAGAAGAAGTTGATGAAACTGTGAGCTCATTGGATGAAAAAGATGAGGAGGAGAGCGAAGAACAAAAGGAGGAAGAGCGGATTAGCTACCCGTGCCCACCTTCTAATGAGAGTAACTCTTCAACTCATACATTGTTTAATTTCCCTTCGTTCTTACCGAAGGATGATTGCTATGATGACTATTATGATCCCGTTGATTCTCTTGAAATATCCCTTTTTGATGATGCTTGCTATGCTTGTGGCCAAGATGCCAATATGAATTATGCTTATGGAGATGAACTTGCTATAGTTCCTTATGTTAAACATGAAATTGTTGCTATTGCACCCACGCATGATAGTCCTATTATCTTTTTGAATTCTCCCAACTACACTATATCGGAGAAGTTTGCACTTATTAAGGATTATATTGATGGGTTGCCTTTTACCGTTGCACATGGTGATTTTGATAGATATAATATGCATGTGCTTGTTCCTCCTACTTGCAATTATTATGAGAGAGGAACTATATCTCCACCTCTCTATGTTTCCAACATGATAAATTGCAAGAAACTGTTTATACTATGCATTGGCCTTTACTTTGTGTGCATGAATTGTTCTTTTATGACATGCCGATGCATAGGAAGAGAGTTATACTTCGTCATTGCTTGATATATGTTACTTTGTGCTCACTACTAAATCACAAATCATTGCTAATTCAAATTGGCTTTGATATACCTTGGGATCCGGGTGGATCCATTACTTGAGCACTATATGCCTAGCTTAATGGCTTTAAAGACAGAGCTTCTAGGGAGACAACCCAGAAGTTTTAGAGATTCATTTATTTCTGTTGAGTGCTTTCATTTAGTTTAAAAACAACAAAAATAAAGAGGGGAACCCAAAACATTTTTTAAAAAGAAAGTGAAAGTGGGAGAGACGAGCATTGTTAAAGTGGGAGCTAGCCTTGAACTTTGTTCATGCTCACGGAAACTTTGTGAATCTTGATTACAGAAAATTTTCAACAAAAATAATTATCCCCTTGTACAATTCCATTGTATTATAAAAATAATGTGCCAAGGTTTGCCTTTAGGAGGTTTACAATGCTTGTTGGTTTGTACGGTGCAGGACAGAAACTTTGGCTGTAGTGCGCGAATTTTAGTTTTTTACTGGAAAGTCAAATGGTTCTGATTCTTTTTTCATTGTCTTGATGTACAAATTGTTTATTTTTCCTAATTTTTGCAGAATTTTTCAAGTATCAGAAGTATGGTGAATGTTCAGATTGCTACAGACTGTTCTGTTTTAGACAGATTCTGTTTTTGATGCATAGTTTGCTTGCTTTGATGAAACTATCAATTTATATCAGTGGATTAAGCCATGAAAAAGTTATATTACAGTAGACACAATGCAAAAACAAAATATGAATTGGTTTGCAGCAGCACTTAGAGTAGTGATTTACTTTATTATACTAACGGATCTTACCGAGTTTTCTGTTGAAGTTTTGTGTGGATGAAGTGTTCGATGATCGAGAAGGTTTTGATGTGAGAAGAAGGAAGAGAGGCAAGAGCTCAAGCTTGGGGCTGCCCGAGGCACCCCAAGTAAATATTCAAGGAGACTCAAGCGTCTAAGCTTGGGGATGCCCCGGAAGGCATCCCCTCTTTCTTCAACAAGTATCGGTATGTTTTCGGATTCATTTCATTCGTGTGATATGTGCAAATCTTGGAGCGTCTTTTGCATTTAGTTTTCATTTTTATTTTATGAACCATGCTGGTATGAGATAGTCCTTGGTTGATTTATAGAATGCTCTTTGCACTTCAATTATATCTTTTGAGTATGGCTTTATAGAATGCTTCATGTGCTTCACTTATATCATTTGAAGTTTGGATTGCCTTTTTCTCTTTACATAGACAACCGCCATTTGTAGAATGGTCTTTTGCTTCACTTATACTTGTTAGAGCGTGGGAATATCTTTTGTAGAAAGAATTAAACTCTCTTACTTCACTTATATCTATTTAGAGAGATGACAGGAACTGGTCATTCACATGGTTAGTCATAAAATCCTACATAAAACTTGTAGATCACTGAATATGATATGTTTGATTCCTTGCAATAGTTTTGCAATATAAAGATGGTGATATTAGAGTCGTTCTAGTTGAGTAATTGTGAAATTGAGAAATACTTGTGTTCAGGTTTGCAAGTCCCGTAGCATGCACGTATGGTGAACCGTTATGTAACGAAGTCGGAGCATGAGGTGTTTATTGATTGTCTTCCTTATGAGTGGCGGTCGGGGACAAGCGATGGTTTTTTCCTACCAATCTATCCTCCTAGGAGCATGCGCGTAGTACTTTGTTTTGATGACTAATAGATTTTTGCAATAAGTATGTGAGTTCTTTATGACTAATGTTGAGTCCATGGATTATACGCACTCTCACCCTTCCATTATTGCTAGCCTCTTCTGTAGCGTGCATTGCCCTTTCTCACCTCGAGAGTTGGTGCAAACTTCGCCGGTGCATCCAAACCCCGTGATACAATACGCTCTATCACACATAAACCTCCTTACATCTTCCTCAAAACAGCCACCATACCTACCTATTATGGCATTTCCATAGCCATTCCGAGATATATTGCCATGCAACTTCCATCATCATCATATACATGACTTGAGAATTTATCGTCATATTGCTTTGCATGATCGTAAGATAGCTAGCATGATGTTTTCATGGCTTGTCTGTTTTTTGATGTCATTGCTACGCTAGATCATTGCACATTCCGGTACACCGCCGAAGGCATTCATATAGAGTCATATCTTTGTTCTAGATATCGAGTTGTAATATTGAGTTGTAAGTAAATAAAAGTGTGATGATCATCATTATTAGAGCATTGCCCCAGTGAGGAAAGGATGATGGAGACTATGATTCCGCCACAAGTCGGGATGAGACTCCGGACGAAAAAAAAGAGAAAGGCCAAAAAAAGAGAAGGCCCAAAAAAAGAAAAAAAAAGAAAAAAATGAGAGAAAAAGAGAGAAGGGGCAATGTTACTATCCTTTTACCACACTTGTGCTTCAAAGTAGCACCATGTTCTTCATATAGAGAGTCTCTTGAGTTATCACTTTCATATACTAGTGGGAATTTTCATTATAGAACTTGGCCTGTATATTCCAATGATGGGCTTCCTCAAAATGCCCTAGGTCTTCGTGAGCAAGCGAGTTGGATGCACACCCACTTAGTCTCTTTTGTTGAGCTTTCATATACTTATAGCTCTAGTGCATCCGTTGCATGGCAATCCCTACTCCTCACATTGATATCTATTGATGGGCATCTCCATAGCCCGTTGATACGCCTAGTTGATGTGAGACTTTCTCCTTTTTGTCTTCTCCACATAACCCCCACCATCATATTCTATTCCACCTATAGTGCTATGTCCATGGCTCACGTTCATGTATTGTGTGAAAGTTGAAAAGGTTTGAGAAACGTCAAAAGTATGAAACAATTGCTTGGCTTGTCATCGGGGTTGTGCATGATGTGAATATTTTGTGTGGTGAAGATGGAGCATAGCCAGACTATATGATTTTGTAGGGACGAGCTTTCTTTGGCTATGTTATTTCAATAAGACATAATTGCTTGGTTGGTACGCTTGAAGTATTATTGTTTTTATGTCAAAGGATAGACTATTGCTTTGAATCACTCGTGTCTTAATATTCATGCCATGATTAGACATATGATCAAGATTATGCTAGGTAGCATTCCACATCAAAAATTATCTTTTTTTATCATTTACCTACTCGAGGACGAGCAGGAATTAAGCTTGGGGATGCTGATACGTCTCCATCGTATCTATAATTTTTTATTGTTCCATGCCAATATTATTCAACTTTCATATACTTTTTGGCAACTTTTTATACTATTTTTGGGACTAACATATTGATCTAGTGCCCAGTGCCAGTTCCTGTCTGTTGCATGTTTTTGGATTCGCGGAATATCCATATCAAATGGAGTCCAAACAGGATAAAAATGGACGGAGATTTTTTTGGAATATTTGGAAAGTCTGGAAGAACGATCATCGTGAAACGGAGTCCGAGGTGGGCACGAGGTAGGGGGCGCGCCCTACCCCTCCAGGTCGCGCCCCTGACCCTCGTAACCCACCTGTAAGGTGGTTGACACCCTTCTTCGGCCGCAAGAAAGCTAATTTTTGGTATAAAAAAATCACGGCGAAGGTTTCAGTCCAATCAGAGTTACGGATCTCCATATATACCCGAAACGGTGAAAGGGCAGCAGAACAGAACGCAGAAATAAAGAGATAGATCCAATCTCGGAGGGGCTCTCGCCCCTCCCACGCCATGGAGGCCAAGGACCAGAGGGGAAACCCTTCTCCCATCTAGGGAGGAGGTCAAGGAAGAAGAAGACGAAGGGCCCCCCTCTCCCCTTCTCTTCCGGTGGCGCCGGAACGCCGCCGTGGCCATCATCATCACTGCAATCTTCACCAACAACTTCACCGCCATCATCACCAACTCTTTCCCCCTCTATGCAGTGGTGTAACCACTCTCTTACCTGTTGTAATCTCTACTTAAACATGGTGCTCAACGCTATATATTATTTCCCAATGATGTATGGCTATCCTATGATGTTTGAGTACACTAGTAGAAAAAGGGTCAGATGTTCACCCCTTTAGCCCCGGATTGTATTTGAGCCGGCACTAATGTGACCATTAGTGCCGGTTCGAATGGCTATGCATTAGTGCCGGTTCGTAATGAACCTTTAGTACCGGTTCGTGCCACGAACCGGTACTAAAGGGGTGGTGGCAGGCTGGCGTTAGGCCAGGGCCCCAAGAGCCCCTTTAGTGACAGTTTGTGACACAAACCGGTACTAAAGGTCTAACCTATAGTACCGGTTTGTGTCACCAACCGGCACTAAAGAGTCTTAACCTATAGTCCCGGTTAAAGACACAAACCGGCACTATAGGGCAATTTTCAAACTCTACCCCCCCCCCCCCCCCCCCCCCCCCCCCCCCCCCCCCCCCGTGTATCGCCATTTCAATTTTGAAAAAATCAAAAGAAAATGATAAAAACTTCAAAAAATAAAATCCTTCGAGAGGTAGTTATATTACTACATCTACTAGTTAGGAAAATTTGAAAACTTAAATTTGGACATGTTTTGCAAAAAGTGTAGGGAAAATGTAAAACGGCTATAACTTTTGCATATGATGTCGGAAAAAAAACGTATAATATATCAAAAAATTCAGCACGAAAATCCGCATCCGATGGAGACCACCTACGGCCTGTTTGCAATTTTTTAGAATCCTCAAATTCTAAAAGGAAAAAAAGATATGGTCAAATTTCAGTTTTTTTAAAAAAAATTGGTTAAATCTAGTCAAACTACTTATTCAAGAAGTATTAATGTTACTACATAATTATTCAAGAATATTAGTGTTACTAAATAATTATTTCAATTTTTTGAATTTTGGTTAAATCTGGTCAAACTGTGGTCAAACTATGGTCAAACTTATTCAAGAAATATTAGTGTTACTAAATAATTACTGTTTTTAGAATAATAGTTTCAAACTCAAACAGTGAAATGTGTGACTTCATGCTCAAGCTAAACTCCTGAGGGTTAATAGGATTGACATCTTACTATTGTCAGGAAAACAACAAGTGCAGACTTGGAAACGAAGGAGAATAGAACCCGAAAGTTAAGCGTGCTCAGGCTGGAGTAGTGAGAGGGATGGGTGACCGGTCGGGAAGTTAGATGATTTGGAATGAGTGATCCACACTTGAGCAGTTAAGAGAGGTGATTAGAGACTAAATCACCAAATAATTCAGAAAAATTAAAAATCAAAAAAAAATCAAAAAAATCCAAAATTTTCAAAAGAAAAATTCAAAAAAAAACCTTTAGTACCGGTTGGTAACACCAACCGGTACTAAAGGTCCCCCATACCAGGGCGCGAGCTCACGCCACGTGGTGGCACTTTAGCACCGGTTCGTGCCGAACCAGTACTAAAGGGGGGGGGCTTTAGTGCCCACCCTTTAGTGCCGGTTATGGAACCGGCACTAAAGGCCCTTACGAACCGGTTTTAAAGCTCCGTTTTCTACTAGTGGTAGATCTGTTTTGTCCTATGGGTTATTTGATGATCAAGATTGGTTTCAGTTGCATGTTTTATTATTGGTGCTGTCCTATGGTGCTCTCCGTGCCACGCAAGCGTGAGGGATTCCCGCTGTAGGGTTTGCAATATGTTCATGATTTGCTTATGGTGGGTGGCGTGAGTGACAGAAGCACAGACCCGAGTAAGTAGGTTGTTTGCGTATGGGATAAAGAGGACTTGATGCTTTAATGCTATGGTTGGGTTTTACCTTAATGATCTTTAGTAGTTGCGGATGCTTGCTAGAGTTCCAATCATAAGTGCATATGATCCAGGTAGAGAAAGTATGTTAGCTTATGCCTCTCCCTCAAATAAAATTGCAATAATGATTACCGGTCTAGTTATCGATTGCCTAGGGACAAATAACTTTCTTGTAACAAAAAGATCTTTACTAAAACTAATTTAGTTGTGTCTTTATCTAAACAACCCCTAGCTTTTATTTACTCGCTCTTTACTTTCTTGCAAACCTATCCAAAAACACCTACAAAGTACTTCTAGTTTCATACTTGTTCTAGGTAAAGCGAATGTCAAGCATGCGTAGAGTTGTATCGGTGGTCGATAGAACTTGAGGGAATATTTGTTCTACCTTTAGCTCCTCGTTGGGTTCGACACTCTTACTTATCGAAAACTGTTGCGATCCCCTATACTAGTGGGTTATCATTGAGCAATTTACAGAATTGAGCATAGTTATGAGAATATCTAGGTATGATCATGTATATAGGCATCACGTCCGAGACAAGTAGACCGACTCCTGCCTGCATCTACTACTATTACTCCACTCGTCGACCGATATCTAGCATGCATCTAGAGTATTAAGTTAAAAACAGAGTAACGCCTTAAGCAAGATGACATGATGTAGAGGGATAGTTTCATTCAATATGATAAAAACCCCATCTTGTTATCCTCGATGGCAACAATACTATATGTGCCTTGCTGCCCCTACTGTCACTGGGAAAGGACACCGCAAGATTGAACCCAAAGCTAAGCACTTCTCCCATTGCAAGAAAAACCAATCTAGTAGGCCAAACCAAACTGATAATTCGAAGAGACTTGCAAAGATAACCAATCGTACATAAAAGAATTCAGAGAAGATTCAAATATTATTTATAGATAGACTTGATCATAAACCCACAATTCATCGGTCTCAACAAACACACCGCAAAAAGAAGATTATATCGAATAGATCTCCACGAGAGAGGGGGAGAACATTGTATTGAGATCCAAAAAGAGAGAAGAAGCCATCTAGCTACTAACTATGGACCCGAAGGTCTGAGGTAAACTACTCACACTTCATCGGAGAGGCTATGATGATGTAGAAGCCCTCCGTGATGATGGCCCCCTTCGGCGGAGCTCCGGAACAGGCCCCAAGATGGGATCTCGTGGGTACAGAAGGTTGCGGCGGTGGAATTAGGTTTTTGGCTCCCGTTCTGATCGTTTGGGGGTACGTAGGTATATATAAGAGGATGGAGTACGTCGGTGGAGCTTCGAGGGGCCCACGAGGCAGGGGCGCGCCCTCCACCCTCGTGACTGCCTCGTGGCTTTCTTGACGGAGGTTCCAAGTCTCCTGGATCTTATCTGATGAGAAAATCACGTTCCCGAAGGTTTCATTCCGTTTGGACTCTGTTTGATATTCTGTTTCTCCGAAACACTGAAATAGGCAAAAACAGCAATTCTGGGCTGGGCCTCCGGTTAATAGGTTAGTCCCAAAAATAATATAAAAGTGGAAAATAAAGCCAAATATAGTCCAAAACAGTATATAATATAGCATGGAGCAATCAAAAATTATAGATACGTTGGAGACGTATCAGGCATCCCCAAGCTTAATTCCTGCTCGTCCTCGAGTAGGTAAATGGTAAAAAGAGAATTTTTGATGCGGAGTGCTACTTGGCATAATTTCAATGTAAATCTTCTCATTTGTGGTATGAATATTCAGATCCGAAAGATTCAAGACAAAAGTTCATATTGACATAAAAATAATAATATTTCAAGCATACTAACAAAGCAATTATGTCTTCTCAAAATAACATGGCCAAAGAAAGTTATCCCTACAAAATCATATAGTCTGGCTATGCTCTATCTTCACCACACAAAGTATTTAAATCATGCACAACCCCAATGACAAGCCAAGCAATTGTTTCATACTTTTGACATTCTCAAAACTTTTTCAATCTTCACACAATACATGAGCGTGAGCCATGGATATAGCACTATATGTGGAATAGAATGGTGGTTGTGGAGAAGACAAAAGGAGGGGAAGATAGTCTCACATCAACTAGGCGTATCAAAGGGCTATGGAGATGCCCATTAATAGGTATCAATGTGAGTGAGTAGGGATTGCCATGCAACGGATGCACTAGAGCTATAAGTATATGAAAGCTCAACAAAAGAAACTAAGTGGGTGTGCATCCAACTCGCTTGCTCACGAAGACCTAGGGCATTTTGAGGAAGCCCATCATTGGAATATACAAGCCAAGTTCTATAATGTAAAATTCCCACTAGTATATGGAAGTGACAAAATGAGAGACTCTCTATCATGAAGATCATGGTGCTACTTTGAAGCACAAGTGTGGTAAAAGGATAGTAACATTGTCCCTTCTCTCTTTTTCTCTCTTTTTTTATTTGGGCCTTTTCTCTTCCTTTTTTATGGCCTCTTTTTTTCTTTCTTTCTTTTTATTTTTCATCCGGAGTCTCATCCCGACTTGTGGGGGAATCATAGTCTCCATCATCCTTTCCTCACTTGGGACAATGCTCTAAAAATGATGATCATCACACTTTTATTTTTCTTACAACTCAACAATTACAACTCGAAACTTAGAACAAAATATGACTCTATGTGAATGCCTCCGGCGGTGTACTGGGATATGCAATGAATCAAGAGTGACATGTATGAAAGAATTATGAACGGTGGCTTTGCCACAAATACGATGTCAACTACATGATCATGCTAGAAATATGACAATGATGGAGCGTGTCATAATAAACGGAACGGTGGAAAGTTGCATGGCAATATATCTCGGAATGGCTATGGAAATGCCATGATAGGTAGGTATGGTGGCTGTTTTGAGGAAGGTATATGGTGGGTGTATGATACCGGCGAAAAGTGTGCGGTATTAGAGAGGCTAGCAATGGTGGAAGGATGAAAAGTGCGTATAATCCATGGACTCAACATTAGTCATAAAGAACTCATATACTTATTGCAAAAATCTAGAAGTTATCAAAGCAAAGTATTACGCGCATGCTCCTAGGGGGGATAGATTGGTAGGAAAAGACCATCGCTCATCCCCGACCGCCACTCATAAGGAAGACAATCAATAAATAAATCATGCTCCGACTTCATCACATAACAGTTCACCATACATGCATGCTATGGGAATCACAAACTTTAACACAAGTATTCCTCAAATTCACAACTACTCAACTAGCATGACTCTAATATCACCATCTTTATATCTCAAAACAATTATCAAGCATCAAACTTTTCTTAGTATCCAACGCACTCAAAAGAAAGTTTTACAAATCTTGAATACCAAGTTTATTATTATTAAGCAAATTACCATGCTATTTAAGACTCTCAAAATAATCTATGTGAATCATGAGAGATCAATAGTTTCTTTAAAACAAATCCACCACCGTGCTCTAAAAGATATAAGTGAAGCACTAGAGCAAAACTATAAAGCTCAAAAGATATAAGTGAAGCACACAGAGTATTCTATCAAATTCCAATTCATGTATGGCTCTCTCAAAAGGTGTGTACATCAAGGATGATTGTGGCACACTAACAAACAAAGATACAAATAATACAAGACGCTCCAAGCAAAACACATATCATGTGGTGAATAAAAATATAGCTCCAAGTAAAATTACCGATGGAAGTCGACGAAAGAGGGGATGCCTTCCGGGGCATCCCCAAGCTTTGACTTTTTGGTGTCTTTAGATTATCTTGGGGGTGCCATGCGCATACCCAAGCTTAGGCTCTTGCCACTCCTTGTTCCATAATCCATCAAAAGATTTCACCCAAAACTTGAAAACTTCACAACACAAAACTCAACAGAAATCTCGTGAGCTCCGTTAGCGAAAGAAAACGAAAGACCACTTCAAGGTACTGTAATGAACTCATTATTTATTTATATTGGTGTTAAACCTACTGTATTACAACTTATCTATGGATTATAAACTATTTTACTAGCCATAGATTCATCAAAATAAGCAAACAACACACGGAAAACAGAATCTGTCAAAAATAGAACAGTCTGTAGTAATCTGTAACTAACGCAAACTTCTGGAACTCCAAAAAATCAGCCAAAATAAGATGACCTAGTAAATTTGTTTATTGATCAGCAGCAATTGGAATCACTATTTTATCATGTCTGGTGATTTTTAACATTTGTTTTCATGAACCGAAAGTTTCTGGAAATTACAGCAAGATCAAATAACTATTATCCAAGAAGTTCCTATAGGTTTAACTTAGCACAAACACTAATTAAAAGATAAAATCACATCTAAACAGAAGGTAGATGGATTATTTATTCCTAAACATAAGCAAAAACAAAAAAAACTAAAAATAAAATCGGGTTGCCTCCCAACAAGCGCTATCGTTTAACGCCCCTAGCTAGGCATAATATTTTAACGATGCTCACATGAAAGACAAGAATTGAAGCACAAAGAGAGCATCATAAAACACGTGACAAACACATCTATGTCTAACATACTTCCTATGCATAGGCATCTTATAGGAAAACAAATTATCAATGCAAGCAAAAACTAGCATATGCAAGGAAGCGGAAAGAAACAATAGCAATCTCAACATAACGAGAGGTAATTTAGTAACATGAAAATTTCTACAACCATATTTTCCTCTCACATAATAATTACATGTGGGATCATAAGAAAATTCAACAATATATCTATCACAAAACATATTCTTAACATGATCCACATGCATGCAAAGTTGACACTCTTCCAAAATAGTGGGATTAACATTAACTAAAGTCATGACCTCTCCAAATCCACTTTTATCAAAAATTTCATAAGATTGAATATTCTCCAAATATGTGATCTAAAGTTGACACTCTTCAAAACCCACTTTCAATATTATTGCAGACAATATTATCAATCTCATATTCATCATGGGGATTAAATAAATTTTCAAGATCATAAGAAGAATCACCCCAATCATGATCATTGCAATAAGTAGTAGACATAGCAAAAGTAGCATCCCCAAGCTTAGGGTTTTGCGTATTATTAGCACAATTGACATCAAGAGAACTTATAGTAAAATCATTGAAATCATGCTTTTCATTGAGGGAGCTATCAAGCATGGGTGCAATAGCAACGATCTCATTTTTAACATAAGGAACTATAGCAAATTCGTCTTCATAAATATTGGCATCATGGCCACAAGAATAGCAAGCATCATGTTCATCAAGGGATATTTCAACCAAACCATCGGAATCATCATTATCTATAGATTCATGCATATCATTATTTTCTTCCAAAGCAACGGTCATTCTTTCAATAAATTCTTGGACATAGACCTTATGAGCAAGGTTTTCATTGCAATATTTAAGTATGACGGAATTTTTAGATTTGTTGAGAGTAAAATCATACTTTTCAATCAAAGAAGCAACTTCATGAGCACCCTTAAAAATGACAAATTCTTCAATTTGTTCGATATCATAGTAACTATAAACACCCCTTGCATAAGAAGATACGATTTCATTATCATTGAACTCACATAGGTAGGGAAGGTGTTTTTTAGGGTTCTTAGAGCAACAAGTGAAATCACACATTTCACAAAGATTCCAAGCATAGCATAGCAAACTATTTATATGATACCATAAGAGTCTCCCTTTTTCAGATAAACGATGATGCACAAAATGAGCATGCTCATCTAAAGATTTCCCATCAACTAGGCTAGTTGGGGTTTCAGCACGAGCGCATAAGGATCGAAGATGATCCAAGTAGAACACTTTAAGTGGATCCATATCAATAGATTTTTAGCAAGCAAAGATGCAAGCAAATAGAAGGTACATGGAAACACAAACAAAGATACATACGGGAAGAAGGTGAACGGAAAAGAGAGGGCGAATAAAACGGCAAGGGTGAAGTGGGGGAGAGGAAAACGAGAGGCAAATGGCAAATAATGTAGTGAGAGAGATAGGGATTGTGATGGGTACTTGGTATGTTGACTTTTGCGTAGACTCCCCGGCAACGGCGCCAGAAATTCTTCTTGCTACCTCTTGAGCACTGCTTTGGATTTCCCCAAAGAGGAGAGGATAATGCAGCAAAGTAGCATAAGTATTTCCCTCAGTTTTTGAGAACCAAGGTATCAATCTAGTAGGAGGCTACGCGCCAGTCCCTCGTACCTACACAAAACAAATAGCTCAACGCAACCAACGCGATTAGGGTTTGTCAATCCCTTCACGGTCACTTACGGGAGTGAGATCTGATAGAGATGATAGATAATATTTTTGGTATTTTTGGTATAAAGATGCAAGGTAAAAATAAAAGGCAAAGTAAAAAAGCAAAGCAATAATAAAGTGATGGAGATTGATATGATGAGAATAGACCCGGGGGCCATAGGTTTCACTAGTGGCTTCTCTCAAGAGCATAAGTATTTTACGGTGGGTGAACGAATTACTGTTGAGCAATTGACAGAATTGAGCATAGTTATGAGAATATCTAGGTATGATCATGTATATAGGCATCACGTCCAAGACAAGTAGACCGACTCCTGCCTGCATCTACTAATATTACTCCACTCATCGACTGCTATCCAGCATGCATCTAGAGTATTAAGTTAAAAACAGAGTAATGCCTTAAGCAAGATGACATGATGTAGAAGGATAGTTTCATGCAATATGATAAAAACCCCATCTTGTTATCCTCGATGGCAACAATACTATACGTGCCTTGTTGCCCCTACTGTCACTGGGAAAGGACACTGCAAGATTGAACCCAAAGCTAAGCACTTCTCCCATTGCAAGAAAAACCAATCCAGTAGGCCAAACCAAACTGATAATTCGAAGAGACTTGCAAAGATAACCAATCATACATAAAAGAATTCAGAGAAGATCCAAATATTATTCATAGATAGACTTGATCATAAACCCACAATTCATCGGTCTCAACAAACACACCGCAAAAAGAAGATTACATCGAATAGATCTCCACGAGAGAGGGGGAGAACATTGTATTGAGATCCAAAAAGAGAGAAGAAGCCATCTAGCTACTAACTATGGACCCGAAGGTCTGAGGTAAACTACTCACACTTCATCGGAGAGGCTATGATGATGTAGAAGCCCTCCGTGATGATGGCCTCCTTCGGCGAAGCTTCGGAACAGGCCCCAAGATGGGATCTCGTGGGTACAGAAGGTTGCGGCGGTGGAATTAGGTTTTTGGCTCCCGTTCTGATCGTTTGGGGGTAGGTAGGTATATATAAGAGGATGGAGTACGTCGGTGGAGCTTCGAGGGGCCCACGAGGCAGGGGGCGCGCCCTAGGGGGGCGCGCCCTCCACCCTCGTGACCGCCTCGTGGCTTTCTTGATGGAGGTCCAAGTCTCCTGGATCTTATCTGATGAGAAAATCACGTTCCTGAAGGTTTCATTCCGTTTGGACTCCGTTTGATATTCTGTTTCTCCGAAACACTGAAATAGGCAAAAAAAACAGCAATTCTGGGCTGGGCCTCCGGTTAATAGGTTAGTCCCAAAAATAATATAAAAGTGGAAAGTAAAGCCCAATATAGTCCAAAACAGTAGATAATATAGCATGGAGCAATCAAAAATTATAGATACGTTGGAGACGTATCAATGTCTAGATTGTAATTCTTCCAATCTGGTTAAACTGCATGTGCTAGTCTGCTTAGCTTATACATTATACCTGTTAATGTGACATGCCTTCCTGTATTTAGTACATAGTACATCTATCTATTAAGCATGTCCTTACATAAAACTATTGTTTTTTTGTATCCCGCATCAATCAACATGACGAGACACCTTTAGTATACGCAGTGCGATATTAGTTTCATCTTTCATATGATTTATAGCATGCGCTGCTTCTAATTTGTTGAAATTCCATTTATGATGGGACGCTTTTAACTTGGTAGAGTCATATTGGTTGCATCTTTCATGTGGTGTCTAGCTTACATTGCTTCTTATTTGCTGGAATGGTTTCTGCTTAGTTTGCACAAACAGTTGCAAACATGACATGCCATCCTGTTTTTCGTACATATTCCATCCTGATATCATGTGTTTGCCTTACATCAAAGTAGTGATTGTCAGTATCATGCATGAATGAGTTCTGAAGAGAGAATTTTATTGCTTTTTCTTGTCGGTTTTACTTGACAATTCAAAATCAATAAAGCGGAAGGAAGTTAGCAAGGCAGCGGATAAAGGTGCTCCTTCCGAACGGAGGGCCTCTACAGTTTCTACTCCTCCACACCCCCAAGATGATTTCCAAGACAACACATGCATAGACACTCAACAAAGCTGTGTTTATGATGAGCACGTCTCCCCTAGTGCAACATCACCGGTGCTCCCTCTAACTTGGCACTGTTACATGTGGTTGCATGTTATGTGTGATGTCTAGCTTGTATTGCTTCTAATTTTGTTGAATTCCATCTGCTTACTTTACACATTATACTTGAATAAACATGTGTTCCTGTTTCTAGAACATACAATATCTGTCTATCACACCATGTTCTTACATCAAATTACTACTATTGTGTAACCTGCAACAATCACTTATCATAAGACACGTTTGACTTCGGAGTGTGATATAGGTTACATCTCACATTCTTTTCTAGCTTGTACTACTAATTTGTTGAAACGGCACTTATGACGAGATAGTTTTAACTTGGTAGAGTGATATTCGTTGCATCTTTCATATGGTGTCTAGATTTCATTGCTTCTAATTTGTTGAAATGCCTTCTCCTTAGTTTACACATCATAAGCTGTGAATATGCAATGTTGTGAATATGCAATGGCACTAATGACGAGAGACCTCTAACATGGTAGTGTGATGTTGTTTGCATCTTGCATATGATTTATTTCTTGTATTGCTTCACATTTGTTTAAACGCCATTTATGATGAGACACTGATAACTTGGTAGAGCGATATTTGTAGCATCTTTCATATGGTGTCCACCTTCCATTGCATTGCTTCTAATTTCGTGAAATGTCTTCTTCTTAGTTTACACATCATAGTTCTGGTTATCTCTTTCGTCCTGTTTTTCATACATATTACATCCTCCTATCATGTGGTTGTCTAACATCAAAGTTCAGTTCGTCTGCATCACGCATCAATTTGTTCTGAAGAACTAAATTGTTATTCGTTTTTCTTGCCGGCTTGATTTAACATGGCACAGAGAAAGAGGAAGAAACACAGAATGGCAGGGAATGAGAAGCGGATGAATCCTGCAGATTCTGCTGGTACTGATGGTGAAATAGAAGGTCAAAGTCCAGCGGAAAATTCTACAAACACGGCATCCGATGCTACACGAGTTGCAAAAAAATCCAAACAGAAACAAATAGCTGCCACCAAACAAGCAGAGACAGCCCTAGTTCTTGCAACACCTACCACAGTACTACCAGTTGCACGACTTACTCGTGCGTTAACTGAGCTAGCAGCATGTTCCCAAGCTCCCTTGCCACCTGACACTACTTCCCAAGCACTCTTGACACAAGACGAGTTGGCAATATCAGATGAACCTTGTGAGCTTCAACAACAAGAAGGTAGTTGCTGGAGTCAAGTTACAGTTGCATGTTTCTTTATATGTAGTCTCACAGTTTGATGTACACTAACACTTCCTATGTTCGTTGTTGGACTAGCACCTAGGCTGAAGAGGAAACAAACATCAGGGATAATGCTCGATAGGTTAACTAAATCTAGAGGAGGAAGAATGGAGATCCGTTTTGAGGCAGGTTTAAAAAGGCCACGTGATGCTACAGAGTCAGCCAAGTTAGTATCAGAGGCAGCGGTTGCCGTTAGGTGTCATGTACGTATCCTCCCAACATGGATTCAGTACAGGAATGACAAAGACGAAACCCAGTTCAACACATTCCTTGACCATTTATCTGTAAGTATGGTTATGTATGGAAACTAGTAATATCGTCTTGCTCTGTCCCATACTCTCTAGGTTGCTGATAATGAGACTCCCATAATTTTCAACAGATGAGGTTCAAGTTGGATAGCCAAGATGATGCAACCAGACAAGCTTGCACCCATGTTTTCAAGTCTGCTCTGCGACAGTACCGGTATAACTTGAGGAAAACTCACTTTGAAGGCAAGGCTAACAGTGAACTTTCCCAAACATCTCCAGTGGAAAATATATCGAATGAAGACTGGAGGGGCCTTGTTAAACACTGGTCTGATCCGAAGTATCAGGTACACTATATATATGTGATCAGATCACATGTTGAAGTCCTATTTATGCATGTGCCACACAAATCTATCTTCTTATAGGTGAACTGTTCAAAGAACAAGGCCAACCGTACGAAAGTGAAATTCCAACAGACGACAGGATCTCGTAGCTATATTGCACACTGTGAGGCTCTTGTAATTAGCTGCTGTTTCACTCTTTTCGTTGTACCATATTATCAGATCTATATTGACTTGTTCGAAATGCAGAGGAAAGCCCGCAAGGACCAAAAAGTACCTGAACCAAATGTTGTGGAAATCTTTAAGGACTGTCACACCAGCAAGAAGAAGGGCATGACTACACCAGTCAAAGCCGCTGTTGTAAGTCCTTAATCCTCATGCCTTTTAACTACTACTTACTCTGACTTGTGCCTTGAACTGCATGGTTTGCAGCCAATGTCTATTACTCTTTTCAATTTTATACACAATTTTCTTAGCGTATCATTGCACCTTACAAGGTTTAAAAGAGAGGAGTGATGTTCCTTTGATCTTGACCCGTAATCTAGTTCCGTGCTGGACTTGCCCACACAACGTTACAATTGCCTGTTTGTCTGTTCTCAGTTGTTTTGTGATATGAATGATGTCATACTATGCTTACCGTATTATAAACTTCGTCTCTTTATCCTTAGCCCTCAATACAATGTGAAGAAATAGACAATACATTAGCAATGGTACATGGTCATATGTTTGGGACCTGGTTTTATTATGTACTTTGCAATAAAATACAACTAATATTTTACATGGGTTCACCAGAATAAGTTCTGTATATAGACCAAAGCTATTTTGTTTGGTTTTGCTACCTCCTTAATATCTTCTGTTCTGGTACTACTAATGTAAAACCTCAACTTTTCAGCGAGCTATGGAAAAAATGGTGGAACCGCCACCTTCTGAAGGTGGCGAGGCAACTATAACCGCAATGTCAGCTCTTGCTGCAGTGGGTCAGTACCTGTCCACTAACAGTGCCAAAAGCACATTCCTGCGTAATACTGGGTTGGTTGGTAAGGCAATATCGTCCAAACTGCCTCATGATCAAGATATGCAAGCTCAAAGCAATGTTGTATCTGCGCTCCAGACACAAGTCCATTCCCTAACAGAGACCCTTGTGAAACAAGGAGAAACATTGCTCAATGTCGTCAAGATACGCATGGTTTTGAAACCAGACTACCAAACATTTGCTATGTTGTTCAGGAGCCTAGGGGAAATGAAGGCGAGGGTTATGGTGCTCCATCGGACAATATAGCATGAAAATGTAACAGTCAGGTTAAATGAACTGAGCTTCTGAACTTCTGGTGGTGCATTTATCTGCTAGACTGTTAAGTTTTATGCCAACCTTCCTTTTGTTATATAGTTGTAATTTGTTTTGGTGCAATGCAAAATTTATTCTTAACGTGCAGCCACCGGCTGAAGAAAACAGCAAGCCATTTTTGTATAGTGTAGGGTGTTCCCTATATTTGCACTGGTGGCGATCTTTGATGCTGAGTGGATGTAATCTGTGCAATCGCCTTAATAGCCTAGCGTTAGTTTCGGCCTTATTTATTTCCTATTCTTCTTTTTCCCTGGTTTGCTAGTGGCCGCAACTACCATGGGCCATATACGGGCCATAGGATCCATGGGTCTCCTACGGGCCATCGATAAATGGGCCTGTAATCGGTGGGCCTCGGGCCATCGGATAAATGGGTCTACATGGGCCGTAATCGGGCGTAATTGGTATCGACCCAGCACGGTAACAGGCCGTTAACAGGCCATAGGACAGCAAAGGCTTAATTCGGTCACAGGTATGACGGGTCGCTAATGGGCCAGAATATAGGACGGCCTGGAAACGACGCAATGGGTTAACATGCCAGAAACGGGCCGACTCTTGCCATGGGTCGAATTTGGCCCATTAGGGTAACAGGACAGTAATGGGCCGACTCTTGCCATGGGCCAAATTTGGCCCATTAGGGGAACAGGCCAGTAACGGGCCGACTCTTGCCATGAGCCGAATTTGGCCCATTAGGGGAACAGACCAGTAACGGGCCGAAAGTAATCAAGGGCCGAAAAGGAGCCCATGAACGTATGGGCCGTCAATAGGCCGAAAGCTACACGGGCTGGAAACGGCCCATGTAAATCACGGGCTGTTAACAGGTATAAAGAAAATTACTGTTCATTATGGGTTGGAGTCACCGTGGGCCTGTAAAGGGCCGAAAGATACGAAGGCCTCATATGGGCCGAAAGACGTCGTGGGCCATACATGGGCCGAAAGTGAAATGGGCTGGTGTTATATTCGACGGCCCACATGACGTTGTTGGGCCGATTTCCTTTAGGGCCTAACGGGTCGTGAGTTAACGGGCCGTAAAATGGGCTATTTGCGAAGAGACCGTTAACAGGCTTTTCATGGGCCAGCCCGTTAACTTTTGACCAAGTCAAACGGGGCGGCTTTGTAAGCTAAATGGGCCAGTGGTGGGCCGTGGCACGTGTCGACATATCATAGGCGCCTATCTGAACCACTGACGAGCTGACACGTGTTTCGTCCGGCTAATAAGAATTTTACACGTGGAAATTTCCCATTGGTCGGGGCTTTTAACAGGTAATCGGATCCAAAACCCGACCCGATAGCTTAACGGCGTTCCGTTACGGTGGATGCCACGTGTCGGTCACCCTTGATGAAAGCACTTCTGTGACGCGCGATTTATCTTCATGGAAGTGGACACTTCCATGATGATAATTTTGGTAATGTCATGGAACACTTCTACGACAGCACAGGTATGACTATCTTGATTCTGTCATAAATTTGTCATGGATGTACATGCATGACAAAAAACGCGACCTACTGTGACAAACACGTATCATCACGGAAGTGTATTTTTTTGTAGTGCTCGTTGATCAATAGATGGTTATGGTTTCCTCACCATGGACATTGGATGTCATTCATAACGGGATCACACCAATCCTAAGCATAGCACAAGATCGAGTAGTTCGTTTGCTAGAGCTTTTCTAATGTCAAGTATCCTTTATTTAGACCATGAGATTGTGCAACTCCTGGATACCATAGGAATTCTTTGGGTGTATCAAATGTCACAACGTAACTGGGTGGCTATAAAGGTGCACTACAGGTATCTCCAAAAGTGTCTGTTGGGTTGGCACAAATAGAGACTGGGATTTGTCACTCCGTATGACGGAGAGGTATCTCTGGGCCCACTCGGTAATGCATCATCATAATGAGCTCAATGTGACTAATGGGTTAGCCACGGGATCATGCATTATGGAACGAGTAAAGAGACTTGCCGGTAACGAGATTGAACAAGGTATAGGGATACCGACGATCGAATCTCGGGCAAGTAACATACCGATGGACAAAGGGAATTGTATACGGGATTGATTGAATCCCCGACATTGTGGTTCATCCGATGAGATCATCGTGGAACATGTGGGAGCCAATATGGGTATCCAGATCCCGCTATTGGTTATTAACCAGAGAGGTATCTCGGTCATGTCTGCATGGTTCCCAAACCCGTAGGGTCTAGACACTTAAGGTTCGGTGACGCTAGAGTTGTTATGGGAAATAGTATGTGGTTACCGAAGGTTGTTCGGAGTCCCGGATGAGATCCCGGATGTGACGAGGAACTCCAGAATGGTCCGGAGGTGAAGATCGATATATTGGACGAAGGGTATTGGAGTCCAGAATTGTTCCGGGGGTATCGGGTGACGACCAGTGTGACCGAAAGGAGTTTCGGAGGCACCGTCAAGCGTTGGGGGCCTTATGGGCCAAGGGGAGGGGGCAAACCAGCCCACTAAGGGGCTGTGCGCCCCTCCCACCCATCTCACGTAACCTGGAGAGATGGGGGCGCCTCCCCTAGGGCAGTAGCCCCTCCCGGCTTGGGGGGCAAGTTTCCTAGGGGTGGGGGCGCCCAAACCCATCTAGGGTTTCCCCTGTGGCCGCCACCCCTCCCCTAGGGAAACCCTAGGGCGCCTCCACCTCCCCCTTCCCCCTATATATAGTGAGGGAGAGAGAGGGCAGCCGCACCCCTTCCTTGGTGCAACCCCTCCCTCCCCAACACCTCCTCCTCCTCCGTAGAGCTTGGCGAAGCCCTGCAGAAATACCACAAGCTCCACCACCACGTCGTCGTGCTGCCGGAGCTCTCCCTCAACTTCTCCTCTCCCCTTGCTAGATCAAGAAGGAGGAGACGTCCCCGAGCTGTATGTCTGTTGAACGCGGAGGCGCCGTCCATTTGGCGCTAGATCGGATCTTCCGTGATTTGAATCGCCGCGAGTACAACTCCATCATCTGCGTTCTTGTAACGCTTCCGCTTAGCGATCTTCAAAGGTATGAAGATGCACTTCCTCTCTCTCTCTTGTCGCTAGAATCTCCTAGATGGATCTTGGTGATACGTAGGAAAATTTTGAATTATTACTATGTTCCCCAACATTGGCATCATGAGCTAGGTCTATGCGTAGATTCTATGCACGAGTAGAACACAAGTAGTTGTGGGCGTTGGTTTGTTCAGTTTGCTTACCGTTACTAGTCCTATCTTGGTTCAGCGGCATTGTGGGATGAAGCGGCCCGGACCAACCTTACACGTACGCTTATGCGAGACAGGTTCCACCGACTGACATGCACTTGTTGCATAAGGTGGCTAGCGGGTGTCTGTCTCTCCCACTTTATCGGATCGGATTCGATGAAAAGGGTCCTTATGAAGGGTAAATAGCAATTGGCATATCACCGTTGTGGCTTTTGCGTAGGTAAGAAACGTTCTTGCTAGAAACCCATAGCAGCCACGTAAAACATGCAACAACAATTAGAGGACGTCTAACTTGTTTTTGCAGGGTATGCTATGTGATGTGATATGGCCAAAAGGATGTGATGAATGATATATGTGATGTATGAGATTGATCATGTTCTTGTAATAGGAATCACGACTTGCATGTCGATGAGTATGACAACCGGCAGGAGCCATAGGAGTTGTCTTAATTTATTGTATGACCTGCGTGTCAATGAAAACGCCATGTAATTACTTTACTTTATTGCTAACCATTAGCCATAGTAGTAGAAGTAATAGTTGGCGATACAACTTCATGAAGACACGATGATGGAGATCATGGTGTCATGCCGGTGACGAAGGTGATCATGCTGCGCCTCAAAGATGGAGATCAAAGGCGCAAGATGATATTGGCCATATCATGTCACTTTATGATTTGCATGTGATGTTTGTCATGTTTACATCTTATTTGCTTAGAACGACGATAGCATAAATAAGATGATCCCTCATTAAAATTTGAAGAAAGTGTTCCCCCTAACTGTGCACCGTTGCGAAAGTTCGTTGTTTCGAAGCACCACGTGATGATCGGGTGTGATAGATTCTAACGTTCGCATACAATGGGTGTAAGCCAGATTTACACATGCAAAACACTTAGGTTGACTTAACGAGCCTAGCATGTACAGACATGGCCTCGAAACACAAGAGACCGAAAGGTCGAACATGAGTCGTATAGTAGATACGATCAACATGAAGATGTTCACCGATGATGACTAGTCCGTCTCACGTGATGATCGGACACGGCCTAGTTGACTCGGATCATGTATCACTTAGATGACTAGAGGGATGTCTATCTGAGTGGGAATTCATTAAATTAGATGAACTTAATTATCATGAACATAGTCAAAAGGTCTTTGCAAGTTATGTCGTAGCTTGCGCTTTAGTTCTACCGTTTTAGATATGTTCCTAGAGAAAATTTTAGTTGAAAGATGACAGTAGAAATTGTGCGGACTGGGTCCGTATACTGAGGGTCGTCCTCATTGCTGCGCAGAAAAAATTATGTCCTTAATGCACCGCTCGGTGTGCTGAACCTCGAGCGTTGTCTGTGAATGTTGCGAACATCTGACATACACGTTTTGATGACTACGTGATAGTTCAGTGCGTAATGTTAAACGGTTTAGAATTGAGGCACCGAAGACATTTTTAAATGTCGTGGAACATATGAGATGTTCCAAGAGCTGAAATTGGGATTTCACGCTCATGCCCACGTCAAGAGGTGTGAGACCTCTGACAAGTTTCTTAGCCTACAAACTAAGGGAGAAAAGCTCAATCGTTGAGCATGTGCTCAGATTGTCTAAGTACTACAATCGCTTGAATCGAGTGGGAGTTAATCCTCCAGATGAGATAGTGATGGTTCTCCAAACTCACTGCCACCAAGCTACTAGAGCTTCGTGATGAACTATAACATATCAGGGATAGATATGATGATCCTTGAACTATTCGCGACGTTTGACACTGCGAAAGTAGAAATCAAGTAGGAGCATCAATTGTTGATGGTTAGTAAAACCATTAGTTTCAAGAAGGGCAAGGGCAAGAAGGGATACTTCATGAAACGGCAAATCAGATGCTGCTCTAGTGAAGAAACCCAATGTTGAACCCAAACCCAAGACTAAGTGCTTCTGTAATGAGGGGAACGGTCACTGAAGTAGAATAACCCTAGATACTTGGTAGATGAGAAGGCTGGCAAGGTCGACAGAAGTATATTGGATATACATTATATTAATGTGTACTTTACTAGTACTCCTAGTAGCACCGGGGTATTAGATACCGGTTCAATTGCTAAGTGTTAGTAACTCGAAATAAAAGGCTACAGAATAAACGGAGACTAGCTAAAGGCGAGATGACGATATGTGTTGGAAGTGTTTCCGAGGTTGATGTGATCAAACATCGCATGCTCCCTCTACCATCAGGATTGGTATTAAACCTAAATAATTGTTATTTGGTGTTTGCGTTGAGCATAGACATGGTTGGATTATGTTTATCGCAATATGGTTATTCATTTAATAATGGTTACTCTGTTTATTTGAATAATACCTTCAATGGTCTTGCACCGAAAATGAATGGTTTATTGAATCTCGATCGTAGTGATACACATGTTCGTGCCAAAAGATATAAGATAGTAATACCACATACTTGTGGCACTGCCATTTGATTCATATTGGTATAAAACACATGAAGAAGCTCCATGTTGATGGATCTTTGGACTCACTCGTTTTTTTAAAAGTTTGAGACACGCGAACCATGTCTATTGGTATGTACGCATGAAGAAACTCCATGCAGATGGATCGTTTGGACTCACTTGATTTTGAATCACATGAGACATGCAAATCATACCACATGGGCAAGATGACTGAAAAGCCTCGTTTTCAGTAAGATGGAACAAGAAAGCAACCTGTTGGAAGTAATACATTTTGATGTGTGCAGTCCAATGAGTGTTGAGGCACGCAGTGAATATCGTTATGTTTTACTTTACAAATGATTTGAGTAGATGTTGAGTATATTTACTTGATGAAACACAAGTCTGAATTATTGAAAGGTTCAAGTAATTTCAGAGTGAAGTTGAAGATCTTCGTGACAAGAGGATAAAATGTCTATGATATGATCATAGAGATGAATATATGAGTTGCGAGTTTGGTACACAATTAAGACATTGTGGAAATTGTTTCACCACTAATACCGCCTGGAACACCATAGTGTGATGGTGTGTCCGAACATCATAGCTACACCCTATTGGATATGATGCATACCATGATGTCTCTTATCGAATTACCACTATCGTTTATGGGTTAGGCATTAGAGACAACCGCATTCACTTTAAATAGGGCACCATGTAATTCCGTTGAGATGACACCATATGAACTATGGTTTAGAGAAACCTAAGATGTCGTTTCTTAAAAGTTTGGGGCTGCGACACTTATGTGAAAAGTTTTAGACTGATAAGCTCGAACCCAAAGCAGGCAAATGCATCTTCATAGGACACCCAAAACAGTTGGGTATACCTCCTATTTCAGATCCGGAAGCAAAAGTGATTGTTTCTAGAAACGGGTCCTTTCTCGAGGAAAAGTTTCTCTCGAAAGAATTGAGTGGGAGGATGGTGGAGACTTGATGAGGTTATTGAACCATCACTTGAACTAGTGTGTAGCAGGGCACAAGAATTTGTTCCTGTGGCGCCTACACCAATTGAAGTGATGATAGTGATCATGAAACTTCGGATGAAGTCACTACCAAACCTCGTAGGTCGACAAGGATGCGTACTACTTCAGAGTGGTACGTAATCCTGTCTTGGAGGTCATGTTGCTAGACAACAATGAACCTATGAGCTATGGAGAAGCGATGGTGGGCCCGGATTCCGACGAATGGCTCGAGGCCATAAATCTGAGAGAGGATCCATCTATGAAAAAAAAGTGTAGACTTTGGAAGAACTACTTAATGGTCATAAGGTTGTTGGGTACAGATGGATTTTAAAAAGGAAGACAGACAATGATGGTAAGTGTCACCATTAAGAAAGCTCGACTTGTCGCTAAGGTGTTTTCCGACAAGTTCAAGGAGTTGACTACGATGAGACTCTCTCACTCGTAGCGATGCTAAAAGTCTGTTGGAATTATATTAGCAGTTACTGCATTATTTATGAAATCTTGCAGATAGGATGTCAAAACATTGTTTCCTCGACGATTTTCTTGAGCAAAGGTTGCATGTGATACAACCAGAAGGTTTTGTCAATCCTAAAAGATGCTAACAAGTATGCAAAGCTCCAGCAATCCTTCTAAGGACTCGAGTAAGCATCTCGGAGTTGGAATATATGCTTTGATGAGATGATCAAAGATTTTGGGGTTATACAAAGTTTATGAGAAACTTGTATTTCCAAAGAAGTGAGTGGGAGCACTACAGAATTTCTGATGAGTATATGTTGTTGACATATTGTTGATCGGAAATGATATAGAATTTCTGGAAAGCATATAGGGTTATTTGAAAAAGTGTTTTTCAATGGAAAACCTGGATTAGCTACTTGAACATTGAGCATCAAGATCTATAAGGATAGACCAAAAACGCTTAACAGTACTTTCAAATGAATACATACGGTGACAAGATTTTGAAGGAGTTCAAAAATAGATCGGCAAAGAAGGAGTTCTTGGTTGTGTTATAAGGTGTGAGTATTGAGTAAGACTCAAGACCTGACCACGGTAGAAGAGAGAGAAAGGACGAAGGTCGTCCCCTATGCTTTAGACATAGGCTCTACAGTATGCTATGTTGTGTACCGCACCTGAAGTGTGCCTTGCCATGAGTCAGTCAAGGGGTACAAGAGTGATCCAAGAATGGATCATAGGACGGCGGTCAAAGTTATCCTTAGTAACTAGTGTACTAAGGAATTTTCTCGATTATGGAGGTGGTAAAAGAGTTCGTCGTAAAGGGTTACGTCGATGCAAACTTTGACATTAATCTGGATGAATTTGAGTAGTAAACCGGATTCATATAGTAGAGCAGTTATTTGGAATAGTTCCAAATAGCGCGTGGTAGCTCCATCTACAAGATGACATAGAGATTTGTAAAGCACACACGGATCTGAAAGGTTCAGACCCGTTCATTAATAACCTCTCTCACAAGTGAGATATGATCAAACCCCATGGGTGTTGGATTCATTACAATCACATAGTGATGTGAACTAGATTATTGACTCTAGTGCAAGTGGGAGACTGTTGGAGATATGCCCTAGAGGCAATAATAAAAATGGTTACTACTATATTTCCTTGTTCATGATAATTGTCTATTGTTCATGCTATAATTGTATTAACTAGAAACCGTAATACATGTGTGAATACATAGACCACAACATGTCCCTAGTGAGCCTCTAGTTGACTAGCTCGTTGATCAATAGATGGTTATGGTTTCCTGACCATGGACATTGGATGTCATTGATAACGGGATCACATCATTAGGAGAATGATGTGATGGACAAGACCCAATCCTAAGCATAGCACAAGATCGCGTAGTTCGTTTGCTAGAGATTTTCTAATGTCAAGTATCATTTCCTTAGACCATGAGATTGTGCAACTCCCGGATACCGTAGGAATGCTTTGGGTGCATCAAACGTCACAACGTAACTGGGTGGCTATAAAGGTGCACTACAGGTATCTCCAAAAGTGTCTGTTGGGTTGGCATGAATCGAGACTGGGATTTGTCACTCCATATGACGAAGAGGTATCTCTGGGCCCACTCGGTAATGCATCATCATAGTGAGCTCAATGTGACTAATGAGCTAGCCACTAGATCATGCATTATGGAACGAGTAAAGAAACTTGCCGGTAACGAGATTGAACAAGGTATAGGGATACCGACAATCAAATCTCGGGCAAGTAACATACCGATGGACAAAGGGAATTGTATACGGGATTGATTGAATCCCCGACATCGTGGTTCATCAAGCGTTGGGGGGCCTCGTCAAGCGTTGGGGGGCCTTATGGGCCAAGGGGAGGGGGCACACCAGCCCACTAAGGAGCTGTGCGCCCCTCCCACCCCATCTCACGTAACCTGGAGAGGTGGGGGTGCCTCCCCTAGGGCAGTAGCCCCTCTCGGCTAGGGGGCAAGTTTCCTAGGGGTGGGGGCTCCCAAACCCATCTAGGGTTTCCCCTGTGGCCGCCACCCCTCCCCTAGGGAAACCCTAGGGCACCTCCACCTCCCCCTTCCCCCTATATATAGTGAGGGAGAGAGAGGGCAACCGCACCCCTTCCTTGGCGCGACCCCTCCCTCCCCAACACCTCCTCCTCCTCCATAGAGCTTGGCGAAGCCCTGCAGAAATACCACAAGCTCCACCACCACGCCGTTGTGCTGCCGGAGCTCTCCCTCAACTTCTCCTCTCCCCTTGCTGGATCAAGAAGGAGGAGACGTCCCCGGGCTGTACGTGTGTTGAACGCGGAGGCGCCGTCCATTCGGCGCTAGATCGGATCTTCCGCGATTTGAATCGCCGCGACTACGACTCCATCATCCACGTTTTTGTAACACTTCCGCTTAGCGATCTTCAAAGGTATGAAGATGCACTTCCTCTCTCTCTCTCTCTTGTTGCTAGAATCTCCTAATGGATCTTGGTGATACGTAGGAAAATTTTGAATTTTTACTACGTTCCCCAATAGTGGATACCACCCGCACCACTACTAACTAGTAGTAGCATGGGTCTGGACCCTCACTAATGCTAACTAATTAGGAATTAAAAAAATTACAGCCATGGCTGCTGCTGCTAGCTAGGCGTCATCGTCCTCTTCATGCATGGTCGATGCTGATCCTGGAGGGGATGAAGTCGTCCATGGTGATGGTGCTTCCCCATCCAACTCTTCTCCACACCTCTCCTTTGCTGCTGCTACAAAAAAAGAGACAAGGATTAGAAGAGGAAGAGAGAGATAGAGAGGAGTAGGTGCAGCGACTCACCGGTGGCCACCGGAGTTGGAGCCGAACCCCTAGATGATGCCATTGGTTGCGTTCATCAGAGATCTGGCCAATGTCATGGGCGGCGCTCTATTGGATCTTCCTATCCTTCCAGCAGTGGAGGAGGAGGAGGAGGAAGGAGGGGCAGCGGAGGAGGAGGAGGAGGAAGGAGGGGCTATGGTGGAAGTGGAGGTCGCCGGATTTGAGGGAGACGTCGAGGTGCGAGGCCGGCAGTTGCGGTGGGCGAGGAAGGGTGTCGCAGGTGGAAGGGATAAGTGAAATCGAGAGAGTGTGTGGGTCTGGGATTGGGCCTCCGTGCGCTATGTTTATACATGTGTCGGTGGGTTGATAATAGTAGTGCTGGGTTTATACCCACGCTACTACTATGGCATGTCCCGGGGTGCACGGTGGAGACCACTTAGTAGTAGCGTGGGGTTTATAACCCCCGCTACTACTATCAACTTAGTAGTAGCGTGGGTTTATAACCCGCGGTACTACTACGGCTGGTCCCGGGAGGCATGGTGGAAAACACTAAGTAGTAGCGAGGGGTAAAAACCCGTGCTACTACTATCAACTTAGTAGTAGCGAGGGTTAAAAACCCGCGCTACTAGTAAGTAGCAGTAGCGAGGGGTATAAACCTGTGCTACTAGTAAGCGTCCGCCTATAAGCTTTTCCCTAGTAGTGAAGGATTATTTTCCATAGTAACAAGTGACATAAATTTCAGCACACTATATAAATGTTTCCTTACCAAGTTCCACTTACCAAAGGCGCTTCACTCCCTGGCGACGGCGCCAGAAAAGAGTCTTGATGACCCACAAGTATAGGGCATCTATCGTAGTCCTTTCAATAAGTAAGAGTGTCGAATCCAATGAGGAGCAGAAGGAAATGACAAGCAGTTTTCAGCAAGGTATTCTCTGCAAGCACTAAAATTATCGGTAACAGATAGTTGTGTGATAAGATAATTCGTAACGGGTAACAAGTAACAAAAGTAAACAAGATGCAGCAAGGTGGCCCAATCCTTTTTGTAGCAAAGGACAAGCCTGGACGAATTATTATATAAAGCAAAGCGCTCCCGAGGACACATGGAAATTGTTGTCAAGTTAGTTTTCATCATGCTCATATGATTCGCGTTCGTTACTTTGATAATTTGATATGTGGGTGGACCAGTGCTTGGGTGCTGCCCTTCCTTGGACAAGCCCCCCACTTATGATTAATCCCTCTCGCAAGCATCCGCAACTACAAAAGAAGAATTAAGATAAATCTAACCATAGCATGAAACATATGGATCCAAATCAGCCCCTTACGAAGCAACACATAAACTAGGGTTTAAGCTTCTGTCGCTCTAGCAACCCATCATCTACTTATTACTTCCTAATGCCTTCCCCTAGGCCCAAACAATGGTGAAGTGTCATGTAGTCGATGTTCACATAACACCACTAGAGGAAAGACAACATACATCTCATCGAAATATCAAACGAATACCAAATTCACATGATTACTTATGAAAAGACTTCTCCCATGTCCTCAGGAACAAACGTAACTACTCACAAAGCATATTCATGTTCATAATCAGAGGAGTATTAATTATCATTAAGGATCTGAACATATGATCTTCCACCGAATAAACCAACTAGCATCAACTACAAGGAGTAATCAACACTACTAGCAACCCACATGTACCAATATGAGGTTTTGATACAAAGATTGGATATAAGAGATGAACTAGGGATTGAGAGGAGATGGTGCTGGTAAAGATGTTGATGGAGATTGAGCCCCTCTTGATGAGAGGATCGTTGGTGATGACGATGGCTTTGGTTTCCCCCTCCCGGAGGGAAGTTTCCCTGGCAGAACAGCTCCGCCGGAGCCCTAGATTGGTTCTGCCCAAGTTCCGCCTCGAGACGGCGGCGCTTCATCCCGAAAGCTTCCTTTTGATTTTTTCCAGGTGAAAACACACCATATAGCAGAAGATGGGCATCGGGGGTCTGCTAGGTGGCCCACAAGACCGGAGGGCGCCCCCAGGGGGTAGGGCACGCCCTCCACCCTTGTGGATGGCAGGTGTCCCCCCTCTGGTGCTTTCTTCACCCAATATTTTTTATATATTCCAAAAATATTCTCCGTGAAGTTTCAGGACTTTTGGAGTTGTGCAGAATAGGTCTCTAATGTTTGCTCCTTTTCTAGTCCAGAATTCCAGTTGCCGGCATTCTCCCTCTTCATGTAAACCTTATAAAATAAGAGAGAAAAGGCATAAGTATTGTGACATAATGTGTAATAACAGCCCATAATGCAATAAATATCAATATAAAAAGCATGATGCAAAATGGACGTATCATGACGCAAAGAGCGGGAATGACGAGAGACGCGAAGATCTTTACCCAGGTTCGGGCCACCATTGAGGTGTAAAACCCTACTCCTGCTTTAGTGTATTGTATGATTATGAGCACATGTACACGGAGCTCTTTCCCCCAGCTAGGCACAAGGAGAGGGCTGCTACACGAGTACACATCCATGGGGTTTGAATAGGTTCGAACCCTTGTAAAGGTTGACATGGCCGTCCTTTTATAGGTTAAGGGGTTACCACAATGGCAAAAAAATCTTTATCTGGTGATTAGACAACAAACAGTGCTATCATACCTAACTCTGCTAGTTAAGACAAAGCGCATGAAATGCACCGCTAGGTGTCATCAGGAGGAGGAGTCTCGGCAAAGCAGTCGCATCGCTTGCCGAACCGCCTCTTGTAATCTTGACACGCCACCCAGGCGGGTGGCGATAAAGGTGGAAATTGTACCGATGCGTCACCAGTGTCCGACGAGCTTCACCTAACTACCTGCGAGCTCGACACCTCACTGATTAGTGACTAGCTGCTCGGTGAGGTGGAGCGCATGGCAGCTGGAGAGGGAGAGGCTTGCTGAGCACAAGGCTTGCCGGGCTTTGGCCTTGCCGGGTTTGTACCCTTGGCAAGGGAGCTGCTTCTGGTGCTTCATTCCGTTGCTTGTCTTGGTCTTCTTAATGCGCTCCATTATCTCACAAAGAGCGGCGTCTCTGAGCCAGGATCCTTTGAATGGAAATTTTAGTTAGGCGAGGGAGCTGCTTCTTGTCTGTGCATAAGCCTGGGTATTAGACACCCGAGTCTAATACATCGACAACTGAAGATGGACCACTTACAAACTTTCGTGACTCAAAAGGCAGTTTTAAAGTTTTGAGACTAACTTGACACACCCCTAGACAGTTTTAGGACCTTTGGTGCATTTTACTCTAAAACAAATATATAGATCATGGTAATAATGGGAATATAGATGGTTCATAAGAAATGGAACAAAAAGTTACATACATAGTTACATACCTAACATGAAGAGCTCATTATTACCAGTTCAAGCTAATTATAAAAGATGCTGACTCCGTTTATTCGAACTACCTCATGAAGCTCCTTAGGAAGAAGGTTTTTTCGTCGAGGTTTTGTGTGATTAGATATCTACTTTGCTAAAAACGCTGAGTGGAGTGGTTCAAAACATGGGTGTGGTCTTAGGGAAATCGAGTTGTCTGTGCCATGTTCGGCCTGCCCCCCAAGGATGGGAAGGAGTGGAGCGACAAGTCGGACAGCTCTAGCGAAGAGCAGATCCAGATTTATCCATACTCTTCCGCGAGATGGACGACAAGGACGCCGGGAAGGGCAAGGGCAGTCGTGATCCTCTCCGTAGCTACTACGTAGGTAGAGCATACCAAATTTTGGTAGTCCTCCTGATGTAGTAGCCGGACGATGTGTGTTGCATCATTTACATAGTTGGATGAGTTTGTATGGATTTGAGATATGCTAATTAAGGTTTTAGGTTGTGAGAGAGAAATTTAAAGTGTGACTGAACAGTGCTCGCGGATGCGGACGCGCCCGCAGGGTCGATTTAGCCATGTCCGGCTGTAGATGCTCTCACACTCACCCATCTCAGCGGACCGGGCAACATAATAAAACCGAAATAAATTACTCCCTCAAATACATAATAAAACCAAAAAAATTACTCCCTCCGATTCAAATTAATTAATTGACAGAGTTTTATTTGCGTCGATTAATTTGGATAGAAGAGAAGTATTGATTTCCTAGAAAAAGCGTAGAAAAAAAGTCCGTGGAAGAAAAGGCAATCCGGTCTCCTCCACGGCGAAAATTTATCGTCGTCTCAAACCGTCCCGTCCCGTTTCTTTTCCTCCTCCTCTTGCCTTCCCGAGCCCTCTCTCCCTGACATGCCCTAGGGCTGACGCCTCCACCGCGTGCCCTAGGGCTGACGCCTCCACTCCCCATCTCCGCGCGCATCGCCGCCGCCATCGCCGTTCCTCACCGCTGGCTTTCCGGCCGCGATTTCCGGGCATTTGATCTTGCGGTAAGAGCTTCTTTTCATCCAGTGATGATTAGCTGAACCCCCGTCCCTTTTTCTTTTGAGATCAAGTGATTTCGTTGCGGCGAAGTGATCACACCCACCCTTTTTATTCTGGTGAAATGATTTATTGAACCACGATGGCGCTCACAATTTCTCACGTTCTAGATCCGCGTTTGCTAGAGCGAACAGCATTTCTTAACTTTGGCTCTGCCACTATCCACCTTTTATTTCCTTTAGTGTTGGATGATTGTAACCAAAACTCTGCTTTGGTGCCATAAAGCTCGGCTTTCATCCTAAAAAAATGGTGATTCTCTTTCTTGAGGCCTTGTTTGGTACTAGGGTTTTTGAGGGGATTGGTGGGGATAATCCCCACAGGGATTGGGTGAAACCCCAACCTTCACCCAATCCCTTCAAATCCCCATTTATCCCCAATCCGCTCGGTAGGGGTAGTGTATTGGGTATTGAGAAAAATGCACTAGAATTTGGGAATTTGTGAGGAAATGTGGCGATGAAACATGTCAAATACACTAGAACCAAACGGTGTTTTGCGATATGTGGGGATTTAGGGATTTGACCGGGATAATCCCCATCAATTCCCTAAAATACACTAGTACTCCCTCCGTCCCAAAATATAAGAACGTTTTTGACACTAGCATAGTGTCAAAAACGTTCTTATATTTTGGGACGGAGGGAGTACCAAACAAGGCCTGATGTGTTATTTCCACTCCAGGCTGGAAATATGAAGCGAGAAGGCGTTTGCACGAGAAGCCAGACCAAAAAGCAGAAAGCTTGGACAGCTTGGCGAGGTGAGCGTTGTCTGGTTTCAGTCTCGCTGCCTGTTCCTATTCTGCAACTTACGATCAGAATTATGTTGTATGATATGAATATGATGATGCTTCCCTAACTAGGAAATTCGCTTCTGGACAATCCGTTTGAAGAGGAATTTGGCAGCTTAAGTGATTCTGGCCAAGGTGGCTGGACGGAACTCAGTAAAGAAGTCGCCTCAAACTTAGCGGGCACTGTTGTATCGCTTGCTTCATTTGCTGATGGTGATTATAGACACTAGCTTTGCAAAATTTTATCTATGTCTATTTGTTAGTACTTCAGGATTGAGAATTTGGAAATACCATCTTGTGCAGAAAAGACAGTGTTTTTTGCATGCACGGGCATAATTATCGTAAACAAGCCTACTTTTACAAGTTGTCTGACTTCATTAAGTTTGGTTAGATCTATTGATGATGACACCAAGATCCTTCACGATATGACGGTTGGTACTGCCAACTTTCTTTTTGTAGTACCCTGAAAAAAACTTTCTTTTTGTACACTATTGCTTGCTTATTTAATATCATGTTAATCATTCTGCTAACCAGGCTATATACTTGCTGCATTGCTTTATTGATGCAGATTGAAGTGCGCCTTCCGGATAATAAACTTGAACTGGGATGGTTGGAATCCTACGATTTGAAATACAATGTTGCGGTTATCAACATCGGTCGCTACCATTCTCTTCAAGTAACATGTCTAGATCATCAGCGGCAATTTGAGTCTCACAGTAAAGTAGTTGCCGTAGGGCGTTGCTTCAACTCAGGAAAACTAATGGCCACAGCTGGGATGTTGACCGACAATCCACAAGGAGCTTACCGGGAGGAGCTTGCCATCTCCACATGTGAAATTACTATGGTGCGGTGTTAATTTCTCGCTTTCTATACATAGCGAAAATAAATAAATAACTGTGTCATGATATGTACTGGACTTTTTTGGGGTGGGGGTGGGCAAAAATACTCCTTTTTTTCAATTATACAAACTTTGTTCAGCATCGCTAAATCTTTGTGCTTGGCTCACTGTCACTTTATTCTTTTCCTAGACTGGAGTTGGAGGGCCCCTTGTTGATTTTAATGGGGACTTCATCGGGATGAACTTTTATGCTGAGAAAGAGACTCCATTCCTACCAAGGATTAAAATTCTTGAACTCCTGTCGCAGTTCAGGAAAACAATTCAGTGGATGTATGTCCTCCATACTCACTCATTGCTTTTCTACTCTTGTCCTCCATACTCACTTATTAGTTTTTGTGCACATGGGTCACACATGCTTAGAAAAATAAATAATGGTGGAAAGCTTAATCAAGAGTGCACTTAATACAATAGTGGCTTCTTATGACATCATACTGCAGCTAACAACACACATTATATAAATCTCTCGCGTTGTTGGAAAATTTGTTGACGAAACATTGTGCTAATAATTGATGCATTCTAAAAGAATGTGCAGGCATTTTACTTAGAATATGAAATCACATTGTTTAAATTATTGCATGCATTGTACAAGGCTAAGAACAGTTAAAGGATGATCACAACTTGGTATGTAGTGAGGAGCAACATGCTCAATTACTGTAATACCGAGCGAGTGAGAACTATTTAGCAGAGAAATTAGTGCCATGCACTGAAACATTACTGGATGACCACAGGCCATCTGTTCCGCTTCTTGCGAATTTATTATTCAACCTGGAATTTCCAGGAAGCTGACCACACATCAGTAGGCATACAAAATGAATGAACTAAGTACATAAGAATAATTCCGCTCAGAGGTTTGGTGGTACTACCATTCATGCTGAATGCCAAAGAGTTTCTGAAATGCCTTGTTTTGATGTTTTTGTAATACTTGCATCTGCTAACTGATCTGCATTTGAGAACATCTCCCTTGATAACAAATTAGTTGTTTGTGACATCTGGGGCTGGATAAGCTGCAGTGTGACCTTGACAATCCATACCACCTGTTTTGTCATGATATCTCGCAGTTGCCCTGTACTCAATTGGGACGCTGGTGTCCATGTTTAAGCTATTAATACTTGTTTAAGTGATAAGGTAGTGAAGGTTCCCTGGTAGGTTTGGTATAATATCATCTCCATAACATGCATGGGAAAAGTTTTCCACTATATTAAGCCACTTATATTTAATATTTTTTTTTGTCTATACAATAATCAAACACAATAAATATTTAGGGTTTAGGGTTTTCCCCATTGTATTGTTGTTTAGTGCCTGACCCCAATCATCCATGTTTACTTTTGTGGATTTCTGTATTACTCCAATGAGTTTATCGCATTCTGCTGCAGGGCTACAAATAAGAAAGGACCTGGTAGTAAAATTGAAAGATTTCCTAGACCTTGTAAACCTGATTCAGAAGGTGAGAAAAGCACCTTAATATTGTTGAATTGTGCGCAATCATCACATCATCAGGCAATTCCTCACCAGAGTCACCGCCAATGTTAATTTTCAACAATCATTTGTAGAATCTGGGTACATACTTAGTTTTATGGTTGCACCTATTATCATGCTAGCATAACATATTTGATATGCTAATTAATTAGTTCATTCTAAGTACTTCAGTGTAGTATATGAATATGAGAATATACTCCTTTCCTTCATACTGCTTTTCAGTGTTCTAAATTCTGCTTATTTCCCTTCTCCATTTTAGTCAGCTCAAGGAAGGGAGAGAAACTTAAGGATCAGAAACCTTCCATATGTACTCTCTGTGATCCAGAATGTCAACCAGGTTGGGTCACTTTTAATGTTAACTATTGATCATTGGTCACAGGCATTAATTGTTTCACCCCTGTGGCACCAGGACTCATGGATAGATTATTATTAGAGCGGAAGTCTTTATGTTCTGGGCGGCCGAGTTATCCTTATTTTGGTGAGTTGTTGCTTGCAGTTTTCCTGACCATCATTATACATGGGGTCATCAATCACTTAACTATGTTGCAAAATTTAGGCGTTCCTACAAAAAAGGAGCTGAGGTCCAATGGTTATCCCCTCCCAGTTTGGCAGAATGGTGAGTTCATTCGTGTCCTTTTGATATTTACTCTTTTCTGTTGGAACATCTGTCATCTGACAGGTCTCTCCAGCTCCCCTCCACTACTGAATCTTTATTGCTTTTGCCAGTGGGCATGCGTTTGCTTAACAATTTTGAAGAGAAATTTAGTGAAGATATCTGGAGTAAACTCGAAAGAAACGTTGCTTCAAATATGTCTCAAAGTGTTGTTGCATTGGCTTCATTCAGTGGTAATTATATTCATTATAAGCTCGTTACTTTCAATATTCTTTTTCCAATTTCTTCACTAAATTATCAGAGTCATTACTCTTGTAGGAAAAACAAGGTGTTTTGCTTGCACTGGCGTATTCATAGACTGCAATGGGTCCACCACAAGAGTTCTGACCTCCGCAAGTTTGGTTAGAACTTCTGACAATGAAAACAAGGTTGCTGATAACCTTAAGGTTGTTACTCTGCTAATAATTGTTTAATTGCCCCTTCCACTTATTCATGATATCACTGGTTTAGTCTTACCATATCATTAATTGCAGATTGTAGTGTGCCTTCCAGATAATCGTCATACCAGAGGGACATTGCAACATTACAGTCTACATTATAACATTGCCGTAGTCTACATCAAGAATTTCTGCTGTACTCAGACAGCACAAATCGATAACCAGATGCTAATTAAACCTCAAAAGGAGGTAGTAGCTATAGGGCGCGTCTACCAATCAGGCAAATTAATGGCCACAAGTGGGATCGTGATTGACAAACCAAGTAAGCTTGGCTGCAAAGAGCTTAAGATTTCCACCTGTAAAATCACCAAGGTACGCTGTGTCTTTTCGTGTGGTGGAAATAAATAGTTGCATCAGAATGAGTAATTAAATTCATCATCACATCTGTATGGCTTACAAATACTGTCTTTTCCTATTCGTTACTTTTTTTGTGTGTGCTAGGCTGGGATTGGAGGGCCTCTTATTGATTTTGATGGAAATTTTATTGGCATGAACTTCTATGGCTTGGAAGAGGCTCCATACATACCAGTGAATATAATTCTGAAAGTCTTGAAGAATTTTGATGCACAAGGGTATGCTTTCTATATTTATGTATTTTTTTGTACAGTATGCAGGTGTCTTGACTCTTGCATGTGCATAATATTCAATCTTGAGGAGGTTTAGTAGCCTCGATAGGACTTTTGTTACCATGTTGATCTTATACTGAGCGCATTAATTTGTTGCTTCTGTTTAGGACCCAGTTGTATTTTTTCTTTCTTTTCCACTTTTGTTTCATCTTCAACACCCCCCCCCCCCCCAAAACATGTAAATACTTCTGACTGTAACTTTTGGGTTTAGTTAATACAAAGTCAGTGGGGGGGGGGGGGGGGGGGGGGGGGGGGGGGGGGGGGGGGGGGGGGGTTCTGCCCACTGTCCAGAACTTGAAAAAAAAGGTAAATAACATATGACACTGGTATGATAAAGACCGTCCTGTGGTTGTGGCCGACAGTTGGGCATGTCTGATTGTACGTACATTTGTGATTATGTAAGTACCGTATCGTATGACTCATGGCATCACTCTAACCTGGAATTATAATGGTAAATATGGGATGGTTTTGGTTGTCATTTTCAGGTTACTTTAAATTTGTAACTCATGCTAGTTCTTAAATCCCAATTTGCTTTTGCGGTTGAACCATTTCGTCTCTTACTGTTCAGACATATGAAGTAGTGAACTGATGTCACTTGGTTTTGATCTTATCCTCATACGCGTGTGTTTGTTCTTGCATGTAAAACTATTTTCGGCCTGTTTGTAGGACTGTTGCTAGAGACGATGATGATAGCCCAAACAGGTATTGTTTATTCACTACACATTTCAATGACACTGCTTGCTTATTTATATAGGAATATTATTTAGCAGCTTATTTATGTTTTACTCTGGACAGATGGCCCGTGCCTAAGTCATTTTGGTGCTATCCGAAGTGGCACGAGATTGAGGAAGAAATAGATGTGGAAGAAGAAATTATATATCATCGGCAGCGGCAACAATTCTAACCTGATGAAGTGCATCTGGATGCATAGTGCCCCTATCTTGTCCTCAAGCTGCTGATCCAGTTGAAGCACAAGCCGATTCTGTCTAGCAAGTATGAAGTGTTTGTAACTTGCCTAATCTGAAGCCTGAGATACTAGCTTACGAACGTACTTAGTCTGAACTAGAGCCGTTAAGAGATGGGTTGGGGAGACTGTCGTATTTTTTGGTACCAAGTTTGTTTGCAGCTGTGGTTGTGATTTTAAGGCACAAGTCTGATCCCAAATACTAGGTTGATGATTTGCATATCCTGGCAATCGGATTCTTTTGGAGGCTAAGTTGAGTAGCAGGAGACGGTAGCTCCATTCTGCTGTGCTCAAACATGGATCCAAATAGGCTTCATCAGCATTAACTTTTAAGCACTTTGGTGCAGCTCTTGTTCATTTTGGTTGGTTGCTTTGTAAGCTGCATGATTGCCGTCTGTCTGCCTTTCCTTTTTTTTTTTTGGAATTTTCCTTTGCTTGTGTTGCATGGGCAAGTTCGTGGATGCGCTAGTTAGGCCTTGAACAATGCAAGGTGCTTAAGTGAAGGTGCTTAGTTAAATAAACCGATTTTTTTCTCAAGCATCGGTGCTTATCTTTATAGGAGAGGTGTCTAATTAAGCGTCGATCCTCTATAAATAAGCACCGGTGCTTAAGAACAACCGGTTTATTTTTTCAAGCATCTCCCCTAAGTGCATTGCATTGTACAAGGCCTTAGGGGTGATCGCTTGGCAGAAAGATCTGACACCCTGGGAGTGTAGACAAAGGATGGAAGACAGTTTCTTCATCTGCCCCACACGCCGACCTACTCTATTTGCCTAATTCTTTTCTATGTATGCCTGCTGTGTTTCTTATCACATGAATGGAACAAGAAATATTTTACTTTTGGAATTTTCGTTACGTATCTGGTGATCACCGCCTCCTCAACTTGTTTCAACACCCAGTCGGATAACATTTTTTAGTAGCATCCATTTCAACAATAAAAGCATTTGAACTGCGCTCATGGATTTTCAGCACTTGTTCATACAAAATATTTAACTTAGGGGGAATACTGCAAACCCAAAAAATTTCTTCCACATTGGCCAATCAGCACCTCTCTAACTTCACGCGACACCCAGTCGATTAGCGTGCGCTCTGTTTCTTTGTGCAAGGTTTGATGCCACTTGGAGAATTCTTTAATGCTAGTATATGCTCTGTTATTTGCTGTTAGTATATTTTTGGAGTTTTAACTCGTTTTTCGTATTTGAAGACTACTATTGTGGTGTCAGCCTCTCGTATTTGAAGACTACTATTGTGGTGTCAGCCTCTCGTATTTGAAGACTACTATTGTGGTGTCAGCCTCGTTTTCAATGATAATGGAACCCTGAAGATAGCTCTGTATTCAGGGTGGATAACATGTTTTGAGTAACATCCATTTCGGCGACAATATCATCTGAACTGCAACTCAAAGAATTCTCCACACTTCTTCAGCATCTATGATAATGACATCAGATCTGACAATCTAGAGCACTGGTTCTGCACTTACTCTGACAGAACTATGCATTCAGTCACACCGACTCACAGCCAAACCACTAATTGCCCAAGTCAGCTCAACATGCCAGCTAAATTATATGGTCATGTGTGTCTCATGTCTATGTCTATTTTCAGTCTTTTTCTTCACCAGCACAATGTGGAATGGAAAGCCTATAGCTAACCAGGTATGTAGAATGACAGAGAATTCAGACATCCACATAAGTGGGAAAGGAAACAACCACAAAACTATAAATGGATCAGAAGGAGAGGAGAAGCTGGATCATAGCTCAACTTGATTGGATAATCTCACTTCACAATAATGCCCTGCTACTACATAAGTTTGGACCACAGCAGTGCACATAGTTACATATAGTGAAGGAGCTTGCGGTGAAACAACACCAACCAAATGCAACATACAGTTCAAACGGCTAGACTACTAGAAACAGTCAAGGAGAAGCTAGAGCTACGTAAGAAACCAACAACAATCCTCTGGCCACCTTGCCTTCCTTCAAAGTTCACACAGCAGCCCTACAAAATGATGATTACGCAATGTCAAAATAAGGCAATCGGCAGAGATTATGCATGCCAGAATGAGAGTGGTATGCCTACCATCAAGCCATATGATTCTCAGGGAGAAGGAGAAGGCTCCAGATCCTCAGGCATAGCAAATTTTTGCTCTCCAAGAAGTCTAATACGTTCTAAGACATCTGACATAGGCTAAACAAAACATAAACAAAAAAGAATAAGCATTGCAAACAACATAAGATTACATTATAATGATACCAGAAAACACATTACCATGTTATCGTCTCCTCCACAAAATCTTGGAAGAATGGCAGTTATATACCCAATATCCAAGGCTTTAGTTACACCAATATCCTTAAAAGATATACCGACGAGTTGCCTTTGCTCATTGAAAACAGGTGATCCTCTTCGAGAAAAAAATGAAGGTGTACAATCATGTCTGAACTCTTGATATTGTTCCTCTACATGACTATTTACAGAAATATTAGAATAGAAACAAAAACAAAACATTGACAATTCAATTACATTGTGCAAAAAACTTACGTCAGATAGCCATCAGTTAGATCATTTTGTAATCGCCCTGATACATTATCAACCTGATATCCATACATCTTAAGTTCTTGGTTCCTCGTAGTTTGAATACCAAAGTGGACAGCATCTACAATTTCAACAGGAACATGACAATAGAAACCAGCCAAAAGACCATGTCTTTCCACGCCGAGGTGTTCAAGGTCTACCCTCATATCATTGGGAAAAACAATTTCATATCTGTACTTGTGTGCCTCTGGGGGAAAAAGTAACCCCTTGTATGCTATTATGTGGCAAAACCCTCCACCAGAGACCGTGACTATGCCCGAAATAACAGAAATTGGTTTATTTGGATTTTCACCTTCCCGATTATACATAAGAATCGGTATCACAGACCTACGAAACTGCCTATGACGGTCGCCATTTAGTCCATTAAGTGCAACAGCATCCTAAAACATAAAAACGGTTGTTAGACATTAGCTTTGATGGTAAGAGAACTGACTGAAAGAAAAACATACAAAAAAAAGGAGAGAAAATGACAATATATTCACCTGAGCCATGGTAAGACTTTTTAGTTTATATTCTGCAGTGCCTCACACGAATCTGTACATTAACAGCAAAAGAAAAGAAGAAATGCATATGAGATTTAATTCATCAAGAGCCCCAGCCATAAAACCAGTTATCAGTTTCGCTGTCTACCCACGGAATTCTTACTAAGTACTCCCTCCGTTCGGAATTACTTGTCTCGAATATGGATGTATCTAGAATTAAAAATACATCTAGATACATCTATTTCTGCGACAAGTAATTCCGAATGGAGGGAGTAGTAGTTTATATATTTCGACTTGAACTACAGAATCTGCTGCAATACCATCTTACTATAACACTACAAGATTAGCAACCACCAGGCTACGGATGCAGCAGATTTCGCTCTGCGTTGTTTTCTACAAAACTTTGTAAAGATTTAATCCCCCCATTCCATCAGAATGAAAACATGGCAAACATCGTGATATATAAGTACAAGAAGATTTAGAAAAAGCAAAATCAGGTGAAAGCAAGATGCCAGTAGGGACGGCAAACAATAGGACAGCTACATCGAGGCAAGGAAATCAATGCAAGCAGGCACGACTAAAAGCCCGGTCGACTTAGCAACACGTTGACAAAATACTGGAGGACTCGAGTCTTAAACTGCTTACAATTGGTTCAGGTCGACGGATCTAGAGCGTATGAGACACTCGGAGGTCGCCGCAGAAGGCTGGATATGCCGCGGCGGCAGAGGCGGAGGCGGCGCGGTCGGGGGCAGGGGGTGAGGGGGAGGCGGAGGAGGGTTAGGGCTAGCGAAATTTTTACGGCGGTCAAGAAGGAGAGGATAGGAGAGGCCTACGCTGAAACTGAAAGCTCAGGTAAGCGAGCTGGGCTGGACTGGGCTTTGGGAACGCCGCACTGGGACTTCTTTATTTTCTTGGCCATCCATTTTCTCTCCCTTAATTGAAAAGGTTATATACCCCTTAATTTTTTTTAAAAAAGGTTATATAACCCCTAGAAAAATTAAAAAAGGTTATATGGATTTTCTCTCACCTAAAAAAGCAAATTCTTTGTCTCAAAAGAAGATAGTCCATCCGATCCAAAAAAAGCACGACACATTTTTTCTATTAGATTAGAGGGAGTACCATTTTTCATCAAATTAATATTTTCCCCTGAAAATTAAATAAAAATGTCATGCATTTTTATTCACTCTTTCCATCATGAATTACCATTTTTAGGATAATCCTTCACATATGGAATCGTTTACTCAAAATCTTATTCCATACTCTACTTTTTATGGGGGTATTTTGGCTAGTAAAGCATGATTTGCCACGGTCCATTTCCTTCCATATACACCAGACGAGACTTCTCACTTTCCTTCGCTCGTGTCTACATGCTTTGCAAACAATCATCCACCATCCAGAAGAGATTGGGGGCATTTTCCATTTGAACAAAACATCGATTTTAAATGCTTATGAAAACACTTGACACATTACTGAAACAATTCGAGCAAAAAAAAATTGCGGGGATTTTGAGCTTGTTCTAGTGAAAGGATGGACAAAACGATTGAAACCATTTTTGTTATCTCTATCTCTACTACTATTAAAAGAGCTAACAAGGGCAGACGAAAACTGCCCTCCCACGTTCCGCGAAAAAAAGTTAGTCCACCTAGGAAAAATCAAGGCTTACAAGGGAAACATCACGTAATCTCCGGATGGGTTGTTCAACTGCACAGAAACAAAAAAAAACCCGTGCCGGCCCTCCAGGCATCCAGATTGACCTACGCCCTACGCAGCTGGCGAGGTACCCGACGACGGACGCGACGACGAGTACTTCGCTGTCACAGGTCTATGCTCTTCTGGACTTTGTGAGCCTTTTATATGTCGCCTCCGTCCAGGCTTGGTGACGCTTTAAGACGCCGCCACCTAGGCTGTCTTGCCTTATCGCCGTTGAGCTCATACGACGGCGTCACCGTCCACGAACTCCTCTGCAACGTAGGTGCGCCCTCATTTCCTCTTGTTTCTATCCTTCGATATATACTAAAATACATCAGCGGCTGCCAGTCTGTAATTTAACCAACACATGAAAGCAATGGAGAATCATTGTTACATCCCAGATTTGTTTGACTCTCTGTAAATTGCAGACGAATAATGATGCACCTATGAAAAGTAACTCATCCCTGTAACTGCTGAAGATGAATTTCATAAGAAAATTAGTCAGAACTTCCAGAAATAGTCAGTACTTTGAGATATGAAAATCCTCGGTCAGATGCCACTTCAAATATAATTGTATTATAACAATTTGCCATTCACAGGGTTGAAGAACTTCGTATGGCCCCTACCACTCCCAACAGGGCGCGCACACCGTTCCAGGATATAAGCAACACCCACTCCTTGGGTACTTAACCCAATCACTCGATTTCTTATTTTTTTTGCTCAGCTGCTGAACTGTGTCATGACTTGCAGAGCGTAAAGAGATAAAAAGGCACAGGGAAAGAGAGCGGTATGCACAAAATAGGGATGAGATAAATAAGAGAAGGTGTGAAGCCTACAAAAAAATGGCACAACAGACATCAATGGCCTGGAAAACGAAACACACACAGTCGGCTGTATCACAAGGTAATGACTGTCGACTTTGGTGATGTATAGCCCAATGGTATTGACATATAATGATATACTCTTTGTCTATTTAGACCATAATGGGCTGGAGATACGGGGGAAAGAGAGCAGTATGCACACAATACAGAGGAACTATTAAAGGGACAACCCAAATCCAGTGAGCATAATAAGCATATTGCTGCCGTCGCCGATGGCAGTAACATTGTCTCATAGGTGCGAGCTACCGGACAAACGGCAGTCACACAACTGCAGATCATAACATGTGCAGAAGAGCCTAGACCAAATTCGATGCAGCTCAACGAGAATATTTATTATGACAATGAGACCGATTGGTTGCACAGAAATGATGCGTACCAGATTCAGCGACATTCACGACAATTGCCATTCACCCAAATGTCAGGGGAGGAGAACCCCCAACTCAGTACAATCGTGAACCTACGTAACCCAGAGGAGTCTTCACAAAAAAATGGTTAGTTCATTGAAATATATTTATGCTACAATAATGTCAAGAGTGTTTATTTCTTATGTATCTGGGCCCCTCTTTTGTTCATTCAGATACAAAGTCTATTTATGGAAGCAAACAACCTATACCGATCCAGCCAACTTACAATAGTCCAGGAATGAAAACGATCCCTGATGCGGGTCATGCCACTCAAAATCTAATTGGTATATTTTTACTAACACCTGGTTCATAACTTCAATTCATCTCTGATTCTTACTCATTTTTCTCATATGAAATGTTATCAGGCAACAACCACGGCGAAGATCCATATGGAATACTGGAGCCTGATGCCCACACGATTAATATTGATGGTACGCATAATATCATTTTAAGTCTCCTTTCCCCGCACTACAAAAAAAAGACACATCCGTGACATTTTGGGCCGAACGAATTTTTTTTCTGTCATACATATGACACTTTTATGACGATAATTGTGACAAAACCCGGCATCATCATAGATGTGGTGGGCTCCTACTTCTATGACAAAAAATCATGACAGAAAATGGGCTTTTCGTCCTGGGCGGGCCGGAGATGCAGCTGCATGACATTCTTTGGGCCGTCCATGACGGAAAAAACTGTGGTAGAAGCGAGGGGGAGGAAAATTTCGGGGAGTTCCCGGTTATGGTGGGAGGTCGGGGGTCGAGCAATGCGCGTTTCTCTCGTACACGTATGCGCGTGTGTGCGAGGCGTTGGCTCTAACTGAACCCGAGCGAGGCGTTGGACTCTAATTGAACCCGAGCGATTGCACTGCAGGCTACGCGTTACTGAACTCGGGCGATCGATCGATGGCTGTTAACTGAACCCGATCGAGCGATTCCTTCGCTACTGCTACTAACTGAACCCGATCGATGCTGCCTCTGGGATGAACAGTGAGCGTTGCCGGGGGGGGTGGATGAACAGTGAGCGGTGGCGTTGCCTCTGAATGAACAGGACCCCGTGGTGTGGTGGAGGCCTGGATGAACAGTAGACGGTGGAGGGGTGCCCGTGGAAGGGTGGTTGAACAGGACCCCGTGGTGTGGAAGGCTGGATGAACAGTAGACGGTGGAGGGGTGCCCGTGGCGGGGGGTTGAACAGGACCCCGTGGTGTGGAGGGCTGGATGAACAGTAGACGGTGGAGGGGTGGTTGAACAGTAGCCGGTGGAGTAGCGCGCGATGGAGGCTGGATGAACAGGAGCCCGTGGAGGCTGGAGGAGGTCGACGGTGGAGATGAACAGTATCCCGTGGAGCCCCGTTTTGCGGTACGCCAGAGCCCTCCTGATGAACAGGACCCCCGTTTCGACCGTAGGAGGTCCGTTTCGTCCGTTTTGCGGTAAGCCACACCCCTCCCGATCAACAGGACCCCGTTTCAACTGTAGGAGGTCCGTTTCGTCCGTTTTGCGGTACGCCACACCCCTCCCGATCAACAGGACCCCCATTTCGATCGTAGGAGGTCCGTTTCCTCCGTTTTGCGGTACGCCAGACCCCTCCCGATGAACAGGATCCCGTTTCGAACGTGGCCGGTCGAACACAAGGCCATTCCCTCCGTTCTGCGTACGTCAGGCCTCGTTTCCATCGCCTGTTCCCTCCAAGCCCTCCCGATGAACACGACCACGCATTCCGTTCCGACCCAACTGGTTGGCTCCCACGCGTTCCGTTGCCTCCCGATGAACACGACACATTCCGTTGCCTCCCCATGAACACGACGCATTCCGTTGCCTCCCCATGAACACGACGACGACGCTGTTTCTCCGTTCCGACCCAGCCATGTACACGAGCCCTGGCTATACGTATGCGTGAGTAGGCGTTCGAGACCCCGCCCGTATGTACACATATGTGGCCGTATTTTCTTTCTTGCACCCTGGCCGCTGTACGTACGTGTACATGCTACGTGCGCGCCTCTACTACGACACATGCGCGCCTCTACTATGACACGTGCGCGCCTCTACATCGACCAGTATGTACGTACACGTTCGCGACCAGAATGACAACGCTACGTACGCTTCGACCAGGTGGGTCCTGACTGTCAGGCACTTCCTTGCGTGCGAAGATGTAGCTGGTGGGTCCCAGCAGTCAGGGGGGCGAATCATTTTTTTCGGACGCACTTCCTTGCGTGCGAAGATGTAGCTGGTGGGTCCCAGCAGTCAGGGAGGCGAATCGTTTTTTTTCGGACGCACTTCCTTGCGTGCGAAAGTGTAGCTGGTGGGTCCCAGCAGTCAGGGGGAAACGTTTTATTTTCGCAAAATACAGTGGCCCGTCCGGTGGGTCCCAGCTGTCAGGTGGAGGAATCATTATTTTCCGCGTAATAAGGAGGCACTTCCTTGCTGCGGCCGTGGACCCAGCTGTCAGCCTCTCCACGTACAGTCTACGTCCGATGGAAGTTGTTCCTTGACCACGTTGACCACGCCGCGCCGAGAGCACCAGGGCGGTGGATGACGTCGAGGCCTAGGAAGGGGACGACAGGGAGCCGGGGAAGACGCGGCAGTGGAAGCCCGCGCGGAGAGGAGTACGAGGGTTCACTGGTTCGGCTGCGGTGTGAGGCTGCCATCGCCGCAGGGCCTGGCCGGCGGTGGGAATAGTAGGGGGCGGTGAGGCCTCCACGGCAGCACAGCCGGCCATGGGAGGCAGGAGCATGCGGCACGACCAGCGCTGCTTTGGGCGGCTGGAGCAAGAAGACCAAAGGTTGAAGAAGCACTACGGCCGTTGGATGGACATCGTATGGTCACTGGAGTTAGAATCGTTCATATTGACTAAAGTTGACAAAGGCCCCCGTCCCAGTCAACTTAGTAGGCCCACAAGTCAGCCTCTCACCATGGTGGGTCCCAGCTAGCAGGGGGAGTATTCATTTTTTGTGCGTAATAGGTAGGCACTTTCGGTGGGTCCGAGCTGACAGCGGGGGAAACGTTTTTTTTTCGCGAAATACGCTGGCCCGTCCGATGGGCCCCAGCAGTCAGGGGGGAAACGTTTTTTTCGCGAAATAAGGTGGCCCGTCCAGTGGGTCCCTGCTGTCAGGTGGAGGAATAATTATTTTGCGCGTAATAAGGAGGCACTTCCTTGCGGCCGCCTGGACCCAGCTGTCAGCCTCTCCACGTACAGTACTCTTCTGATGGAAGTCGGTCATTGACCACGTTGACCACGCCGCACCGAGAGCACCAGGGCGGTGGTCTGGACGACGGCGAGGCCTAGGAAGGGGACGACGCGGAGCCGGGGAAGATGCAGCAGTGGAAGCCCGTGCGGAGAGGAGTACGAGGGTTCACTGGTTTGGCTGCAGTGTGAGGCTGCCGTTGCCGCAGAATAACAGGGGGTGTGGGTGAGTAGAGGGATGGCCTGGCCAGCGGTGGGAGTAGTACGGGGCGGTGAGGCCTCCGCGGCATCACAGCCGGCCACGGGAGGCAGGAGCACGCGACACGACCGGCGCTGCTTTGGGCGGCTAGAGCAAGAAGACCAGAGGTTGAAGAAGCACTACGGGCGTTGGATGGACATCGTACGATCACTGCAGCTAGAGTCGTTTATATTGACTAAGTTGACAAAGCCCTTGGTACGCGTCAACTTAGTAGGCCCACAACTCAGATTTGGCAGAGAACATATAGCCCATTTGCGATTTGTAAGAATGTACAGCCCATTTTTTAATTCTAATGAAATTTACTACAGCCCATTTACAGTTTGTTAAAAGTACAACCCAACTTCTAGCTAGGACAATGATTAATAATTTCAAACAACCGCTCAAAACAGAATTAAAAAAAATTCCCACATTTTGATGGGATCCGAAATATTTTTATCCGAAATTTCTAGTCAGGTTAAATATAATTTCAAAATAAAGTTGTATTACGTTAAAATCCAACGAAATATTGCGCGCGCAACAAGTAATGAAATTAAAATTTTCAAATTCCAAAAATAATATATTTTTCAAACTAATTACGTGTTTGGTGCATAGTAACTGTCCAGTTATTATAATTACATCCCATTTATTATTTCTTAAAATCCATTTTTTGTTAAGCCTAATGCATACCTCCTAGAAAAGTTTGCGGCCCAGCGGGGCGGAGAATAATAAGTTGACCCGGATATTGTGTACAACTGTCGGTCCAGTTGCATTGCTGATGTTGAAAAAAAGGCCTGTGTAGTACAGTACAACCTAACATGGTTACTCAGCCCACATTCAGCGACGCCGGAAAGGCCCAAACAAGGCTTCTGTACAACTTTTTGAAGTCACTGAGCTCAATTAATAGCTTAAGAAAAAAGTTAGATTACAGTGGAACCTAATTAAAAGCTGTCACGAGCAAATAAATAATTCAACGGGTCCCACTTGTGCATGTGCGCGCACGCGCGTGTGTGTGTGTGAGAGAGAGAGATAGATAGAGAGAGACCCATCGGTCGATGCTCGTAAATACATCTTTCAGCCATATGCATTGCTGATGCTCAGTAAAAACTTGTATAGTTGACACAATCATATAGAACATCATAGCACACTGAACTTGCATACAAAAATTTCACGCAGGTGGCACAATCAGGATGGAAGCAGTAGATCGCTACGGGAAGGGCTATGTTGAAACCAACAAAGTCGTACATAACGGTTCATCGTCTTTATCAATGACGGGGAAATATCTTGAATATTGTGCAAAGAGAACAGACAGACAACACCAATAAGTTCTGCTAGCACATTAAGTTAACGTACAACCTTTCTAAAAAAAGTTCAGGTACAAAATTAGAACAGGTCACAATCAAATGTACTGGCATATCAGTGCTTCACACCCATAGCTCGGATTTAACTAGTATCTGAAAAGATTCAGTTGTTACCTCAAACTAGAGCACATCCAGGCAGCCAGCCCTGCCTCTTCTCCCAAAGAAGCAGTGGCCTCCGCCGCGCGATGGAGTAGGCCCTGTGCCATCCATCGTTCCGAGCAACACGGGGAAAGTCTGACGTTGACTCCTGTAATGGACGTCGTCGACGGACCCTGGCACCAGCGGCGGCGACAGGACTTCGATTGATGGATTGACCACTTCTTCGACATGCACGAACACTCGATACAGGTACATCCCTAACGTGGTCCGCGGCGGCCTTGGTGGTGACGAATAGTACAACCCCGGTTCCTACACCGGTATCTCAACACCAATCACCTTCGGTATGGTGGACGGCTTCTTCATCCATGCCATAACCGCCAGAGCCCAGCTGTCTGGAGGAACAAACATACTTACGAGCTCACCTCCAAGGTCGTTGATAAGCTCGTTCAAGGACTCGCTGTTCCAAGCACGTCGAGGCATGCCGTGGAAGGTAAGCTTTGTTAAAAACTCAAGCTCAGAGGGCACTGATCCCCATCCTGGGTGCCACCGATCAAAGCTCACCAGCGCGCCATCGCAGAACAAACGCCGGGAAGATTCAAACACACGACTGTAGTCGAAAGTTGTCCGGAACCTGACGAAGAAATCAGCCGGTGGCGGACAGACTTCGACGAGCAAGTCATTTATTTGGATGCCGTGCGCAATGCCAAGAGCTTTGACAAGGTCGTCCGGCGAGACGGGAGGCCAGTCGCCGTTGATGGTTACCATCAGCACTTTGCCGGCAAACTGGTCGTCAAGCGCCACCATGCCACTGTTGAGCGACAGCATGCAGGGACCGAAGGTAGGACGGATCTCAGGATCTCCGGCTCGGAGATCCGTGTTGACCGGCGACATGATAGTGCGCTTGAGTACAGGGAGTACAGGAGGGGGATTTGGGGGAACTGGAGTAGGAATCGAGATTCCAGAGGGGGGGGAGGGGCGGGAGACTGGGGATGAAAAGGTAGCATGAATTTCGAGCACGCGCCAATATGCCCTCGGCGCGCAAGCGCACGAAAACACCGGTGGCACCCACATGTCGGCCTAAGAGTCCTTATTCTTTCTTTTTTGGAGAGCCCGGCCTTTTTTTTCAGGATCTTTTGAGAGCCCGGCCTGAGAGTCATAATTGACTTGTTTGGCATTGCGTTACTACTCAGCCCATATTCGACGACACCTCACTGGCCCAAACAAGTGTACATCATCGAAAAGACACTGAGCTCAAATTATATAACTTGAAAAAAGGAGATATACTCTGAACACTGGAGAATGGTGATGCCCTCATTTAGTCCACCAGTAGTTCGAGACAATAAACAGTTCGAAACAACGATATATACAACATTCAAACACTGACTAGTGACTACTACTGACATAAACAACAAGACATGATAGTTCATAAGAAGTCTTGCTACACCACCAAAACGCACCCATCTGCAGCGCTCAGACTCTCGTGATCCAGACAAGAATGACATTCTAAACAAAAGCAACTATTACATAGTAAGAGTGACATAGACGAGGATGACCAAATGACAAGGAATATGCATAACAAAAGAAAGAACTACCCATCCAGAACCAGCAGCAAAGACAACAAAGTCATTCGAAGAGATGATCCAACACCATCATAATTTGCAGCCCCGCTTCAGCGACCAGTGATCCGGAGACACCAGTACTCCACCCTTTCGATGCAACAGCCCAATTACCTATTGACCTGAAGGCTTGAACCACATCACTGCTTGTCGTAATTGAGACATCCAAGGATCAAAGTTAATCCGGATGCCTTTGTCATTCTCACCTTCTTTTGGCTGCAGGCTGTATCGTTGACAATCAGGGGAGATTGCTCCCGAACTCCTAGGGCTCGCCGTGTAGACACAGTTTTCCATAGCAAACAGAGCCTCTCTGCCATCAAGGTCCTTGCCAACGGTGATCTCCTGGTTAATCGGATAATTGAGTCCGAGAAACAGAGAGTGTGAACCAAGGCTGTTTACCCGCCTCCAACTAAAAAATCCTAAAGGCCCCAACAAGCTGGTATCCTGCTCATAGACGTAACAACCACTGTCCGGATACTCACGTATTACACGGTGCTTGTATACAGTGGGGTTTTTGCAATATAACTTTTCCGGCTCATGTGTCCGAATGATCATCAGTCTTTTGTCGTCGTCTGATCGAGCGAGGAACCAGTTGTGCTTCCCTGTTTTTGGCAAAGGTGGTGTGATTACAAAGGGCAGTAACTGTAGGGACACTGCATCATATCAAAAAGGACAGGCATTGTTAATGTAAGATCAACATTGTTCAGAGTATGAGTAGGATAATGCAAGAAACAACAATGATATGTCCCTGTTGGTACTGGGAGGAAAATACAGGGAAATGTATACTGGGTTAGAAAATACAGAAGTGCCATGCATGGTTATACTCATGTTATCTCGCAATCGATTCTTCATAGGAAACTACCATGTCATGCATGTTATGTAATCATGTTCTGTCCTCACAAACAAATTCTTCAAGGTAACTAACAGACCATGCATTGTTATATACTCGTATTCTGTGGGCAAAATTTTTGTGAGGATATTATTCTAGCCATTGATTGCTGAAGGGCGAATATAGGTATGTACACATGGTAAGCATTGCAAGATTTCACTACTTCCAAATATAGAGTTCTCCATATGCACATTTACTTCCCTAATGTATGGTTAGATGAAACCAACAGTGTGGTGCATGTTTCTACATCATGAAAATGAGGTAACTAACATGGCCATTGATACACACTCATATTTAGTAGTAGTATATAGATTACTGTAAAATAAGGATAATGTCCATATATTCCTAACCGTTTGATTATTCAGGGTACAAATTGGCTGTACTGACATGGTCACAATCGCATGAATTAACTCATTCCAAATATAGCTGATTTACGGCGTCTCTAATACATTGCCATAGTTCTACTCAAATTCTGCTCAAACAGGGATATGCCAATCATCACAAAAAGTTCAAACAATGTCATGGTGTCATTATTAACATGAGACGGAAACAACTTACACGTGCCGTCCCAGCAATACGTGGTGCCATCTGCTTTGTCGATCGCATAGATGATGCCATTGTGTTCAATAGCATCACATAAGTGTGTATCAGCTTTGACGATGATCCACTGCGAGCCGAGTTGTCTCCAGCTAAAGAAGGCACCGGCGTAAAGATAGGCGAGTCCGCGGTCGAACAAGGCAATTAGCTTGAAGTCTGCGTAATTCGCATGTCGTGTGGGCACTTGGCAGATTACAATCTTCTGCAAAACAAGGTCCGTCCAACTGACGTAGTAATCTAGATGACTTTGACCGCGATGGTAATACTCTATATAATCCAACGGAGGAAGGATAATCTCATGGGAGGTCTGGAAGTTCACGAGCACCAACTTTTTACCGTCTTCTCTGAAGTCAGCCATCCAGTGGGAGTTCATGCCGACCCAGTACATACCTGCCAAGAAGTTTCGGGCGATTGTGATCGGATCGATGTCGAGGGAAATGATGTATGGTGACCCACTACATACCTGCAAAGAAGTTTCGGCTAATGGAGATCGGATTGAAGTCGAGGGGCATCATGCACGCCTCCGTATCATGGTGAGCCAATCTCGCAAGACCAGATAGCAGCAAGCAGGGTGTCTTGAAAAGCTTAGGCCTCGCTTCGACGATGGCCATGTGCATGTCCCTCGAGCATGCAGCCAGCCGCATGGCGCTCAACATATCCATACACGAACAACAAAGGTCGAGGATATCACTGGGGAGATTGCTCCAATCGCGGCTCATATGGATGCTGCGCGGTTCGCGTTCGGCCATGCTGGAGTTTGGAAGGGGGCTTGATTTATGGGGGAGAAGGATGTCGGTGCTGGAGCGGCTAGCGAGGGAATAGTGGTACTGGGGGAGGCGATTGAGGCGACGGTACACGGGGGCACAGTGAGATGGAGACAGAGAAGGAGATGGAGATGGAGTGGTGCTATGGGAGCGGAGAGGGAGATGAGGCGAGGCGCCAATGTGCTGTACAGCAGCAGTGACAGACTGCACAGTGCATAGGGTGAGGCTGACTTTGGTAACCCGAACACGCCACCTGGACTAGTGTCAGGCGCAGGGTGTTGTCACTTCACTGTGAGGACCAGATGAATAGTATTTTGACCATCAAGTGTACCACGGTTGTACTACTACTACTACTACTACTACTACTACTACTACTACTACTACTACTACTACTACTAGTAGTAGTAGTAGTAGTAGTAGTAGTAGGTACATGAGTACTCCAGTATTGTATAGCGGAAATAGGTCTCCCGTGCTAGCATGCCTGTTCACTTCATCGTTCAGGTATCATCCATATTGCGAGCAGAACCAAATTCTCATGCATGCCCAATCAATGCCCTGCCGCGATGCATGCAGTGGTCGTTTTGGTGCATCAAGGACGGCATGTAGATCGTTCCACACTTGAGAAGAGGAAAAATGGAAAGGTAGAACGCGGCAGCAGAGGAAGAGAACACTGGCTAACGAGGCTGGGAGGGGATCGAGTAGGAAGTTAATGCTCCACGCCTAAAGGTTTTGGGAAAACCTGATTTTCATAAGGTGACTTATACTCACCTAAACGGAGGGAGTATTCCTTAACCAGAGAATGTTGTGTCTCCCACTCACGCGCTCAAAAAAAACTATGACACATTTTTTTATCTGTTTGCATAGGTCCCACCTATCAGGAAGGATGGGCACGTACACGAACAGGTACGACTCATCAGTCTACCCGCATAGCCTTTTCGTTTAGTCTACCTACTCGTACGACAACAAATCGGCCGCAGACAGCATGGTCCGCCTTTGACCACCATGTGCAAGGTTCGTGCTATCTTATTCAATCTCACCGTGGTTCCATCGTACCAATTCATGCGGTGGCCCGTTGCATGGCTGATCCCAATGTTGGACAAAGGTTCTACGGGAACGGTGTCACCGTTGTAAATGTTCTGCAAATTGATGTTGGTACCCCCCGGTACATATGCAAGCCAATCTCCACTCGCACTGAGCCTAACCTGTGAAACAGTGGGCAGGGGGAGAATTAGGAAATGGACACGGAAGTAGTCTTTAGAATGCATTTACTACGTGATCAAACTCATCTTACCTGCTCATCGGAGGAAATCCGAGTGCCCCTCAACGTCGGCATCTCAAGGGGCGTCAACTTGCAACTATGACCACGCCGCGCTGGAGAGACCCCCAAGGAAACATCCTCGTGCGTTCCATGGAACATCAAGATGCATTTGTATGAGTAGTTTATCTTGTGAGAGAAAAGGATGAACGAGGGAAGGCCTCTAGAGATAGAGATGGACACTACTACTACCAATGTGCTGGCCCGTGCGTTGCAATGGATCCAAAGTAGTAGAATAATACTTGTTCACGTGCTTGAAATATAAACACTCTAGTTTTGATATACATGTGTCAGCAGACATGACAGCTTGTCCATGGAAGTTGAACCATGGCGACCATCACGTTTCTTGTTTCTACGACTGCCACACCCACACGCGATTCCCACGACGCCGCTCCAACCCAGGGCACGACGCCCCCCGACGTGGACATGGATCCTCTGACGTGGCTATCACTGCCTTGCCCTGCCTTTCCTTCGCTGACAGGTGGGACCCACACTTATGGGTCCCACATGTCAATGACAGAATGGTAGGATTGTTCACGTCAGGGGATCCTCATCCCCCCGACGTGCCCCTCATCCCTCTCGGCCCCATCGCTCCTCTGCCTTTGTGTGCATGACATGCGGGCCAGCTGAACTGCGGTGACCATCAACTTTCTACCACAGACACACCCGATTGGACGCGGTTTGCCTGCTCCGCTGCTGTGCTCCGATCCATACTCCCGCACCATCGAATTTTCATCCAGCGGCTATGACACATTTCATCCCGGGCATCAATCCTCAGCTGGAGTACTTATGTACTAAAGGTAGTACCTGCCGGTGTGGCCATCTACGCCTCGTAACGCCCCGACGCCCAGCTGTGGCACCCTCGCCACGGCCACGCCACCACCGGCCGGTTCATCTCGAACGAGTGAGTCGCGAACCACGCCACCACCATGAGAATGACATGTGGGCCAGCCGCATTTAAGGTCCGCATGTCATTGACTCATAGGTCCGCATGCCCCCCACATCATATTATTCATACTACGTTGATTGAAAAAAGATAAATCACCCAAAACAAGATCTTCCCGTTTTTTGTTCCTACGATGTTGTGCCGTGCACGTACCTACTAGTTGTATAATGGTAGTACTAGTAATATAGTATTAGGAGTACAAACTTGGTACTAGTAGGAGTAGTACTAGTACGGAATGCTCCTACTCTATCAATGAGCCCCGCCCGACACCAAATTTCTTGGCTTCCGTGCTACAGCTAGATCTTCCCCTCGTTTCTGTTTTCCAACCCAGCGGCGGGCGGGGTGTCGGTTTGCTCAACAGTGGCCCCACATGAAAGTGAAAATGCTAGGCAACATGCCTTCCCTAAGCTATGTGTCGTGCTGGACGAGCCGTGTTGTACTCCCAATTCCTGGGCGTGTGGGGGTGCGACGCGAACGCGACAGGCCTTTTCCTTTTACCAGCAATGTGCCTGTGCGTTGCGACGGATCCAAAGTAGTAGAATAGTAGTATTTGTTCACAAACTTGAAAGAAATCACCATTGTTTTGATATACTCCTAATATATTACTCCCTCCGTACCTAAATATTTATCTTTTTTGAGATTTCAAATGGACTATCACATACGGATTATATAGACATATTCTAGTGTTTCTAGTAAGATGCTTGCGCGTTGCACGAAGTTGATGGAAAAGTTAAGCACAAATTATAAATTGACGGATGGAGTACTAGTTAATGATGCATATAATTAAGCAAAGGGATCGCACATGTTGGTATTGACTGGAACGAGAATGCAACATCACAATAAGAATTAAGGCCACGATGATGCGATCGCAGTGGTGGTTACAGAAGGCAAGAAGAAAGATGGATCCACGAACGTACGACCTCCTCCTCCTCAACTTAGTGTGCCGGGCCACTGGCCGGCGGCTAAGGAGCGGCGGCTTTTGTGGCGAGGTCGAGGGGCTTCTCAGCAAAGGCATCCAAGGCTTCCAGCCGGTTGAGGAAGGCCAACGGCGTAGCGTCCTCACTGGCCTTGTAGATACCTATGTACACGATTTGCTCGTACATGTGGATGTGTAGGTCGATGAATTCTTGCAGGGTGAGGCGCCTCGCGGCGAGCGTGACCTCCAGGTGGACATTTTTCGTGGCATCGGCGGGCAGTCGCAGGGCCACTAGTGCTTGAAAGAGGTTCCGGCCATGGAGGCCGATTAGGGTGGCAGGCAATGAGGAGCCCAGGCGTGCGGGCTGGAGGAGTACGTCGATGTCGTCCGCGAGCTTCTTGAGGATGGTGAACTTGTTGCTAGTGGCAACGATCATCTGGTCCAACTGAGAGTCGTAGTTGGTGTCGACAACGGCCATCCACCAGCCGGTCTCCAACACCGTCTGGAGACGATCCTCGGCGCCATGCCGCAGGCCGGCGTCGTGGACCATCTGGCGCAGCCGCTGGCCGCTCACGCGCATCGCCGCCATGGGTCTGGAGTGAGCTCTTTTGCGCTTAGTATAGGTGCTTAGGCAAATGCTTAGGTGCGTACGATGTGGTAGATGCATTGGAATGGAGAGGCGCCTTTATATGAGGGCAATGAGGGCAAACTGCGTTGCATTCACATCGTGCAACCTCTTTTCCGGGACCTCCTCCCATTACTTCCCTCATGCATTAATTGAAGGAGGATGCATTGGCCGTTCAACATATCGGGAACCGCTACTCCCTCCCTCGTCTGCATTAAAGCCATATCGGGAACTGTGCCGCCCGCTGTCAAATCGAATACTCCCCGTCTAGGTGAGTATTAAGTCAGCTTATGAAAACCAAATAGTAAACACATAGGCGTGGTGCATTAACTCTCACGTTGTTTCTTATTTTTTGACATAAATAGAGGAATCAACCAAGAAGAGATGTGGGGCTTGTATGCTTTTAATGACTTGAGACTATCAAACATGACATGCAGTGGTCAGTTCGTTGCACAAGAACAAATACAACCCACGTCAGCACACACGCATCTTATATAGCATCACATCCAATGGCTATAAAAGATGAATGAGACCAAATTATATCTCATCTAGATGAGTTCTAGCAAAACTGTATTAATAATACTTGGTACTCATGCGCCATGTACATATATTAGTATCATGTAGTACTTTATTTATTGCCATGTATGACACATAGTACTCAACTCTCTCTCTTTCTTCATTTAATTCTATGACACCTCATCAAAATTGCTAAGGCTAGTACCATTACAACCAGCCTTAGCAAATACACTAAACATTAAGTTCTCTCATTTTCCTCTCCACCTTGGTCACCTAGACGGAGGGAGTATACTGCGCGGGCTTTTCCTGCGCGGTAGGCGGGGCAGTTCCGCCTAGTCGGTTCGACAGAGATGCAAGAAGACGAGGGAGTAGGCTGCTGCAAACGTAGGGCTGTGTGATTTGACAGCGAGTTACTGCTGGACAGGTGGGGCCCCATGATTTGACTTGCCATTATCATTTTAACTGCGGCGCTACGACCGGCGTGAGTCTCCCGATTCCTGACCACCTCCATACAGGTGCCTCTCCCAATGCTCCACAATGTAGTAGAGGCTGGCTCTTGCATGAGAGCCCACTTCTCCACTTTTTCCATGCCTCTCTTTCCTCCACATATGCAAAAATGCCATGTAAAGTGCACTATTGTACTTACTTGCTCCTACAGGTGCTTAAGCTTGCCACATAGGCATAAAGTCTGATGTGGCAAGTTAATCAAGAAGAGAGAGACTAGTTTGGTGACCCAAGGAAGAAACGGTGCTAAGCGCGTGTACCTAGGTGAAAAGACAATTTTGAGTCTATAGCTAATTAAATGAAGCAAACTTAGCAACACCATTTCATTGGAAGAGGTCACTCCTTGGCAAATGCAATAAATACTAGTACTCCCTGTGTCCCATAATATAAGAACGTTTTTGGCACTACACTAGTGTCAAAAACATTCTTATATTATGGGACAGAGGGAGTACGAAGAAAGAGATAGAGAGAAGTAAAAAAAATAAATACACTTATAGCCAACCTTATAGCCAAAACCTTGTTGTAGTTTGAGTGACTAAGTGATGACTATGTATGACATGCCAACATCAGATAGCCTAACACATCGTGTTAAATCTCCAAGGGCGCGACTGCACGAGCGACGCGACAGTCGTGGTAGGCGCGACCACGATACGGGCTGCTGGCAGCCCTTGGATCTGAGATCAAACGGCCGCATGCTAAGTTGCTGAAAATTTGCAGAATAACCCTCCAGGATAGGATATTCACCCATAGGTCTAGAATCACGCCATGCAACCGTTCGATCTCAGATCCAAGGGCTCTCGGAAGCCCGTATCATGGGAGAATGGAAAGCCACTACCCCGCCGTTCGCACGCTGGCAGTTCGCTCCTACTCGTCCCAGCACGTCCTTCAATACTACGGCAGTTCGCTCCTAGTCGTCCCGTCCATTCACATTAGGGCAGTTCCACTAATCCTAACCCTCCTCCCAAATCCATGGCGTCCCAAATCTCCCCGATCGGCGGTGAGTACACGGTTAGAACCATCACCGGCGATGAGTTCGACGTCATCTACACCCGTTCTTCCGCGACGGTGAAAGGATGACTTTCTCGCTTCAGACACATGTTCGAAGACTCAGATGATGAGTGGGTCGCTGGGCTAGATGTTGAGTACACCACAGTCCTGGGACGAGAGAAGGATCTAAAGGACGAAGAGAGGAAGAAGCCCGCCGTGATCCAGGTTTGCGTGCATGACTTATGCTTGGTCTACCACATATGTCATGCCGACGTTGAGTGCCAGGATTTTAAGGACTTCCTCGAGAGCAACCTAGTCAAATTCGTTACTGTAGACTTTGGTAACAACAAAGAAGTCCTGCGTCGGATAGGCCTCATTGTAGGAAACACCTTCGACCTCCAGAAGAATCGGCTGGTGTCCTCTCGTCAGCCTTCAATGCTGACCCTGACAGGAGCCATAGTTCATCCTTCGTATGGTAAACTAGAGAAACCTCCATACACATTTCATCGTCATGCATGGCAATGTACTAGATATAGACCACATCCACTACGCTGCAATGGATGGCTACCTTTGCTTCAATATCTACAAGGGTTGGATGAAGAGCAACAACCAAGTGTGCGATTCAAGCAAAGAAGTATCGGCCAAGAGGAAGAGGGACAAGGACGAAGTCGAGGACATGGACGAGGACTCCGAGTAAGGTGGCAGTGTCGTTGCTCATGGTGGTTCTAATGCAGCGTCTACCGGAATAGTTGCAAAGTTTAATTTCAAGTGTGCTTAATTTAATTTGAGGGGTGTGTTGTGCTGAGCCCCCAGCAGAACTATGTTATGTTTCTTCTTGTTACTTTAACTCTTCAGTATGTACATACTAGTATTTATTACATTTCATCTTTTAGTTGGTATAGTACTATGTAGGATCGGAAGTATGTCTAGAGGGGGGGGGGTGATTAGACTACTTGACCAAATAAAAATCTATCCTTTTCCCAATTTTAGTTCTTGGCAGATTTTAGCTATCTTAGCACAAGTCAAGCAATCTTCACACAATTCAAGCAGGCATGCAAAGAGTATATGAGCAGCGGAAAGTAAAGCATGCAACTTGCAAGAATGTAAAGGGAAGGGTTTGGAGGATTCAAACGCAATTGGAGACACGGATGTTTTTGGCATGGTTCCGATAGGTGGTGCTATCGTACATCCACGTTGATGGAGACTTCAACCCACGGAGGGTAACGGTTGCGCGAGTCCACGGAGGGCTCCACCCACGAAGGGTCCACGAAGAAGCAACCTTGTCTATTCCATCACGGCCGTTGCCCATGAAGGACTTGCCTCACTAGTGGTAGATCTTCACGAAGTAGGCAATCTCCTTGCCCTTACAAACTCCTTGGTTCAACTCCACAATCTTGTCGGAGGCTCCCAAGTGACACCTAGCCAATCTAGGAGACACCACTCTCCAAGAAGTAACAAATGGTGTGTTGATGATGAACTCCTTGCTCTTGTGCTTCAAATGATAGTCTCCCCAACACTCAACTCTCTCTCACAGGATTTGGATTTGGTGGAAAGAAGATTTGAGTGGAAAGCAACTTGGGGAAGGCTAGAGATCAAGATTCATATGGTAGGAATGGAATATCTTGAGCTCAACACAAGCGTAGGTGGTTCTCTCTCAGAAAATGTGTATTGGAAGTGAAGATCTGTTCTGATGGCTTTCTCCACGAATGAAGAGTGGGTGGAGGGGTATATATAGCCTCCACACAAAATCTAACCATTACACACAATCTGCCAAACTCGGTGGGACCGAATTGAGAAACTCGGTCGAACCGATTCAGCAAACCTAGTGACCGTTAGGATTTTCGGTGGGACTGAGATGCAACTCGGTAGGACCGATATGGTTAGGGTTTGGGCATAACGTAATCTCGGTGTGACCGATTACACAAAATCGGTGAGACCGATTTTGGTAATAATCTAACCAGAGAGTTGGTCAGGTAAACTCGGTGGGACCGATTCGCTCTTTTCGGTGAGACCGAAATGTTACGAAAGGGAAACAGTGAGTTTACATTGCAATCTCGGTGGGACCGATCACTCACTTCGGTTGGACCGAAACGTTACGAAGGGAAACAGAGAAATTGCAATCCCATCTCGGTGAGACCGAGATCCCTATCGGTGAAACCGATTTGCTAGGGTTTGTGGCAGTGGCTATGACACTCGGTGGCTCCGGATAGAAAGAATCGGTGGGGCCGAGTTTGACTTTTGGTTTAGGTCAAATGTGGATGTGGGAAGATGGTTGAGGGTTTTGGAGCATATCACTAAGCACATAAAGCAAGAGGCTCATTAAGCAACACCTCATCCCTCCTTAATAGTATTGGCTTTTCCTATGGACTCAATGTGATCTTGGATCACTAAAATATAAAATGTAGAGTCTTGATCTTGAAGTTTGAGCCAATCCTTTGTCCTTATAATTTTGAGGGATCCACTTTCCTCATCCATGCCATGCCATCCATTGAGCTTTTCCTGAAATATTCATCTTGGAATAATGTTAGCTCAATGAGCTATATGTTGTTAGGAATTACCAAAACCACCCAGGGATAGTTGCACTTTCAATCTCCCCCTTTTTGGTAATTGATGACAACATATAGATCAAAGCTTCGAGAAATGATAATAAGAATGAAATATATCGTTGCTTTGAGAAGTATGTGATAAGTAAGAGCTCCCCCTAAATTTGTGCATATTTTAAGATTTGCTTTGGACTGCAAATGCACAAAGAGTTAGAATCATGGGTTACTCTTCCATGTCACATACATCTTGGTGGAGCGCTCAAAATGATAAGAATTAAATACATGCACTCATCACCAAGCAAAGTGAATGATCAACATAAAAGATAAACTGATAGTGATATCCAACAAGCATTAAGTGTAGCTTATGATCAAACACATGATCATCAATGTCTCACAAATTACGGCATAGTATCTCAAGCACTCAAAAGCAAATAAAGTTCAACCAAGAAGACAAGAGAGAACAAATGCAAACTCTCTCTCTCTCGAAGCCTATGATCTATACATTTTTCTCCCCCTTTGGCAACAAGTTACCAAAAAGTTCATAGAAAATGCATAGTACTAATCGACCCTCAGGCTTGGTCTTCAGTTGGCGGAGTCCGGATGACGCCAAGGACGAAGGCTTCAGTAGAAGTGGTTGGAGCTGCTGGGGTAGGAGCTGGAACTGGTGGAACTGAGGCTGTAGCTGGTGCAGAAGTGGTAGCTCTAGTGTCAGGAACTGGCACTGCAGACGATCTCTGAGCTCTGGGCACTCTGGCAAACACATCAGTTGTGGTCTTGCCCTTCCTCTCCTGCATATCATCCTGTAGTTGTTCCACGGCAGACTAAATCTCTGTTACTTTCACATCTAGGTCATAGAACTTTTGTTCCATGATTCTTTCCAGGCTCTCTTTGTTTCGAGTCAGGGTGGCCAGTCCTTTCTCAATTCTCAGAGTGGATGCTATCAGGTAACTGAGCTGCTCCTGCTTGTTCTTCAAGAAGTATTCAGATGCTTCCTCTTGAGTTGGCATCTTGGCAGCTTTCTCCATATTTGCCTTCTCCTTCTTTGCTTGAGCATGTGCAGATGATGGTTCATTCTCATTCATGACAACCTGATTGTCCTCAAAATCTGGATGGATGGGCAGGTGTTCCTTGTCCAGCAGGTATGTGCCTGTGCCCATCTTGGAGTTAATCAACTCCTGAATTTGTGGGGCATATCCACAGCTCCTCTTCTGATCAGCTGCTGTCCTCTTAATGGTTTCTACCATGAGGCTCATCACCTTGAATTTCTGTGGCACATCAAATATGTGGAGCATGTTTATTGCATGGCCTCGGATCATCTTGTGATCACCTGACTTGGGCAATAGAGTGTGCCTCAGAATCCAGTTGATAGTGGGCAGCCCTGACAGAGGGAAATGCACTGAGCCAAACTTGAATGTGTCAAGTGCTTTGTTTGGGATCTCCTTGTACATGTTGGACATGGAATTGTGATCCATCTTCTTCTTGGCATAGATGTCCAAGTCATCTTCCTGCTCTTCTGGGGCATTGATCAGCTGTGCCCATTCAGCAACTGTAGACTGATATCTGGTTCCTTCTGACATCCACACTATCCTGCCATCTGGATAGAAGTGTGCTGTGGAGTAGAATTGCATGATGAGCTCCTCATTCCACTTTGTGAGCTTCTGCCCAACAAAGTCTACAACTCCACAACCCTTGAAGCTGTCATACACTCCAGGATAGTGTTCTTCGTTCTCCTTGATGTATTCCGAATCAACCCATCTCATGTCACATACTATGGGCTTCTTATCCAGCAGCACTGTCTCATAGAAGTCTTGCTGTTCCTTGGTGTGAAAACTGTAATCCACAGCAGTTCTTCTCCTTGAAGCATATGGATCTCCTTCTCTCCACTTCTTCAGCCCTGAATCTCTTCTAATTTTCATGTCCTCAGCCATAGGATGAGCATCATTGTGGTCTGGGATCTTGGGCTTGAGCTTCCTGAGCACTTGTCCTTCTTCTTCAGCAATGTCAGGCACTGGGGCCTTGTTCTTTTCAGCAGCAGATATGTTCCTGGTGTTTCTCTTTGGTGCACTCTTGGGCTTAGATGCAGCTTTGGGTGCCTCTTTGGGCTTGGATGCAGTAGCCCCTGACCTTATGGCATCACCCATAAGCTTCTGTGCCTTGGGTGCTGGTGCAGCAACCTCTTCTTCCTCTTCTTCTCCCTCAGAGTCTCTCCTCATGGAGGGTTTGCCAAGAACTCTGGCAGTGGTAGTTCTGACTCTCTTCTTCTTCTCTTGGCCACTTGCTTCCTCTTCAGATTCCATGGTTAACTTCATGGTTTCTTCAGTTACAGCCTTCCTAGGCTTAGAAGTAGGAACTCTTCTTGCAGGTGCCTTTTTCTGCATTCCAGGCTTGATGGCTGCAGCTGACCCATACTCTTTCTTGGATGTGGCTTCCTCTTCTGCCACATAGTCCTCATCCTCTGATTCAGAAGTTCTCTTCTTGCTTGCTATAGTGGCAGCTTTAGGCAGATTGCTTGGGGTGCTCCTACTACCCTCATCAGAACTGCTAGAGGGACTAGTGCCCTTACTCAAATGAGCCTGCTCCTCAGATTTGTTCTGGTTGTCACTCTGATCAGACATGTTGCAAATACAGACTGCTGACCCTGTGAATAGTTTATAGATGAGATAGAGTGGATGAGCATCACAAAATGTAGAGATTTTTGTAAAAGAATGAGTCAAAAACTTAGTTTTAGTTTTCCACAGAAAGCATTTCGGATCAACCGATTTGCAAACTCGGTGATACCGAAGCAGCTTTTGGAACCAAAACTAGTGAACTCGGTCAGACCGAGTCACAGTTCGGTGGCACCGAGACTGCTAGGGTTTCACAAAGTCCTGAACTCGGTCTCACCGATTTGTAATTCTCGGTCAGACCGAGAACCACATGTGCAATGGCCGTGGCCGAATCGGTGGAACCGAGTTCCGCAACCCGGTGGGTCCGAGATGGTTTCGGCGGAAACCTAAACCTAAATTTTCGAATCTCAACTATTCTACGGATTGTTTTGACTGGATAGGAGTGTTTCAATCGTAGCAAGAATCATAAATAATACAATGTGCTAGGAATCGGACGGGGAATAGCACTGTGATCGAGTCCATACCCTAGTTCGGCGGCGGACTCGCTATGGAGGCAATGGCGGAGACGAAATCCGTTGACGGCGGCGGAGACCAGTGATAGGAGGCGGCTGGCGCCGAGGAGGACGATCTGGAGACCCAGGAGGCAGAGCGAGCTATGCGCGGGCAAAGAGGTTTCGGAGAAATTTCCAAAATTTTGCCCGTGAGTATATATAGCCCGACCCTGTCGGTGTGACCGAGTGGAACAACTCGGTGGCACCGAGATGCATAACTATTGACAGTTATAGCAACTCGGTGTGAAGACCGAAAAGTTCAAATCGGTTGCATCAAGGTGAAAACTTAGATCGACTTAGTGATCTCGGTATGACCGAAATGGAGGAATCGGTCAGACCGAAAAGCACAAAGAATTTTTGGAAGTTTAAGTCTATGACAAATCGGGGACTCCGAGTGCTCCTCACACAGAGTGGTTTGAATCTGACTTGATCAAATTTTGTGATGTAGCATGAATAGAGTTTGAGACGAGAAAAGCATAGATAGCTAGAGAAGGTTCTTAGGCTTTCTTGTCCATCCACTTGGCAAAAGAAAAAGAAAACCAATCAATCAAAACAACAAGTGGATGTCCTTGAATGAGTAAAATATGCAACCAACATGCTCACACAATAAAATGGCAATTGAAATATGTGGCAAAGCATGCACAACCAATTCTAGCATCTATCAAGCAATTGGAGATGATTAGGTCATCTATATATGAGTATATTGACTTAGGAGTCAAATGAGAACATTTGATCATAGGTCATACTCATCGTTTAAGCACAAGTGGGGTTACCACTTTTACATAAAGCATTGTTGAGTTCACATCATTAGAGTTGCTTTAGCTCAAGTCTTAGAGTAAAGCTCCCCCTAGATGTGATATCCCCCCTAAGAGGGATGAACTAACCTTGGGTTTTGTCGATGATGACTTCATGTAGATGTTGAAGATGTGGATGCTCAATGTTGATGTAGATCAATTGGAGCTATCCATTGGAGTGAGGTGCACTTTCAATACCTACATGGGTTAGTCCCACAAGGAACAAACAAGGATATCCATAGACATAGAGTGATGCACACACAAGATGATGTCTATGAAAGCTTTTAGGTTACCTTGTCCCTTGACTTACCAACAAGAGGGTTTGTGACTCCTTGAACTAGTGCAAGATGTGGAAGTTGAATGCACTTGTTCTTGCCAAAATGATAAGAGTGAAGTATGTTGGCGGAGTCACCCTCAAGAACTCTCTAGTTCTTCTTCTTTTGGATCCACACCATCTTGATGGGAATCCTTGGAGTTGTAGTCATACTTGATGAAGTGGAACTTGAAGTAGTCTTGGGAATCCACTTGACTAAGGTCTTAGGAGCTTCTTCAAATGCATCAATTTCCTCTTGAAGCTTGTCCTTGCCTTTTTGCTTGTAGTCTTGTGGTGGAAGATCATCTTGAGCTTGTGTCCCTTTGAAAGAAGTAGGATCATACTTCTCTTGTTGAGGAACAAACTTTGTCTTGGGGTATTGATCTTCTTCCCACTCAACTCCATTGGCATTGAACTTTCGTTCAAAACCAACACCTTGATTCTTCCGGTGCCTTCCTTGCTTGCGTACAATTTCCTCGAATTGCTTACTCCCGGCAAGGCTCTTGTACACTCCTTTCTCTATAATTCCCTTCAAAAGGCTATTTTCTTGCTCAAGTGTAACTTGGCTAAGAGAATCATTAGTGGAATCAAGAGAACTACTAGAAGCAACAATATTGGATTTAACATGATCATTTTTACTACTAGAGGAAGAATCTTTCTTGTTTTTATTACTAGACTTGACTTGAGGCATGTAAGTGGATAAGAGTAAACGCTTGGCAATGTAAGAAGAACTTTTCTTACGAAGATCATCATTGATTGCTTTTAAGAACTCATGCTCTTGCTCAAGGTTGAGCTTTTCAAAGCGTAATTTCTCATGTGTTCTTAAAAGTTCTCGATGATCTTCCAAGATAGTTTCATGAGCTAACTTAAGAGTGTTTAGTTCTTTAGTTAGAGACTCAATTGTGTCCTTATCATTGTCATTCGTTTTATCTTGATTAGCATGATTAATTGACGTTTCATCATAGTATTCATCACAAGAGTTGTCAACAAGTAAATCATCATCACCTAACAAGTCATCTTCATCACTATTGAAATCAACATACTCGGGGTGTGATACCTTTGGGCCTTTCTCCATGAAGCATGTTCCAACTCCTTCATTTGGTGAGTCAAATATGTCATAGGAGTTGGTTGACACAAGTGCTAGACCGGCAACACCTTCATCTTGAGTATATTCGGAATCGGAGTGATAACTTCTCTCGGAGTGGTTGTCGGAGTCGGAGCCGGATACCCATTCACCAACATGAGCTTGATGTCTTCGTTTTGTGTAGCTCCTTGATGACTTTTCTCTTCTTTCCGAATCCTTGCTTCTCCGTGAGTTTCTTCGTTCATAACGATCATCTCTACTCCTTCTTTCTCTAGATGGTGATTCCTCTCTTCTGCTTCTTCTTTTGGAAGAGTCTTCTCTTCTCTTGTAGGGAGCCGTACACTCATTGGAATAGTGTCCGGGTCTTCCACAATTGTAGCAGTTTTGCTCTCGACTAGAAGATCTTTTGTCATTGTAGGACCTTGACTTGGAGCTTCTATCTTTGCTTCTACTCTTGTAGAACTTGTTGAAGTTCTTCACCATTAAGCTCAATTCTTCATTGAAGGTATGCTTCTCACTTGATGATGTGGGAGCTTCACATGAGGCTTTGTAAGCACCACTTGATTTGTTGTGAAGTTCCTCTTTATCCTTGAGTGACATCTCATGAGCAACAATTCTTCCAATGACTTCCGTTGGCTTGAGATCTTTGTAATTGGGCATCATTTGGATCAATGTGCACACGGTATCATATTTTCCATCCAAGGCTCTTAGGATCTTCTTGATGATGAATCTATCGGTCATCTCTTCACTCCCTAAGCCGGCAATCTCATTTGTGATAAGAGCAAGCCTAGAGTACATTTCAGCGACACCTTCACCATCCTTCATTTTGAACTTGTCAAGTTGACTTTGAAGCACATCCAATTTGGATTCCTTGACGGAGTCGGTACCTTCGTGCATATCAATCAAAGTATCCCAAATTTCCTTTGCATTCTCAAGACGGATGATTTTGTTGAATTCTTCGGGGCACAATCCGTTGAAGAGAATATCACAAGCTTGAGCGTTGTATTGCAGCATCTTCAACTCTTCCGCGGTAGCTTCACGGTTTGGTTCTTTCCCATCAAAGAAGTCACCTTGCAAACCAACACACACAATAGCCCAAATGGCGGGTTATGTCCAAGAATATGCATTTTCATCTTATGCTTCCAACTAGCAAAATTAGTACCATCAAAGTAAGGACCTCTACGGTGGTAATTTCCCTCGCTAGACACCATACTCTCCTAGGTTGTGAAACCAAGGCTATGATAACCAAAAGCTATGGAAATCAAAGCAAATGAAGACCAAAGCTCTGATACCACTTGTAGGATCGGAAGTATGTCTAGAGGGGGGGGTGATTAAACTACTTGACCAAATAAAAATCTATCCTTTTCCCAATTTTAGTTCTTGGCAGATTTTAGCTATCTTAGCACAAGTCAAGCAATCTTCACACAATTCAAGCAGGCATGCAAAGAGTATATGAGTAGCGGAAAGTAAAGCATGCAACTTGCAAGAATGTAAAGGGAAGGGTTTGGAGGATTCAAACGCAATTGGAGACACGGATGTTTTTGGCGTGGTTCCGATAGGTGGTGCTATCGTACATCCACGTTGATGGAGACTTCAACCCACGGAGGGTAACGGTTGCGCGAGTCCATGGAGGGCTCCACCCACGAAGGGTCCACGAAGAAGCAACCTTGTCTATTCCATCACGGCCGTCGCCCACGAAGGACTTGCCTCACTAGCGGTAGATCTTCACGAAGTAGGCGATCTCCTTGCCCTTACAAACTCCTTGGTTCAACTCCACAATCTTGTCGGAGGCTCCCAAGTGACACCTAGCCAATCTAGGAGACACCACTCTCCAAGAAGTAACAAATGGTGTGTTGATGATGAACTCCTTGCTCTTGTGCTTCAAATGATAGTCTCTCCAACACTCAACTCTCTCTCACAGGATTTGGATTTGGTGGAAAGAAGATTTGAGTGGAAAGCAACTTGGGGAAGGCTAGAGATCAAGATTCATATGGTAGGAATGGAATATCTTGAGCTCAACACAAGCGTAGGTGGTTCTCTCTCAGAAAATGTGTATTGGAAGTGAAGATCTGTTCTGATGGCTTTCTCCATGAATGAAGAGTGGGTGTAGGGGTATATATAGCCTCCACACAAAATCTAACCGTTACACACAATCTGCCAAACTCGGTGGGACCGAATTGAGAAACTCGATCGGACCGATTCAGCAAACCTAGTGACTGTTAGGATTTTCGGTGGGACTGAGATGCAACTCGGTAGGACCGATATGGTTAGGGTTTGGGCATAACGTAATCTCGGTGTGACCGATTACACAAAATCGGTGAGACCGATTTTGGTAATAAGCTAACCAGAGAGTTGGTCAGGTAAACTCGGTGGGACCGATTCGCTCTTTTCGGTGAGACCGAAATGTTACGAAAGGGAAACAGTGAGTTTACATTGCAACCTCGGTGGGACCGATCGCTCACTTCGGTTGGACCGAAACGTTACGAAGGGAAACAGAGAAATTGCAATCCCATCTCGGTGAGACCGAGATCCCTATCGGTGAAACCGATTTGCTAGGGTTTGTGGCAGTGGCTATGACATGTGAAACTCGGTGGCTCCGGATAGAAAGAATCGGTGGGTCCGAGTTTGACTTTTGGTTTAGGTCAAATGTGGATGTGGGATGATGGTTGAGGGTTTTGGAGCATATCACTAAGCACATGAAGCAAGAGGCTCATTAAGCAACACCTCATCCCTCCTTAATAGTATTGGCTTTTCCTATGGACTCAATGTGATTTTGGATCACTAAAATATAAAATGTAGAGTCTTGATCTTGAAGTTTGAGCCAATCCTTTGTCCTTATAATTTTGAGGGATCCACTTTCCTCATCCATGCCATGCCAACCATTGAGCTTTTCCTGAAATATTCATCTTGGAATAATGTTAGCTCAAAGAGCTATATGTTGTTAGGAATTACCAAAACCATCCAGGGATAGTTGCACTTTCATACTACCACTCGTTTCTTCACATTATATACGTACAATATATATGACCAACATCATATAGCCAGCAGTTTAGTTGTCAAAGAATTTCAGGGTGCTTAGTTTTGTCAAAGAATTCCATGGTGCTTAGTTTTATTTGAGGGGTGGGTTGTGCACTTGTGCTGGACACCATTATTGTGAGAAGCCCTTTTAATAGTACTATATGCATAATTTGGCGACGAGCACTCTCTATATGTACCACCTTTTTTTAATTTCAAGTTTTGCTCCATGTCGCAATCCATCGATACTACTACTGTGCAAAAGTGGAGTATATACATTTTTTAAAAGGCTAGAGGGCGGGGCAGTCTAGCTCGGTCGGTTTCACGAGAGGCGAGGGCCTTTGTGATTTGACGGCTCATTACTGCTGTCAAATCAAATAGTACTGCACCGCCCGCTACACGCCCGGCGCCTCCGTTAAACCCCTCTATTAAACCCGCATGCAAACCGAGAATCCTACTCCGGCCACACGTCCGTTCATGAGCGGGCCGATATTAAACGCGACACCGGCCGAGCTCCTCCCGTCCGCCCTCAGTTTAAACGAGGCCAGACGCCGGCCAAGCTCCTACCATCCGCCCTCTATTTACACGAGGCTAGATAGACAGTGGGCAAGAATCGCACCCCTCCGCCGCTCCGCCATCTCCTCCTTCACCATTTTCTCCACTCTTCTGATGGCTTCCGATGAGCCGTTCTCCGGCATATTACCCGGCTGGGTGGCCCGCCGAGCCCTCCGGATACGGGCGAGGCCGCTCGGTGCTTCACCAACCTCGCTTGGCCCGACGGAGCCAGTTGCCGCTCCAAGCAGGCACGTGGTTCAGCAACTCGCCGCTCCAGTTTAGCTCGATGAGGAGTGGCGAGTTGCTCCACGCCGGCACGGCGGCGAGCACGCCGGTACGGGCGACGTCGCTGCCGCGTCGTACCGCGCCACCAGTGTCTGCGGTGGGCGCGCCTCCCGTGTCTGTGGGCACGCCTCCCGTGCCTGCGGCAGCGCCATGCAGGCAGAGAAGGAAGCCGGGTGCATGGAGAGCGACGAGTTGGTGGCCAGCTTCTCCGTGTCCGCCGCCATCATCGAGGAGAAGTAGAACACGGGAGGCCGCCGCCACTTGGGACTCATGAAGGCCACCGCCGAGGCGACGACCGCGGATTCAGGTGGTTTCTTTGCTTCTTCGTCTCTTCCAAGGACCTTCGTCAACCCCGCAAGTGTCTGACGGACATGAGGAAGACAAAGGGATCCGCGGGCGGCCATTTAGAACTAAAATAAGTCTAGATACATCCATTTCTAGGACAAGTATTTCCGGACGGAGGGAGTATTAATTATACAAGAGAGCCGGATTGGCACCTCTTAGTTCATGTAAATGTAATGAAATCCATCATGTTTATATGAAGATCCGGCTTTTTTATACGAAATCCTTCATGCTTATATGAAATCAGTCCGTGTTTGCACGAATTTCATCTGGTTGGTTAGAGTTGTAAAAATGTATGCCGCTGGCGTTTGATGTCGTCCTCCTCTTAAGGAAGCGGGAGGAAATTTGCCGGCTGCCGTTGGAGATGCTCTTTATGCTGGAAATAATAGAGTGACATCCAATCCATTTGAGTTAATTGCCTGTATGATTGTCCCTCTATAAAAAGTTAATTGCATGTACCGTATACACGTGACTTGCAGGGTGGCTACAGCTTCGTATAGAAAGTTAAAAAGAAACAAGTCGATCCTTAATCTTGTATTCTAAGTACTTTGTGGGTTCCACTGTCAGTACAGTGGCGAAAGAAGTATATATATTAAATAAGTAGAGTAATATATAATATAAAAATATAAAGTTAAAAGACATAATTCGAACTCATGTCATCGCGTTGCGAGCATCCGGCGCTAACCAGCCCAGCACATTGTTGTTGTAGACCATGCTGGAGATATATCTCCATGTCTACTCTTATATATACTCCATTCATTCCTAAATATTTGTCTTTTTCAGATTTCAAATGGACTACCACATACGAATGTGTATGTAGACATATTTTAGAGTGTAGATTCACTTATTTTGCTCCGTATGTCTTTTCAGGAAGGGGTCAGATTTGTCCTTGATTTATTTATGAGGTATCCAGATGGCACTACACTGCCAAGAAAAGAGGGTAACATCAAAATTATGGACTACTTTTTTGAGTATGTTGGTAAGGTCCGGTCATAGTCACTTGTTGAAATCTCTAAAAAGACAAATACTCCCTCCGTCCGGAAATACTTGTCATCAAAATGGATAAAAGGAAATGTATCTAGACGTATTTTAGTTTTAGATACATCTCTTTTTTATCCATTTTGATGACAAGTATTTTCGGACGGAGGGAGTAGAAAACAGAGTTGGTGATGATAGTGTGCGTGCCATCCTGCAATATAGGCCGTCGGATTTATATCTAACGGATAGGAAAGAAACTATGACAATTTTGCAAAAATATACCCACACGTCTCTCCACGTTCGCACATAAGGCCTTCCCTCGTTCAACCTTTTCTCTCACAAGATAAACTACTCATACAAATGCATCTTGATGTTCCGTGCAACGAACGGGTAGCTAGCTAATTTCTTTTAAAATAGTTGCTGCAATAATTGGGTTGAAGTGATATATTTTATGTCTTCCCCGAATGATTTCAGATTCACTAGTAGTAATAAAGAAAGGGTTGCCTTGTTAATTAACAGAAAACAAGGTGAAAACTATCACATGAGGCCGGTAAAAACAAGGCACACTGGGTTCAGCGTCATCATCACTACAGCTGTGCGCGCGCGAGAAGTCTGCATATCGAGGGGGCTACCGAGCGAGGCACCGAGACACAATGTTTGATAAAGAAACCAATTGACAGATTATGATCAGATCGAGTTGTCACCCTTCTGCTGTCATTGTTGGGGGGGGGGAGGGAGAGAAAGACGTATCGAGAGTGTGCGCGGTAGGCACAGAGGCACAACTAGCGAGTGTGTGTGTGTGTGTGTGTGTGTTTGAAAGAGGAGTAGATAGATTATTATCAAGATCGATGTGCCACCCTACTCCTTCGGTGCCGGGTAGTGTGTGTGTGTGTGTATGTTTGAGAGAGAAGCCAGTCGATAGATTAGTATCAAGATCGAGGTGTCACCCTACTCCTTCGGTGTTGGGAAGTGTGGGTGTGTGTGGGGGGGGGCAGTGACACTCACATATCTCTACTCTTATAAAAAACAGAGTTGGTGATGATGGTGTTCCTGCCATCCTGCAATATAGGCCATCCAATTTATATCCGACGGACAGGAAGGAAACTATGGCAATTTTGCAAAAAGATACCCACACCCCTCTCCGCATTTGCAAATAAGGCATTCCCTCGTTCATCCTTTTATCCCACAAGATAAACTTCTCATACAAATGCATCTTGATGTTCCGTGCAACGCATGGGCATCTTGCTAGTAGGGAGAAGGAGTTTGTGTGACACATATCTAGCTATATTAAGGGATAGGTAGATAGCATATGTGTGAGAGACATTATTATACTTTGAGACATTAGTGGCTGTGGGTGGGCGGAATTAAAGGGGTGGGCGTGTTAGACATAGAGAGCGTGTGTGTTTCTGTGTGAGAGACTTGTAGGACGGGGTAGAAAGAAGAATTTAACCCTGACGGAGGGAGAGAAATACACGAAGTGCGCGTGTGTGATTCTGATGCCCACAGGGAAATGAGATATGTATGCGCGTGAGAGAGATTGCACAATTCATTCACGCATCACTCTCTAGTGATCGTGGACGTGCATCGCTTGAACATAAGTCAATATCTACTTAGTATCATGGCCAAAGGTACAATATCGATACAACGCTATAAAGATTGGACACTCACATATCACATTTTTTCTATTTAAATAAATCTTTTCAGTTGTGCATGCCAAAGTTACAGTGATGTTTCTTCAAACAACCAATGTAGCTATCATGTACATGCACCATTGTTACTCTTGCATTCAAATTCATTAGTCTTGGACTAGCACACATGCCCGTGCGTTGTAACGGGTTAATAAAATTACATGCCTCTAGCTCAATATAAGAATGAATCAAGACCCCCACATGTCCGTATTCTCTGGTTCAACATGGCGCCCTTTAATTGGAGCCAAACCAGTATATTCACTTTTATTGGCACGTGCCCATAATTTCTTTCAATTATAATTAACCAACATATTCTCTTTTATTGGCACATAGAAGCTACCACTGTCAATAATTTAGGGTGTCCCTTATTCTCAACAAGCCGACCTTGCTCGATGTGCCGGATGCGGAGCAGGCCCATTATGGGAGTGATTAAACTCACGACCTCAAAAGCCCGCCCACATGTTGCTAGGCACTCAAACAAATGTATCTGCTAACCAATGGTCAGCGTGAATATTTAAGAATATAATGTCAGAGTCGAAACATTTTTTTTGAACTTCTCAAAAAATGATAACTATGAACAGACAAATAAACTTGGCAACGTGAACAATTTTCCAAATTACGAGCAGTTTCTCGAAAAATCCATACATTTTTAAAAAACAGGAACAAAATTTTGAACGGAACATTTTTCAAAATTCACAAACATTTCTTAAAAGCATGAACCTTTCATAAAAAAATCGGTAGTTCATGTTAAGAATTCACAAAAAATGGGCAGCATGAACAATTTTCAAAATTACGAACACGTTTTTGAAAATTACATACATTTTTGGAACAAAAACAAGAACAAAATAATTGTACGGAACATTTCTTGAAATTCACATACACATTTCTTAAAAATCATGGACCTTTTAAAAAATAAGAAAAAAATTAAGTTGTGGACAATTTTTGAAACGGGAACATGTTTTGAACATTCAGAAGAATTTTCGAATATATGTTTCTTTAATGCACACATTATTTTCAAAAAGGTTAGCATATCTCTAAAACAAGAAAAGTTTCGAATATCGAACATTTTTTAAATGCATGTTTTAATATTAAGCAGTTTAAAAAAATATTTTTAAAAAAGGAAATAATACTTTAAATTTTGAAAAAATTGGAAGATTTTCTAAAATAGGAACACATTTTTTGTAATTTGTAAATTTTTAAGAAATTTTGAATGAAAATTGAATTTCCGAATTTGTTTGAAAATGTCGAATTTCAGAAAAAATAGAAAATAGACTTGGAATGGGAAAAATAAAAATAAACAGAAAATATAAATAGAATGAAACAGATAAAGAAAAACTGAAATAGAACACAGAAAAAATGGGCGGCCCAGTCTGAATAAAAATTGAAATTCCAAATATTTTTTGAAAATTTCGAATTTCAAAAAAAGGTAAAAAAATAGACATAGAACGGGAAAAATAGAAAAGAAATAGCAGGAAATAAAAAGAGAATGAAACAGAAAAATAAAAATTGATCACAGAAGAAAATGGGTGGCCCAGTCTTGGGCGCCCTGTCTGTAACTATTTGCCGAAGTGTGCGGGAAATAGGAATTTGTATTGCTGCGTGGGCAGAAAATTATGTGCTGATTTTATTGGGCCATAGCGCGCGCGGCCATGTATGAAATTCTGCACAAATCGTTTTTCTTTGCTAACAGACGGACGTACAAAAGATTAGTACCACCTTGGATAAAAAAAATATCTTTTGATGGTGAACGGATGAAAAAAATAGGCGAAACACACCTTGCTTTATTAGTAGGTATATATGATTTAAGTTTCTATTTTGAAGTAATATATGTAATATTCATATATGAATTTAACGGGTATGCAATTTATGAAATGGAGGCTATGTAATCATATGAGATAACACTTTTAAGTAGCTGACTACAATATCCATTTCTTTTTGTGCGCCTCTACACTAACACGTCAATGCATTATGTTTAAAATAAATAACCAATGGCGCTAAATTATCTATTTACACAAGAAATACATAGGCTGAGCATTTGATCCCTTTTTTTGTGAACGCGGCACTATACCCGTACGATTGGCCACGCCCGTGTGAACGTCCAAGTTATCGGCGCATCATCCCGAGTTATTGTCTTTTTTTCTGGGGTGGACTTCACACCAGTTATTAACTGCTGACGCGTGCCCCGTGTACACAGTCTAGCATGACCTTCCCGCTAGCACGGTCCAAAATTAGTTGAAACTAGATACGAACGATCCCGCGGGCGGCAAAATCTCCCGCCTCCTTCTAAAATTTCCGCCACCTTAGTCTTTAGCATGCGAAATCCTCCTTTTGTCCTTGGTGCATGGAGACCAACAGTTACAATACCGCCCTCATCTACATGATAGGTCGGGGCTGCTTTGGTAATTTCTGGTTCCCCCACTACATGGCACCCCCATTTTCTCTCTCCCTCCCGCAAAAACGACTAACTCCACAGCACCAGAGCATCTTACATCACGCCGTCCATACTTCATCGCCCTTTCTCCCCTCCCCTCTCGAAACCCTAGACTACTCATCCACCGGCGTACCATAGCCCATTCACTACCAGCGGCGTCCACCTCACCGGATCTGCTTCTGCGGCCGCATCTACCCCTCCCACCTCCCCTAGAAACAAGTAGACTGCTCATCCACCACTGTACCACAGCCCATTCAGTGCCGGCCTTATCCACGGCGCCGGATCTGCTTCGCCGGTACTCTCGTCAACCGCCGCGCATCTGCAGCGGCTCATTCGTACTCCCCACCGAAGATGCTTCGTCCACACCCTCGGAGCCGCCCCACCGACGCCCCCGTCGACGGCCTCTGATCCTCTTCGCAGACACCTTCCTCAACCCTACCGGAGCCGCTTCGCCGACACCTTCCTCAACCCTACCGGAGTAGTTTCGCCTATACCATTCTCAACCCTACCAGGGGCGCTTTGCCAACTCACAAGTCCACGGCCTCAGATCCGCTTCCTCACACCCTCATCCAACCTACCGGAGCAGCTTCTGACGCCCCATCCACGGCCGCAGATTCGCATCATCGACACCACCCTTAACCCAACCACCGGAGCAGCTTCTGACGCCCCGTCCACGGCCGCAGATCCGCATCATCGACACCATCCTTAACCCAACCCCCGGAGCAGCTTCTGACGCCCCGTCCATGGCCTCAGATCTGCGTCGTCGACACCATCCTTAACCCAACCACCGGAGCAGCTTCACCTACGCCCTCGTCCACGGCCACAGATCCGCTTCGCCCACACCATAGTCCACCCTACCGGAGCCGCTCCACAAACACCCTACTCGACGGTTCTAGATCTCCTTACCGGACCCCGACAGCCAGCGCAACATCATCACCCTCGATGTTTCTAACCTGATTCCCACCGTCTGGAGAGATGCCAAGCACCTGCCACGGCCTAGGTACTTGTCACCTTTAAACCCGTCCAACATCACCTGCCCGATGCACTTCAAATATACTAACCGGTCGCTGTTACCTGTTATGCAGCTGGCAAAAACTACAAGGACGATGTTTCTTCTGGATCTAACAGCTTGGCCAACCAAGATCCTAGACTGAGGCATTGCTATGATCTTGTAAGCGCGTCTCTCTCTCTTGTATTGTTCTGTGCCTGCCAGCATGCTTTGCTAGGATTTTCGACCAGTAATCCCTTTGTGCAGACAATGATTTCTACTACTGGCTGCTAAATTAGATATGTAGATGTCATACATGATACTACCTCGTACCTCCGGTCCTAAATATAAGTCTTTTTAGAGATTCCACTATAGGCTACATACGGAGCAAAATGAGTGAATCTACACTCGAAAATGCATCTATATACATCTGTATGTGGTCCATACTGGAATCTCTACAAAGACATATATTTAGGAACAGGGGCAGTACATTACACAAAATCGTAGGTGGCATGTAGGAATTCCAGTGCACTACATTAGGCTCCCTTAGAGTGCCTGCTAGTCCAGCATACAGAGTCATGGCTAGTTTATGGTACGCACACAATCGTTAATTGGTGGTTTAAATATGCGCAAGGGATATGCAATGTAGTATCATGTAGAGATGTCTGAAATTAGCCGTGTCAACTTGTAGATAGGGTTACACAATGAAAAAGTACAAGATGTATGTGGCAATTTCATGGAACATCGCAAAAAAAGGAGAGGCAGCGGTGTGCCTATACAGTGTGCTATGGTACGTCACTCCTCCATTGCAATCATCGTGACATGTTATTTGTATGCCTGTTCTATTAGCCAAGTTTCTTAGGGACAGTTATTACAAGTTATCCTAAGAAAATAAGCACATGTGAATATAAGCTCCATGTAATAAGCCAACCAGTTCTTTTCATTGCGTTTTTAGCTTATCTTTGGTATGATCAGTGGAAAGTCTAGATTGCATTATATTTTTTTCATTTTGCTGCCCATATGGAAATTAATTTGACTTGCAAACATCACAAATTGAACCCAGTGCAGTAATTAATATGATAGGAAAATAGACCATCACTATTTGCTCAAAATGCAAATACAAAGATACCATCTACTTGGCACAATCTACTTTGGTCAATGTTTTCCATAGAGATCCCATTGCCTAATTTAAACGAAGAACGCATGACCCACATTTAAATGAAGAACAATTATTTATTGAAATTCGATGGCCCAAGTGGTTGGTTATTATCGTATAGTAGCACCACCTGAAAGCATCATATAGCAGCAGCAGCTCACAACAACTCATCATACAGTAGCAGCAGTCTGCAATTCATCATATACCACCAGCAGCTCATAGCAATTCATCATATAGAGCAGCAGGAGCAGCTCATAGCAATACATCATATAGCAGCAGCAGGAGTAGCTCATAGCAATTCATCTTATAGCAGCAGCAGGAGTAGCTTGTAGCAACTCATCATATAGCAGCAGCAGCTCATAGCAATTCATCATATAGCAGCAGCAGCTCATAGCAACTCATCATACAGTAGCAGCAGCTCATAGCAATTCATCATATAGTAGCATCAGGAGCAGCTCATAGCAATGCATCATATAGTAGCAACAGAAGCAGCTCATAACAATTCATCGTATAGTGGATCAGAATAAAAATTTGGCAAAAAATCAGAGGAGATCCTCACCTTGTTGGATGAGCTCATCCTTCAACAGCACCTCAAGGCCATGGCCTGGGAGGAGGGGAGGGGGAATAAGGTGCCTTCTGGCACAGTGTGGCATCAGCCGTAGTTGTGCAACGCCCGCCGGAGTAGTGCATTGGACGAACCATAGTGGAGCAGCTGCTGGAGACCATGAGAATGAGGGGCGGCGCCAGAGGGAGGAGCAGCCAGGGAGATTTGCCCCTACCCGCCGACCATGTAGCATAGCTGGACATAGCATCGTTGAGGACCAGGCCAGATGAGACCAGTGGCGACGGCTCGCTGGAGGAACCCTAGTGCTGCAGGTAGGGGATCGAGGTAGAGGGAAAGGGGAGAGGAGATGCAAGCGGGCAGGGCAATGAATGCTTGCGTGTTTGTTTTTACTTGAGGATCAGGTGTGACACGGGCGTTAGCAGTTGCATTTTGAGTGTAATATAGGCAGATAATAGAGTCATTTCACTATTCCCCTTCCCTTCAATTTTTAGTGAGGTTCTACCCGAAACACCCCCCTTCAAAGCGAAATTAGTTAAGCCCAAGCCCATAACTAAAAAATGACTTCTTTACATCTTTTATGGCTTATTTTGACAATATGCCCTGAAAAGGCGGAATCGAACTGGCCTTAACCTACAATTCAATTGTGCGTGCAATGATGAATCACTCTTACCTACTATCTGTACATTTAGGCATCATCATACATGGCATAACCTAATACATGTGCATTCCATTGTAGAATCTGGAATATGCAATGTTTATGTTAGTTCATACGTTGCACATGATGTTTAAGTGCCCCTTAAATCTGGTCAGTCAAGTGATGGTCTTTAAACCTCCTTCTTTGCTTATTTTCTTGATATGTAAGATTTGCTCACACATCTGTTCAATTGCTTATTTGCATCAGCCAGCCATACTAGGACTGTTTGCTTTGATTACTTGCTGTTCTTGACCTAACACTCTAACAGAGCTTGTCAATGATTTAAACACTAAGGGATGCTGTAGTGGGGCCTTGTCTAACTCATAGGTGACATAAAGGTTTGGCTGTACACTACAGTAGGCTCTCCAAGAGTACCTAGAGATCCAGTTCAAAGGTATGCCTAGTTTTTACATAGTGCAGACATAGTAAATGATCATTTCATTGTGTGCAAGTGCAAGAGATGCGGCATGTTTCATTATGTGGTGTTGTTTTGTTATAATCTCATCCTTTTGTGTTCACAGACTGGAAAGTATGCATATTTATCTTCCAAGGAGACGAGTAATTAGTTTGTGTCACCTTGCAGAGGGGGTGCAATGAAGATAAGATTGAGGATTTCCAAGTACAAGATGTTAGGAAGGAGCCTTGCAAGAGAAGTAGGAGCTGCACTGAGCCTCTTCAACCTGCTAAGGTAAGTCACTGTATGCAACTCAACAGTTCAATTCCTTGTTTGTTTTAGGCATAGTTAATTTTCTCTTTTCAATTGCTTTATTTGTCCTCAGTTAATGAGATGCCCAAATAATCATGCCTGATGTTCGGTACTTGTATCACTATTAGTTGACATAATTAAATGCCTTACCATTTAATTACTCGGTCGAAGTGTGCCTGAAGCTTTGAAGTCTATTAACCAACTATTATTGCATGAGGCTCACAATCTAGTTTATACTACGCTAATGATTGCATAGTTTTGCCTGCTGTAGTATGTTTGTATGAAACCCTCTGCTGTTCATTATGCTCCCTAAGAATTTAATTGAGGCACAGAATGGCCAACTGCTTGCTTACTTATACGCAACGTGGTGTCTAAACTTGTAACTTGTCTGTGTTTTCGATTGGGCCCCAACATCATGCTCCTCTGGTGAGCTAAGAGGGATTTCTGTATGCAGGCTGTACAGACTATCTTTTTTATAATTTTTAAAATATCACCTGCTTATGCTTCATGACGTGTAACATTTTTTTTGAAAGTGACGTGTAACATTATTGTTAGTCCTGTTTTGCCATGTAGTACAAAATAGTGTCTTGTTCGCTTCACTGTTGTAACTATATTTTTGCCCTAGTCATGTATACTTACAGAAACATTTCAGGATGAAGTGACATCAACACAAAGATCTGCGAGCAGTGCGGCATGGCCGTTACTGGATGATTATGGATTGGAATTGGAATGTGCTGATGTTCTCGAGCATCAACTAGAGGTGGCAAGACAACGTGTACATGATTGTCAACGTATAATCAACAAGTTGAGACTGGACATGCAGGTATTAGATGCAGGAGTCAAAAAAATGAAACAAGACACTAAGGTAACCATGAAGGAATTGGAGATTTTGCAGACTGAAATTTGTGCTATCTGAATCCGGCCAATCCTATTTTCTGAAGAGATTATAGTTCAAATGGAGTTAAGTTGATGCGCGTCCATGATGTATGAGCTGTATTTGCCTAGTGTATGTAATTTGCTGTTTGTGTATGCTTTATTATCACCTGTGCCGAACCATAATGCCCAGTGGGTATAATCGGCTGTAATTTCTTTATTGTATAGTGTAGGATTATTCTACCTTTCTATGCCTTGATCTCTTTGTTGTATAGTGTATGCTTTTTAGAGGTGATAGTATTGAGTAGGATAATTCTTTGAATATGCTATATCGTTCAAACGGGGGCCAACTCGCCCGACCATGGCCCTTCACGGGCCGTCGGATCCATGGGCCTTCTACGTCTCGTAGGATCCATGGGCCTTGTACGTCTCGTAGGATCCATGGGCCTTGTACGTCTCGTAGGATCCATGGGCCTTCTACGTCTCGTAGGATCCATGGGCCTTCTACGTCTCGTAGGATCCATGGGCCTTCTACGTCTCGTAGGATCCATGGGCCGACGACTCATTTATGGGTCTTGTACGGGCCTTTAATGGGCCGTAGATGGGCCTTTAATGGAAATCGTAGGTTTTATGGGCTGACCATAACGGGCCGTTAATAGGCCGTATTTGGTGATGCTATGAAAATGGCCCAACAGACTAACGGTCGACAAATGGGCCGACTATAACGACGGGCTGAATTTGGCCCACAAGCAGAAAATGACAGTAACGGGCCATAAGTAACCGAATGCTGCAAATGAGCCCAAGAATAAATGGGCCCTTAGAAGGCCGAAAGTTAACTTGGGCTGGAAACGGCCCAACGGAATAACGGGCCGTTGATGGGTATAAAGTGATACACTGTTCATTACGGGTCAGTTTCACCACAGGCCGTTAATGGGTGTAAAGTAATACACTGTTCATTACGGGCCAGTTTCAGCACGGGCCGCTAATGGGCCAAGAGTTACAAAGGGCCTCATATGGGCCGAAAGACGTCATGGGCTATACATGGGCTAGAAGTGAAAACGGGCTGGAATCATATTGGATGGCCCAGATGACGCCACTGGGCCTAATTCGGATAGGGCGTAACGGGCCTTGGGTTAGCGGGCTGTAAATGGGCTATATGCGAACATGCCGTTAACAGGCTTTCCATGGGCCGGCCCGCCAACTTTTGACCAAGTCAAAAGGGCCGGCCTTTTCACATGAATGGGCCACTGTTGGGCCGTGCCACGTGTCGACGTATCATAGGCGCCTTCTGTCCAGTGAGTGGATGACATCTGTCCCAACGATGAGCCGACACGTGTTTCCTCTAGCCAATGATGATTTTACACGTGGAAAATCCCCATTGGTCGGGGCTGTTAATGGGTTATCGGATCCAAAACCCGACCCAATAGCTTAACGGCGTTCCGTTATGGTGGATGCCACGTGTCGGTCACCCTTGACAAAAGCACTTCTGTGACGCGCGATTTATCGTCATGGAAGTGGACACTTCCGTGATGATAATTTTTGGTAATGTCATGGAACACTTCTACGACAGCACAGGTATGACTATCTTGATTCTGTCATAAATTTGTCATGGATATACATGCATGACAAAAAACACGACCTACTGTGACAAACACGTATCATCACGGAAGTGTATTTTTTTGTAGTGCCGGTTACCTTTGTTTCGTGTCCTCAGCGTTATTTGAAACACCTTTTGCATTATCGAATGTGTTGGCGGCTAGACTGCTTGGTAGGTGACAACCTTGGAGATGATGACCCTGATGAGGAAGCTAGGATGTTCGCCCAACCAGGTCTATTGTTGCTATCATGATGTACCAATACAATATATAACACAACAAAATGGTGTGTGCAATAAATTTAGTTAATGCAAATGCCTACACTTTTCCAGATGTTGATTTTCAATCCTACCGAGTGGATTAGAATCATGGTGATGGAACTCGCACTAATGACACTCATGACAGAGTATACATGAACCTGCCCAAAAAGCACCATGTCCTTAGAAAAGTTAGTGACTACTGCCACTGTGGAGCATTGCGGTTTCAATACGAGGGGCCTGCATTTTGTTGCAGAAAGGGTAAAGTGGGTGTGTTTACTCTAGAAGTTTCTGACGAATTGAAACGGTTGTTTACAAGTGAATCAGATGAGGATGCTAAATATTTCAGAGAGAATATACGTTATTTCAACTCTCACTTCTCATTCACAACTCTTGGTGTCACTCTTGATTGTCAAGTCAGCACAGCCACAGAAACCGGCGTCTATACATTTCATGTGTGTGGCCAGTTGTACCACACTCTTGATGATCTGATGTCCGGTGAATAAGGCCCTCGACATCTGCAGCTATATATTTACGATACGGATGAAAACTTGTTTCACAGGGTTAAGAGGTCTCCAAATCTTAGGCTAGATCTCATACAGAAGATTTTGACAATACAACAACATAACCCTTATGCTCAAGCTTTTAGAAGCATTGGTGTTGTTCCGAATCTGGATGAATATAGGATCTCACTGAACACAGATATCAACCTTGATCAGCGAAGGTACAATGCGCCAACTACTTCGCAAGTAGCATCAATATGGGTTGAAGGAAGTGACCCTCGAAAAAGCGTTGAGAGGAGTGTTGTCGTGTACGGCAAAGGAGATCGTCCCATGTATATTAGAGCATACCATGGCTGCTACGCATATCCACTATTCTTCCCACGTGGGTAGATCGGTTGGAATCGTTGGATGCCATATATTGGGCTCCCCGATGCCACAACCCAAGGTTCAGTGCATGATTCTGCACCACAAAGGAACCAAGCCACTGATTTTCATTCAGGTATGATGTTCATAGCAGATTTATATACATATTGGTCAAATTAAAAATTAGACAGTGGTCCATCTTTCAGACAACAACATGATGGGAGAACAAGTTGGTCATACCACACAGCTTGACGACCAGGCCACTGATTTACCTGCAGGTATTGCACGTCGTTGCTGTTTTTTATATTCTTAATTCTATCTATCATACCAATTTTTTTGTTAAATCAATTTTTAGATGACAACAATGATAACCTGGAGGAGTTTGGAGACAATGAGATTAATGCCACAAAATCCAGGAAATTTGTTAGTGCGAGGGAGTACTATTGCTTCAAGCTACAGGTCCGAAAAAAGCTTTTTAACATCATCTTATTTGGGGGGTGCCTTTTCCAATAGTGGGCTGTTGACATGTACATCAAGATTGAGACAATGAGGCTTGACTGGTACTCATGGCCAGAAAAATCAAAAGGTTATACGCGCTGACCTATACCAGGTAACATGCTTCTGTTAATACCAATAAATCACATTATAGATGCTGCACTCTTTGCTTCAACCTTGTACACTACTTAGCGTCAAATATTGATTCATTATAGGGTCTTGTGGACACCGTCTATGCTGGCGAGTCATGTGGTGATCGGATTGGCAAGAGAATATTGCTTCCACGTATATTTCCTGGTGGTGACCGTGACATGCAGCGCATGTTTTTGGATGTGATGGCAATAGTACAATGATGGGGTAAACCGGATTATTTTATCACCATGACATGCAATCTCTACTGGGAGGAGATAACTAATGAATTATTGCCTGTACAACTGCCGCAAGACCGTTCAGACCTTGTGGCAAGAGTATACAAAACAAAACAACGAAGTATGATGGACCTACTAATTAAGGGTAAGCATTTCGGAGAAGTTGCGGCTTATGTACATGTCACTGAGTTTCCGAAACAGGTCTCCCTCATGAGCACATTGTAGGGTTTCGTAGTAATTTCAAAATTTTTCCTACGCACACGCAAGATCATGGTGATGCATAGCAACGAGAGGGGGAGTATGATCTACATACCTAGTAGATTGACAACGGAAGCGTTTGGTTGATGTAGTCGTACGTCTTCACGATCCGACCGATCAAGTACCGAAACTACGGCACCTCCGAGTTCCAGCACACGTTCAGCTTGATGACGATCCCCGGACTCCGATCCAGCAAAGTGTCGGGGAAGAGTTCCGTCAGCACGACGGCGTGGTGACGATCTTGATGTACTACTGCTGCAGGGCTTCGCCTAAGCACCGCTATAATATTATCGAGGACTATGGTGGCTGGGGGCGCCGCACACGGCTAAGGAATAGATCACGTGGATCAACTTGTGTGTCTCTGGGGTGCCCCTGCCTCCGTATATAAAGGACTAGAGGGGGGGAGGCCGACCGGCCATGAGGGGCGCGCCAGGAGGAGTCCTACTCCCTTCGGGAGTAGGACTTCTACCCCAATCCTAGTTGGAATAGGATTCATGAGGTGGAAAAGAGAGAGAGAGAAGGATGAGGGCGCCGGCCCCCTCTCTCCTTGTCCTATTCGGACTAGGGGGGAGGGGCGCACGGCCCAAGCCTTGGCTGCCTCTCCTCTTCTTCCACTATGGCCCATTAAGGCCCATATAGCTCCCCGGGGGGGGGGGTTCCGGTAACCTCCCGGTACTCCGATAAAATCCCGATTTCACCCGGAACACTTCCGATATCCAAACATAGGCTTCCAATATATCAATCTTTATGTCTCGACCATTTCGAGACTCCTCGTCATGTCCGTGATCACATCCGGGACTCCGAACAACCTTTGGTACATCAAAATGCATAAACTCATAATATAACTGTCATCGTAACCTTAAGCGTGCGGACCCTACGGGTTCGAGAACAATGTAGACATGACCGAGACATGTCTCTGGTCAATAACCAATAGCAGAACCTAGATGCTCATATTGGCTCCTACATATTCTATGAAGATCTTTATCGGTCAGACCGCATAACAACATACGTTGTTCCCTTTGTCATCGGTATGTTACTTGCCCGAGATTCGATCGTCGGTATTCGAAATACCTAGTTCAATCTCGTTACCGGAAAGTCTCTTTACTCATTCTGTAATACATCATCCTGCAACTAACTCATTAGTTGCAATGCTTGCAAGGCTTAAGTGATGTGCATTACCGAGAGGGCCCAGAGATACCTCTCCGACAATCGAAGTGACAAAACCTAATCTCGAAATACGCCAACCCAACATGTACCTTTGGAGACACCTGTAGAGCTCCTTTATAATCACCCAGTTACGTTGTGACGTTTGGTAGCACACAAAGTGTTCCTCCGGTAAACGGGAGTTGCATAATCTCATAGTCATAGGAACATGTATAAGTCATGAAGAAAGCAATAGCAACATACTAAACGATCGGGTGCTAAGCTAATGGAATGGGTCATGTCAATTAGATCATTCACTTAATGATGTGATCCCGTTAATCAAATAACAACTCATTGTTCATGGTTAGGAAACATAACCATCTTCGATTAACAAGCTAGTCAAGTAGAGGCATACTAGTGACACTTTGTTTGTCTATGTATTCATACATGTATTATGTTTCCGGTTAATACAATTCTAGCATGAACAATAAACATTTATCATGATATAAGGAAATAAATAATAACTTTATTATTGCCTCTAGGGCATATTTCCTTCAGTCTCCCACTTGCACTAGAGTCAATAATCTAGATTACATAGTAATGATTCTCACACCCATGGAGCCTTGGTGCTGATCATGTTTTGCTCGTGGAAGAGGCTTAGTCAACGGGTCTACAACATTCAGATCCGTATGTATCTTGCAAATCTCTATGTCTCCCACCTGGACTAGATCCCGGATGGAATTGAAGCGTCTCTTGATGTGCTTGGTTCTTTTGTGAAATCTGGATTCCTTTGCCAAGGCAATTGCACCAGTATTGTCACAAAAGATTTTCATTGGACCCGATGCACTAGGTATGACACCTAGATAGGATATGAACTCCTTCATCCAGACTCCTTCATTTGCTGCTTCCGAAGCAGCTATGTACTCCGCTTCACATGTAGATCCCGCTACAACGCTTTGTTTAGAACTGCACCAACTTACAACCCCACCGTTTAATGTAAACACGTATCCGGTTTGCGATTTAGAATCGTCTGGATCAGTGTCAAAGCTTGCAT
>NC_053024.1:44697996-44808481 GCF_003073215.2 Triticum urartu
TGCTTACTTTACACATTATACTTGAATAAACATGTGTTCCTGTTTCTAGAACATACAATATCTGTCTATCACACCATGTTCTTACATCAAATTACTACTATTGTGTAACCTGCAACAATCACTTATCATAAGACACGTTTGACTTCGGAGTGTGATATAGGTTACATCTCACATTCTTTTCTAGCTTGTACTACTAATTTGTTGAAACGGCACTTATGACGAGATAGTTTTAACTTGGTAGAGTGATATTCGTTGCATCTTTCATATGGTGTCTAGATTTCATTGCTTCTAATTTGTTGAAATGCCTTCTCCTTAGTTTACACATCATAAGCTGTGAATATGCAATGTTGTGAATATGCAATGGCACTAATGACGAGAGACCTCTAACATGGTAGTGTGATGTTGTTTGCATCTTGCATATGATTTATTTCTTGTATTGCTTCACATTTGTTTAAACGCCATTTATGATGAGACACTGATAACTTGGTAGAGCGATATTTGTAGCATCTTTCATATGGTGTCCACCTTCCATTGCATTGCTTCTAATTTCGTGAAATGTCTTCTTCTTAGTTTACACATCATAGTTCTGGTTATCTCTTTCGTCCTGTTTTTCATACATATTACATCCTCCTATCATGTGGTTGTCTAACATCAAAGTTCAGTTCGTCTGCATCACGCATCAATTTGTTCTGAAGAACTAAATTGTTATTCGTTTTTCTTGCCGGCTTGATTTAACATGGCACAGAGAAAGAGGAAGAAACACAGAATGGCAGGGAATGAGAAGCGGATGAATCCTGCAGATTCTGCTGGTACTGATGGTGAAATAGAAGGTCAAAGTCCAGCGGAAAATTCTACAAACACGGCATCCGATGCTACACGAGTTGCAAAAAAATCCAAACAGAAACAAATAGCTGCCACCAAACAAGCAGAGACAGCCCTAGTTCTTGCAACACCTACCACAGTACTACCAGTTGCACGACTTACTCGTGCGTTAACTGAGCTAGCAGCATGTTCCCAAGCTCCCTTGCCACCTGACACTACTTCCCAAGCACTCTTGACACAAGACGAGTTGGCAATATCAGATGAACCTTGTGAGCTTCAACAACAAGAAGGTAGTTGCTGGAGTCAAGTTACAGTTGCATGTTTCTTTATATGTAGTCTCACAGTTTGATGTACACTAACACTTCCTATGTTCGTTGTTGGACTAGCACCTAGGCTGAAGAGGAAACAAACATCAGGGATAATGCTCGATAGGTTAACTAAATCTAGAGGAGGAAGAATGGAGATCCGTTTTGAGGCAGGTTTAAAAAGGCCACGTGATGCTACAGAGTCAGCCAAGTTAGTATCAGAGGCAGCGGTTGCCGTTAGGTGTCATGTACGTATCCTCCCAACATGGATTCAGTACAGGAATGACAAAGACGAAACCCAGTTCAACACATTCCTTGACCATTTATCTGTAAGTATGGTTATGTATGGAAACTAGTAATATCGTCTTGCTCTGTCCCATACTCTCTAGGTTGCTGATAATGAGACTCCCATAATTTTCAACAGATGAGGTTCAAGTTGGATAGCCAAGATGATGCAACCAGACAAGCTTGCACCCATGTTTTCAAGTCTGCTCTGCGACAGTACCGGTATAACTTGAGGAAAACTCACTTTGAAGGCAAGGCTAACAGTGAACTTTCCCAAACATCTCCAGTGGAAAATATATCGAATGAAGACTGGAGGGGCCTTGTTAAACACTGGTCTGATCCGAAGTATCAGGTACACTATATATATGTGATCAGATCACATGTTGAAGTCCTATTTATGCATGTGCCACACAAATCTATCTTCTTATAGGTGAACTGTTCAAAGAACAAGGCCAACCGTACGAAAGTGAAATTCCAACAGACGACAGGATCTCGTAGCTATATTGCACACTGTGAGGCTCTTGTAATTAGCTGCTGTTTCACTCTTTTCGTTGTACCATATTATCAGATCTATATTGACTTGTTCGAAATGCAGAGGAAAGCCCGCAAGGACCAAAAAGTACCTGAACCAAATGTTGTGGAAATCTTCAAGGACTGTCACACCAGCAAGAAGAAGGGCATGACTACACCAGTCAAAGCCGCTGTTGTAAGTCCTTAATCCTCATGCCTTTTAACTACTACTTACTCTGACTTGTGCCTTGAACTGCATGGTTTGCAGCCAATGTCTATTACTCTTTTCAATTTTATACACAATTTTCTTAGCGTATCATTGCACCTTACAAGGTTTAAAAGAGAGGAGTGATGTTCCTTTGATCTTGACCCGTAATCTAGTTCCGTGCTGGACTTGCCCACACAACGTTACAATTGCCTGTTTGTCTGTTCTCAGTTGTTTTGTGATATGAATGATGTCATACTATGCTTACCGTATTATAAACTTCGTCTCTTTATCCTTAGCCCTCAATACAATGTGAAGAAATAGACAATACATTAGCAATGGTACATGGTCATATGTTTGGGACCTGGTTTTATTATGTACTTTGCAATAAAATACAACTAATATTTTACATGGGTTCACCAGAATAAGTTCTGTATATAGACCAAAGCTATTTTGTTTGGTTTTGCTACCTCCTTAATATCTTCTGTTCTGGTACTACTAATGTAAAACCTCAACTTTTCAGCGAGCTATGGAAAAAATGGTGGAACCGCCACCTTCTGAAGGTGGCGAGGCAACTATAACCGCAATGTCAGCTCTTGCTGCAGTGGGTCAGTACCTGTCCACTAACAGTGCCAAAAGCACATTCCTGCGTAATACTGGGTTGGTTGGTAAGGCAATATCGTCCAAACTGCCTCATGATCAAGATATGCAAGCTCAAAGCAATGTTGTATCTGCGCTCCAGACACAAGTCCATTCCCTAACAGAGACCCTTGTGAAACAAGGAGAAACATTGCTCAATGTCGTCAAGATACGCATGGTTTTGAAACCAGACTACCAAACATTTGCTATGTTGTTCAGGAGCCTAGGGGAAATGAAGGCGAGGGTTATGGTGCTCCATCGGACAATATAGCATGAAAATGTAACAGTCAGGTTAAATGAACTGAGCTTCTGAACTTCTGGTGGTGCATTTATCTGCTAGACTGTTAAGTTTTATGCCAACCTTCCTTTTGTTATATAGTTGTAATTTGTTTTGGTGCAATGCAAAATTTATTCTTAACGTGCAGCCACCGGCTGAAGAAAACAGCAAGCCATTTTTGTATAGTGTAGGGTGTTCCCTATATTTGCACTGGTGGCGATCTTTGATGCTGAGTGGATGTAATCTGTGCAATCGCCTTAATAGCCTAGCGTTAGTTTCGGCCTTATTTATTTCCTATTCTTCTTTTTCCCTGGTTTGCTAGTGGCCGCAACTACCATGGGCCATATACGGGCCATAGGATCCATGGGTCTCCTACGGGCCATCGATAAATGGGCCTGTAATCGGTGGGCCTCGGGCCATCGGATAAATGGGTCTACATGGGCCGTAATCGGGCGTAATTGGTATCGACCCAGCACGGTAACAGGCCGTTAACAGGCCATAGGACAGCAAAGGCTTAATTCGGTCACAGGTATGACGGGTCGCTAATGGGCCAGAATATAGGACGGCCTGGAAACGACGCAATGGGTTAACATGCCAGAAACGGGCCGACTCTTGCCATGGGTCGAATTTGGCCCATTAGGGTAACAGGACAGTAATGGGCCGACTCTTGCCATGGGCCAAATTTGGCCCATTAGGGGAACAGGCCAGTAACGGGCCGACTCTTGCCATGAGCCGAATTTGGCCCATTAGGGGAACAGACCAGTAACGGGCCGAAAGTAATCAAGGGCCGAAAAGGAGCCCATGAACGTATGGGCCGTCAATAGGCCGAAAGCTACACGGGCTGGAAACGGCCCATGTAAATCACGGGCTGTTAACAGGTATAAAGAAAATTACTGTTCATTATGGGTTGGAGTCACCGTGGGCCTGTAAAGGGCCGAAAGATACGAAGGCCTCATATGGGCCGAAAGACGTCGTGGGCCATACATGGGCCGAAAGTGAAATGGGCTGGTGTTATATTCGACGGCCCACATGACGTTGTTGGGCCGATTTCCTTTAGGGCCTAACGGGTCGTGAGTTAACGGGCCGTAAAATGGGCTATTTGCGAAGAGACCGTTAACAGGCTTTTCATGGGCCAGCCCGTTAACTTTTGACCAAGTCAAACGGGGCGGCTTTGTAAGCTAAATGGGCCAGTGGTGGGCCGTGGCACGTGTCGACATATCATAGGCGCCTATCTGAACCACTGACGAGCTGACACGTGTTTCGTCCGGCTAATAAGAATTTTACACGTGGAAATTTCCCATTGGTCGGGGCTTTTAACAGGTAATCGGATCCAAAACCCGACCCGATAGCTTAACGGCGTTCCGTTACGGTGGATGCCACGTGTCGGTCACCCTTGATGAAAGCACTTCTGTGACGCGCGATTTATCTTCATGGAAGTGGACACTTCCATGATGATAATTTTGGTAATGTCATGGAACACTTCTACGACAGCACAGGTATGACTATCTTGATTCTGTCATAAATTTGTCATGGATGTACATGCATGACAAAAAACGCGACCTACTGTGACAAACACGTATCATCACGGAAGTGTATTTTTTTGTAGTGCTCGTTGATCAATAGATGGTTATGGTTTCCTCACCATGGACATTGGATGTCATTCATAACGGGATCACACCAATCCTAAGCATAGCACAAGATCGAGTAGTTCGTTTGCTAGAGCTTTTCTAATGTCAAGTATCCTTTATTTAGACCATGAGATTGTGCAACTCCTGGATACCATAGGAATTCTTTGGGTGTATCAAATGTCACAACGTAACTGGGTGGCTATAAAGGTGCACTACAGGTATCTCCAAAAGTGTCTGTTGGGTTGGCACAAATAGAGACTGGGATTTGTCACTCCGTATGACGGAGAGGTATCTCTGGGCCCACTCGGTAATGCATCATCATAATGAGCTCAATGTGACTAATGGGTTAGCCACGGGATCATGCATTATGGAACGAGTAAAGAGACTTGCCGGTAACGAGATTGAACAAGGTATAGGGATACCGACGATCGAATCTCGGGCAAGTAACATACCGATGGACAAAGGGAATTGTATACGGGATTGATTGAATCCCCGACATTGTGGTTCATCCGATGAGATCATCGTGGAACATGTGGGAGCCAATATGGGTATCCAGATCCCGCTATTGGTTATTAACCAGAGAGGTATCTCGGTCATGTCTGCATGGTTCCCAAACCCGTAGGGTCTAGACACTTAAGGTTCGGTGACGCTAGAGTTGTTATGGGAAATAGTATGTGGTTACCGAAGGTTGTTCGGAGTCCCGGATGAGATCCCGGATGTGACGAGGAACTCCAGAATGGTCCGGAGGTGAAGATCGATATATTGGACGAAGGGTATTGGAGTCCAGAATTGTTCCGGGGGTATCGGGTGACGACCAGTGTGACCGAAAGGAGTTTCGGAGGCACCGTCAAGCGTTGGGGGCCTTATGGGCCAAGGGGAGGGGGCAAACCAGCCCACTAAGGGGCTGTGCGCCCCTCCCACCCATCTCACGTAACCTGGAGAGATGGGGGCGCCTCCCCTAGGGCAGTAGCCCCTCCCGGCTTGGGGGGCAAGTTTCCTAGGGGTGGGGGCGCCCAAACCCATCTAGGGTTTCCCCTGTGGCCGCCACCCCTCCCCTAGGGAAACCCTAGGGCGCCTCCACCTCCCCCTTCCCCCTATATATAGTGAGGGAGAGAGAGGGCAGCCGCACCCCTTCCTTGGTGCAACCCCTCCCTCCCCAACACCTCCTCCTCCTCCGTAGAGCTTGGCGAAGCCCTGCAGAAATACCACAAGCTCCACCACCACGTCGTCGTGCTGCCGGAGCTCTCCCTCAACTTCTCCTCTCCCCTTGCTAGATCAAGAAGGAGGAGACGTCCCCGAGCTGTATGTCTGTTGAACGCGGAGGCGCCGTCCATTTGGCGCTAGATCGGATCTTCCGTGATTTGAATCGCCGCGAGTACAACTCCATCATCTGCGTTCTTGTAACGCTTCCGCTTAGCGATCTTCAAAGGTATGAAGATGCACTTCCTCTCTCTCTCTTGTCGCTAGAATCTCCTAGATGGATCTTGGTGATACGTAGGAAAATTTTGAATTATTACTATGTTCCCCAACATTGGCATCATGAGCTAGGTCTATGCGTAGATTCTATGCACGAGTAGAACACAAGTAGTTGTGGGCGTTGGTTTGTTCAGTTTGCTTACCGTTACTAGTCCTATCTTGGTTCAGCGGCATTGTGGGATGAAGCGGCCCGGACCAACCTTACACGTACGCTTATGCGAGACAGGTTCCACCGACTGACATGCACTTGTTGCATAAGGTGGCTAGCGGGTGTCTGTCTCTCCCACTTTATCGGATCGGATTCGATGAAAAGGGTCCTTATGAAGGGTAAATAGCAATTGGCATATCACCGTTGTGGCTTTTGCGTAGGTAAGAAACGTTCTTGCTAGAAACCCATAGCAGCCACGTAAAACATGCAACAACAATTAGAGGACGTCTAACTTGTTTTTGCAGGGTATGCTATGTGATGTGATATGGCCAAAAGGATGTGATGAATGATATATGTGATGTATGAGATTGATCATGTTCTTGTAATAGGAATCACGACTTGCATGTCGATGAGTATGACAACCGGCAGGAGCCATAGGAGTTGTCTTAATTTATTGTATGACCTGCGTGTCAATGAAAACGCCATGTAATTACTTTACTTTATTGCTAACCATTAGCCATAGTAGTAGAAGTAATAGTTGGCGATACAACTTCATGAAGACACGATGATGGAGATCATGGTGTCATGCCGGTGACGAAGGTGATCATGCTGCGCCTCAAAGATGGAGATCAAAGGCGCAAGATGATATTGGCCATATCATGTCACTTTATGATTTGCATGTGATGTTTGTCATGTTTACATCTTATTTGCTTAGAACGACGATAGCATAAATAAGATGATCCCTCATTAAAATTTGAAGAAAGTGTTCCCCCTAACTGTGCACCGTTGCGAAAGTTCGTTGTTTCGAAGCACCACGTGATGATCGGGTGTGATAGATTCTAACGTTCGCATACAATGGGTGTAAGCCAGATTTACACATGCAAAACACTTAGGTTGACTTAACGAGCCTAGCATGTACAGACATGGCCTCGAAACACAAGAGACCGAAAGGTCGAACATGAGTCGTATAGTAGATACGATCAACATGAAGATGTTCACCGATGATGACTAGTCCGTCTCACGTGATGATCGGACACGGCCTAGTTGACTCGGATCATGTATCACTTAGATGACTAGAGGGATGTCTATCTGAGTGGGAATTCATTAAATTAGATGAACTTAATTATCATGAACATAGTCAAAAGGTCTTTGCAAGTTATGTCGTAGCTTGCGCTTTAGTTCTACCGTTTTAGATATGTTCCTAGAGAAAATTTTAGTTGAAAGATGACAGTAGAAATTGTGCGGACTGGGTCCGTATACTGAGGGTCGTCCTCATTGCTGCGCAGAAAAAATTATGTCCTTAATGCACCGCTCGGTGTGCTGAACCTCGAGCGTTGTCTGTGAATGTTGCGAACATCTGACATACACGTTTTGATGACTACGTGATAGTTCAGTGCGTAATGTTAAACGGTTTAGAATTGAGGCACCGAAGACATTTTTAAATGTCGTGGAACATATGAGATGTTCCAAGAGCTGAAATTGGGATTTCACGCTCATGCCCACGTCAAGAGGTGTGAGACCTCTGACAAGTTTCTTAGCCTACAAACTAAGGGAGAAAAGCTCAATCGTTGAGCATGTGCTCAGATTGTCTAAGTACTACAATCGCTTGAATCGAGTGGGAGTTAATCCTCCAGATGAGATAGTGATGGTTCTCCAAACTCACTGCCACCAAGCTACTAGAGCTTCGTGATGAACTATAACATATCAGGGATAGATATGATGATCCTTGAACTATTCGCGACGTTTGACACTGCGAAAGTAGAAATCAAGTAGGAGCATCAATTGTTGATGGTTAGTAAAACCATTAGTTTCAAGAAGGGCAAGGGCAAGAAGGGATACTTCATGAAACGGCAAATCAGATGCTGCTCTAGTGAAGAAACCCAATGTTGAACCCAAACCCAAGACTAAGTGCTTCTGTAATGAGGGGAACGGTCACTGAAGTAGAATAACCCTAGATACTTGGTAGATGAGAAGGCTGGCAAGGTCGACAGAAGTATATTGGATATACATTATATTAATGTGTACTTTACTAGTACTCCTAGTAGCACCGGGGTATTAGATACCGGTTCAATTGCTAAGTGTTAGTAACTCGAAATAAAAGGCTACAGAATAAACGGAGACTAGCTAAAGGCGAGATGACGATATGTGTTGGAAGTGTTTCCGAGGTTGATGTGATCAAACATCGCATGCTCCCTCTACCATCAGGATTGGTATTAAACCTAAATAATTGTTATTTGGTGTTTGCGTTGAGCATAGACATGGTTGGATTATGTTTATCGCAATATGGTTATTCATTTAATAATGGTTACTCTGTTTATTTGAATAATACCTTCAATGGTCTTGCACCGAAAATGAATGGTTTATTGAATCTCGATCGTAGTGATACACATGTTCGTGCCAAAAGATATAAGATAGTAATACCACATACTTGTGGCACTGCCATTTGATTCATATTGGTATAAAACACATGAAGAAGCTCCATGTTGATGGATCTTTGGACTCACTCGTTTTTTTAAAAGTTTGAGACACGCGAACCATGTCTATTGGTATGTACGCATGAAGAAACTCCATGCAGATGGATCGTTTGGACTCACTTGATTTTGAATCACATGAGACATGCAAATCATACCACATGGGCAAGATGACTGAAAAGCCTCGTTTTCAGTAAGATGGAACAAGAAAGCAACCTGTTGGAAGTAATACATTTTGATGTGTGCAGTCCAATGAGTGTTGAGGCACGCAGTGAATATCGTTATGTTTTACTTTACAAATGATTTGAGTAGATGTTGAGTATATTTACTTGATGAAACACAAGTCTGAATTATTGAAAGGTTCAAGTAATTTCAGAGTGAAGTTGAAGATCTTCGTGACAAGAGGATAAAATGTCTATGATATGATCATAGAGATGAATATATGAGTTGCGAGTTTGGTACACAATTAAGACATTGTGGAAATTGTTTCACCACTAATACCGCCTGGAACACCATAGTGTGATGGTGTGTCCGAACATCATAGCTACACCCTATTGGATATGATGCATACCATGATGTCTCTTATCGAATTACCACTATCGTTTATGGGTTAGGCATTAGAGACAACCGCATTCACTTTAAATAGGGCACCATGTAATTCCGTTGAGATGACACCATATGAACTATGGTTTAGAGAAACCTAAGATGTCGTTTCTTAAAAGTTTGGGGCTGCGACACTTATGTGAAAAGTTTTAGACTGATAAGCTCGAACCCAAAGCAGGCAAATGCATCTTCATAGGACACCCAAAACAGTTGGGTATACCTCCTATTTCAGATCCGGAAGCAAAAGTGATTGTTTCTAGAAACGGGTCCTTTCTCGAGGAAAAGTTTCTCTCGAAAGAATTGAGTGGGAGGATGGTGGAGACTTGATGAGGTTATTGAACCATCACTTGAACTAGTGTGTAGCAGGGCACAAGAATTTGTTCCTGTGGCGCCTACACCAATTGAAGTGATGATAGTGATCATGAAACTTCGGATGAAGTCACTACCAAACCTCGTAGGTCGACAAGGATGCGTACTACTTCAGAGTGGTACGTAATCCTGTCTTGGAGGTCATGTTGCTAGACAACAATGAACCTATGAGCTATGGAGAAGCGATGGTGGGCCCGGATTCCGACGAATGGCTCGAGGCCATAAATCTGAGAGAGGATCCATCTATGAAAAAAAAGTGTAGACTTTGGAAGAACTACTTAATGGTCATAAGGTTGTTGGGTACAGATGGATTTTAAAAAGGAAGACAGACAATGATGGTAAGTGTCACCATTAAGAAAGCTCGACTTGTCGCTAAGGTGTTTTCCGACAAGTTCAAGGAGTTGACTACGATGAGACTCTCTCACTCGTAGCGATGCTAAAAGTCTGTTGGAATTATATTAGCAGTTACTGCATTATTTATGAAATCTTGCAGATAGGATGTCAAAACATTGTTTCCTCGACGATTTTCTTGAGCAAAGGTTGCATGTGATACAACCAGAAGGTTTTGTCAATCCTAAAAGATGCTAACAAGTATGCAAAGCTCCAGCAATCCTTCTAAGGACTCGAGTAAGCATCTCGGAGTTGGAATATATGCTTTGATGAGATGATCAAAGATTTTGGGGTTATACAAAGTTTATGAGAAACTTGTATTTCCAAAGAAGTGAGTGGGAGCACTACAGAATTTCTGATGAGTATATGTTGTTGACATATTGTTGATCGGAAATGATATAGAATTTCTGGAAAGCATATAGGGTTATTTGAAAAAGTGTTTTTCAATGGAAAACCTGGATTAGCTACTTGAACATTGAGCATCAAGATCTATAAGGATAGACCAAAAACGCTTAACAGTACTTTCAAATGAATACATACGGTGACAAGATTTTGAAGGAGTTCAAAAATAGATCGGCAAAGAAGGAGTTCTTGGTTGTGTTATAAGGTGTGAGTATTGAGTAAGACTCAAGACCTGACCACGGTAGAAGAGAGAGAAAGGACGAAGGTCGTCCCCTATGCTTTAGACATAGGCTCTACAGTATGCTATGTTGTGTACCGCACCTGAAGTGTGCCTTGCCATGAGTCAGTCAAGGGGTACAAGAGTGATCCAAGAATGGATCATAGGACGGCGGTCAAAGTTATCCTTAGTAACTAGTGTACTAAGGAATTTTCTCGATTATGGAGGTGGTAAAAGAGTTCGTCGTAAAGGGTTACGTCGATGCAAACTTTGACATTAATCTGGATGAATTTGAGTAGTAAACCGGATTCATATAGTAGAGCAGTTATTTGGAATAGTTCCAAATAGCGCGTGGTAGCTCCATCTACAAGATGACATAGAGATTTGTAAAGCACACACGGATCTGAAAGGTTCAGACCCGTTCATTAATAACCTCTCTCACAAGTGAGATATGATCAAACCCCATGGGTGTTGGATTCATTACAATCACATAGTGATGTGAACTAGATTATTGACTCTAGTGCAAGTGGGAGACTGTTGGAGATATGCCCTAGAGGCAATAATAAAAATGGTTACTACTATATTTCCTTGTTCATGATAATTGTCTATTGTTCATGCTATAATTGTATTAACTAGAAACCGTAATACATGTGTGAATACATAGACCACAACATGTCCCTAGTGAGCCTCTAGTTGACTAGCTCGTTGATCAATAGATGGTTATGGTTTCCTGACCATGGACATTGGATGTCATTGATAACGGGATCACATCATTAGGAGAATGATGTGATGGACAAGACCCAATCCTAAGCATAGCACAAGATCGCGTAGTTCGTTTGCTAGAGATTTTCTAATGTCAAGTATCATTTCCTTAGACCATGAGATTGTGCAACTCCCGGATACCGTAGGAATGCTTTGGGTGCATCAAACGTCACAACGTAACTGGGTGGCTATAAAGGTGCACTACAGGTATCTCCAAAAGTGTCTGTTGGGTTGGCATGAATCGAGACTGGGATTTGTCACTCCATATGACGAAGAGGTATCTCTGGGCCCACTCGGTAATGCATCATCATAGTGAGCTCAATGTGACTAATGAGCTAGCCACTAGATCATGCATTATGGAACGAGTAAAGAAACTTGCCGGTAACGAGATTGAACAAGGTATAGGGATACCGACAATCAAATCTCGGGCAAGTAACATACCGATGGACAAAGGGAATTGTATACGGGATTGATTGAATCCCCGACATCGTGGTTCATCAAGCGTTGGGGGGCCTCGTCAAGCGTTGGGGGGCCTTATGGGCCAAGGGGAGGGGGCACACCAGCCCACTAAGGAGCTGTGCGCCCCTCCCACCCCATCTCACGTAACCTGGAGAGGTGGGGGTGCCTCCCCTAGGGCAGTAGCCCCTCTCGGCTAGGGGGCAAGTTTCCTAGGGGTGGGGGCTCCCAAACCCATCTAGGGTTTCCCCTGTGGCCGCCACCCCTCCCCTAGGGAAACCCTAGGGCACCTCCACCTCCCCCTTCCCCCTATATATAGTGAGGGAGAGAGAGGGCAACCGCACCCCTTCCTTGGCGCGACCCCTCCCTCCCCAACACCTCCTCCTCCTCCATAGAGCTTGGCGAAGCCCTGCAGAAATACCACAAGCTCCACCACCACGCCGTTGTGCTGCCGGAGCTCTCCCTCAACTTCTCCTCTCCCCTTGCTGGATCAAGAAGGAGGAGACGTCCCCGGGCTGTACGTGTGTTGAACGCGGAGGCGCCGTCCATTCGGCGCTAGATCGGATCTTCCGCGATTTGAATCGCCGCGACTACGACTCCATCATCCACGTTTTTGTAACACTTCCGCTTAGCGATCTTCAAAGGTATGAAGATGCACTTCCTCTCTCTCTCTCTCTTGTTGCTAGAATCTCCTAATGGATCTTGGTGATACGTAGGAAAATTTTGAATTTTTACTACGTTCCCCAATAGTGGATACCACCCGCACCACTACTAACTAGTAGTAGCATGGGTCTGGACCCTCACTAATGCTAACTAATTAGGAATTAAAAAAATTACAGCCATGGCTGCTGCTGCTAGCTAGGCGTCATCGTCCTCTTCATGCATGGTCGATGCTGATCCTGGAGGGGATGAAGTCGTCCATGGTGATGGTGCTTCCCCATCCAACTCTTCTCCACACCTCTCCTTTGCTGCTGCTACAAAAAAAGAGACAAGGATTAGAAGAGGAAGAGAGAGATAGAGAGGAGTAGGTGCAGCGACTCACCGGTGGCCACCGGAGTTGGAGCCGAACCCCTAGATGATGCCATTGGTTGCGTTCATCAGAGATCTGGCCAATGTCATGGGCGGCGCTCTATTGGATCTTCCTATCCTTCCAGCAGTGGAGGAGGAGGAGGAGGAAGGAGGGGCAGCGGAGGAGGAGGAGGAGGAAGGAGGGGCTATGGTGGAAGTGGAGGTCGCCGGATTTGAGGGAGACGTCGAGGTGCGAGGCCGGCAGTTGCGGTGGGCGAGGAAGGGTGTCGCAGGTGGAAGGGATAAGTGAAATCGAGAGAGTGTGTGGGTCTGGGATTGGGCCTCCGTGCGCTATGTTTATACATGTGTCGGTGGGTTGATAATAGTAGTGCTGGGTTTATACCCACGCTACTACTATGGCATGTCCCGGGGTGCACGGTGGAGACCACTTAGTAGTAGCGTGGGGTTTATAACCCCCGCTACTACTATCAACTTAGTAGTAGCGTGGGTTTATAACCCGCGGTACTACTACGGCTGGTCCCGGGAGGCATGGTGGAAAACACTAAGTAGTAGCGAGGGGTAAAAACCCGTGCTACTACTATCAACTTAGTAGTAGCGAGGGTTAAAAACCCGCGCTACTAGTAAGTAGCAGTAGCGAGGGGTATAAACCTGTGCTACTAGTAAGCGTCCGCCTATAAGCTTTTCCCTAGTAGTGAAGGATTATTTTCCATAGTAACAAGTGACATAAATTTCAGCACACTATATAAATGTTTCCTTACCAAGTTCCACTTACCAAAGGCGCTTCACTCCCTGGCGACGGCGCCAGAAAAGAGTCTTGATGACCCACAAGTATAGGGCATCTATCGTAGTCCTTTCAATAAGTAAGAGTGTCGAATCCAATGAGGAGCAGAAGGAAATGACAAGCAGTTTTCAGCAAGGTATTCTCTGCAAGCACTAAAATTATCGGTAACAGATAGTTGTGTGATAAGATAATTCGTAACGGGTAACAAGTAACAAAAGTAAACAAGATGCAGCAAGGTGGCCCAATCCTTTTTGTAGCAAAGGACAAGCCTGGACGAATTATTATATAAAGCAAAGCGCTCCCGAGGACACATGGAAATTGTTGTCAAGTTAGTTTTCATCATGCTCATATGATTCGCGTTCGTTACTTTGATAATTTGATATGTGGGTGGACCAGTGCTTGGGTGCTGCCCTTCCTTGGACAAGCCCCCCACTTATGATTAATCCCTCTCGCAAGCATCCGCAACTACAAAAGAAGAATTAAGATAAATCTAACCATAGCATGAAACATATGGATCCAAATCAGCCCCTTACGAAGCAACACATAAACTAGGGTTTAAGCTTCTGTCGCTCTAGCAACCCATCATCTACTTATTACTTCCTAATGCCTTCCCCTAGGCCCAAACAATGGTGAAGTGTCATGTAGTCGATGTTCACATAACACCACTAGAGGAAAGACAACATACATCTCATCGAAATATCAAACGAATACCAAATTCACATGATTACTTATGAAAAGACTTCTCCCATGTCCTCAGGAACAAACGTAACTACTCACAAAGCATATTCATGTTCATAATCAGAGGAGTATTAATTATCATTAAGGATCTGAACATATGATCTTCCACCGAATAAACCAACTAGCATCAACTACAAGGAGTAATCAACACTACTAGCAACCCACATGTACCAATATGAGGTTTTGATACAAAGATTGGATATAAGAGATGAACTAGGGATTGAGAGGAGATGGTGCTGGTAAAGATGTTGATGGAGATTGAGCCCCTCTTGATGAGAGGATCGTTGGTGATGACGATGGCTTTGGTTTCCCCCTCCCGGAGGGAAGTTTCCCTGGCAGAACAGCTCCGCCGGAGCCCTAGATTGGTTCTGCCCAAGTTCCGCCTCGAGACGGCGGCGCTTCATCCCGAAAGCTTCCTTTTGATTTTTTCCAGGTGAAAACACACCATATAGCAGAAGATGGGCATCGGGGGTCTGCTAGGTGGCCCACAAGACCGGAGGGCGCCCCCAGGGGGTAGGGCACGCCCTCCACCCTTGTGGATGGCAGGTGTCCCCCCTCTGGTGCTTTCTTCACCCAATATTTTTTATATATTCCAAAAATATTCTCCGTGAAGTTTCAGGACTTTTGGAGTTGTGCAGAATAGGTCTCTAATGTTTGCTCCTTTTCTAGTCCAGAATTCCAGTTGCCGGCATTCTCCCTCTTCATGTAAACCTTATAAAATAAGAGAGAAAAGGCATAAGTATTGTGACATAATGTGTAATAACAGCCCATAATGCAATAAATATCAATATAAAAAGCATGATGCAAAATGGACGTATCATGACGCAAAGAGCGGGAATGACGAGAGACGCGAAGATCTTTACCCAGGTTCGGGCCACCATTGAGGTGTAAAACCCTACTCCTGCTTTAGTGTATTGTATGATTATGAGCACATGTACACGGAGCTCTTTCCCCCAGCTAGGCACAAGGAGAGGGCTGCTACACGAGTACACATCCATGGGGTTTGAATAGGTTCGAACCCTTGTAAAGGTTGACATGGCCGTCCTTTTATAGGTTAAGGGGTTACCACAATGGCAAAAAAATCTTTATCTGGTGATTAGACAACAAACAGTGCTATCATACCTAACTCTGCTAGTTAAGACAAAGCGCATGAAATGCACCGCTAGGTGTCATCAGGAGGAGGAGTCTCGGCAAAGCAGTCGCATCGCTTGCCGAACCGCCTCTTGTAATCTTGACACGCCACCCAGGCGGGTGGCGATAAAGGTGGAAATTGTACCGATGCGTCACCAGTGTCCGACGAGCTTCACCTAACTACCTGCGAGCTCGACACCTCACTGATTAGTGACTAGCTGCTCGGTGAGGTGGAGCGCATGGCAGCTGGAGAGGGAGAGGCTTGCTGAGCACAAGGCTTGCCGGGCTTTGGCCTTGCCGGGTTTGTACCCTTGGCAAGGGAGCTGCTTCTGGTGCTTCATTCCGTTGCTTGTCTTGGTCTTCTTAATGCGCTCCATTATCTCACAAAGAGCGGCGTCTCTGAGCCAGGATCCTTTGAATGGAAATTTTAGTTAGGCGAGGGAGCTGCTTCTTGTCTGTGCATAAGCCTGGGTATTAGACACCCGAGTCTAATACATCGACAACTGAAGATGGACCACTTACAAACTTTCGTGACTCAAAAGGCAGTTTTAAAGTTTTGAGACTAACTTGACACACCCCTAGACAGTTTTAGGACCTTTGGTGCATTTTACTCTAAAACAAATATATAGATCATGGTAATAATGGGAATATAGATGGTTCATAAGAAATGGAACAAAAAGTTACATACATAGTTACATACCTAACATGAAGAGCTCATTATTACCAGTTCAAGCTAATTATAAAAGATGCTGACTCCGTTTATTCGAACTACCTCATGAAGCTCCTTAGGAAGAAGGTTTTTTCGTCGAGGTTTTGTGTGATTAGATATCTACTTTGCTAAAAACGCTGAGTGGAGTGGTTCAAAACATGGGTGTGGTCTTAGGGAAATCGAGTTGTCTGTGCCATGTTCGGCCTGCCCCCCAAGGATGGGAAGGAGTGGAGCGACAAGTCGGACAGCTCTAGCGAAGAGCAGATCCAGATTTATCCATACTCTTCCGCGAGATGGACGACAAGGACGCCGGGAAGGGCAAGGGCAGTCGTGATCCTCTCCGTAGCTACTACGTAGGTAGAGCATACCAAATTTTGGTAGTCCTCCTGATGTAGTAGCCGGACGATGTGTGTTGCATCATTTACATAGTTGGATGAGTTTGTATGGATTTGAGATATGCTAATTAAGGTTTTAGGTTGTGAGAGAGAAATTTAAAGTGTGACTGAACAGTGCTCGCGGATGCGGACGCGCCCGCAGGGTCGATTTAGCCATGTCCGGCTGTAGATGCTCTCACACTCACCCATCTCAGCGGACCGGGCAACATAATAAAACCGAAATAAATTACTCCCTCAAATACATAATAAAACCAAAAAAATTACTCCCTCCGATTCAAATTAATTAATTGACAGAGTTTTATTTGCGTCGATTAATTTGGATAGAAGAGAAGTATTGATTTCCTAGAAAAAGCGTAGAAAAAAAGTCCGTGGAAGAAAAGGCAATCCGGTCTCCTCCACGGCGAAAATTTATCGTCGTCTCAAACCGTCCCGTCCCGTTTCTTTTCCTCCTCCTCTTGCCTTCCCGAGCCCTCTCTCCCTGACATGCCCTAGGGCTGACGCCTCCACCGCGTGCCCTAGGGCTGACGCCTCCACTCCCCATCTCCGCGCGCATCGCCGCCGCCATCGCCGTTCCTCACCGCTGGCTTTCCGGCCGCGATTTCCGGGCATTTGATCTTGCGGTAAGAGCTTCTTTTCATCCAGTGATGATTAGCTGAACCCCCGTCCCTTTTTCTTTTGAGATCAAGTGATTTCGTTGCGGCGAAGTGATCACACCCACCCTTTTTATTCTGGTGAAATGATTTATTGAACCACGATGGCGCTCACAATTTCTCACGTTCTAGATCCGCGTTTGCTAGAGCGAACAGCATTTCTTAACTTTGGCTCTGCCACTATCCACCTTTTATTTCCTTTAGTGTTGGATGATTGTAACCAAAACTCTGCTTTGGTGCCATAAAGCTCGGCTTTCATCCTAAAAAAATGGTGATTCTCTTTCTTGAGGCCTTGTTTGGTACTAGGGTTTTTGAGGGGATTGGTGGGGATAATCCCCACAGGGATTGGGTGAAACCCCAACCTTCACCCAATCCCTTCAAATCCCCATTTATCCCCAATCCGCTCGGTAGGGGTAGTGTATTGGGTATTGAGAAAAATGCACTAGAATTTGGGAATTTGTGAGGAAATGTGGCGATGAAACATGTCAAATACACTAGAACCAAACGGTGTTTTGCGATATGTGGGGATTTAGGGATTTGACCGGGATAATCCCCATCAATTCCCTAAAATACACTAGTACTCCCTCCGTCCCAAAATATAAGAACGTTTTTGACACTAGCATAGTGTCAAAAACGTTCTTATATTTTGGGACGGAGGGAGTACCAAACAAGGCCTGATGTGTTATTTCCACTCCAGGCTGGAAATATGAAGCGAGAAGGCGTTTGCACGAGAAGCCAGACCAAAAAGCAGAAAGCTTGGACAGCTTGGCGAGGTGAGCGTTGTCTGGTTTCAGTCTCGCTGCCTGTTCCTATTCTGCAACTTACGATCAGAATTATGTTGTATGATATGAATATGATGATGCTTCCCTAACTAGGAAATTCGCTTCTGGACAATCCGTTTGAAGAGGAATTTGGCAGCTTAAGTGATTCTGGCCAAGGTGGCTGGACGGAACTCAGTAAAGAAGTCGCCTCAAACTTAGCGGGCACTGTTGTATCGCTTGCTTCATTTGCTGATGGTGATTATAGACACTAGCTTTGCAAAATTTTATCTATGTCTATTTGTTAGTACTTCAGGATTGAGAATTTGGAAATACCATCTTGTGCAGAAAAGACAGTGTTTTTTGCATGCACGGGCATAATTATCGTAAACAAGCCTACTTTTACAAGTTGTCTGACTTCATTAAGTTTGGTTAGATCTATTGATGATGACACCAAGATCCTTCACGATATGACGGTTGGTACTGCCAACTTTCTTTTTGTAGTACCCTGAAAAAAACTTTCTTTTTGTACACTATTGCTTGCTTATTTAATATCATGTTAATCATTCTGCTAACCAGGCTATATACTTGCTGCATTGCTTTATTGATGCAGATTGAAGTGCGCCTTCCGGATAATAAACTTGAACTGGGATGGTTGGAATCCTACGATTTGAAATACAATGTTGCGGTTATCAACATCGGTCGCTACCATTCTCTTCAAGTAACATGTCTAGATCATCAGCGGCAATTTGAGTCTCACAGTAAAGTAGTTGCCGTAGGGCGTTGCTTCAACTCAGGAAAACTAATGGCCACAGCTGGGATGTTGACCGACAATCCACAAGGAGCTTACCGGGAGGAGCTTGCCATCTCCACATGTGAAATTACTATGGTGCGGTGTTAATTTCTCGCTTTCTATACATAGCGAAAATAAATAAATAACTGTGTCATGATATGTACTGGATTTTTTTGGGGTGGGGGTGGGCAAAAATACTCCTTTTTTTCAATTATACAAACTTTGTTCAGCATCGCTAAATCTTTGTGCTTGGCTCACTGTCACTTTATTCTTTTCCTAGACTGGAGTTGGAGGGCCCCTTGTTGATTTTAATGGGGACTTCATCGGGATGAACTTTTATGCTGAGAAAGAGACTCCATTCCTACCAAGGATTAAAATTCTTGAACTCCTGTCGCAGTTCAGGAAAACAATTCAGTGGATGTATGTCCTCCATACTCACTCATTGCTTTTCTACTCTTGTCCTCCATACTCACTTATTAGTTTTTGTGCACATGGGTCACACATGCTTAGAAAAATAAATAATGGTGGAAAGCTTAATCAAGAGTGCACTTAATACAATAGTGGCTTCTTATGACATCATACTGCAGCTAACAACACACATTATATAAATCTCTCGCGTTGTTGGAAAATTTGTTGACGAAACATTGTGCTAATAATTGATGCATTCTAAAAGAATGTGCAGGCATTTTACTTAGAATATGAAATCACATTGTTTAAATTATTGCATGCATTGTACAAGGCTAAGAACAGTTAAAGGATGATCACAACTTGGTATGTAGTGAGGAGCAACATGCTCAATTACTGTAATACCGAGCGAGTGAGAACTATTTAGCAGAGAAATTAGTGCCATGCACTGAAACATTACTGGATGACCACAGGCCATCTGTTCCGCTTCTTGCGAATTTATTATTCAACCTGGAATTTCCAGGAAGCTGACCACACATCAGTAGGCATACAAAATGAATGAACTAAGTACATAAGAATAATTCCGCTCAGAGGTTTGGTGGTACTACCATTCATGCTGAATGCCAAAGAGTTTCTGAAATGCCTTGTTTTGATGTTTTTGTAATACTTGCATCTGCTAACTGATCTGCATTTGAGAACATCTCCCTTGATAACAAATTAGTTGTTTGTGACATCTGGGGCTGGATAAGCTGCAGTGTGACCTTGACAATCCATACCACCTGTTTTGTCATGATATCTCGCAGTTGCCCTGTACTCAATTGGGACGCTGGTGTCCATGTTTAAGCTATTAATACTTGTTTAAGTGATAAGGTAGTGAAGGTTCCCTGGTAGGTTTGGTATAATATCATCTCCATAACATGCATGGGAAAAGTTTTCCACTATATTAAGCCACTTATATTTAATATTTTTTTTTGTCTATACAATAATCAAACACAATAAATATTTAGGGTTTAGGGTTTTCCCCATTGTATTGTTGTTTAGTGCCTGACCCCAATCATCCATGTTTACTTTTGTGGATTTCTGTATTACTCCAATGAGTTTATCGCATTCTGCTGCAGGGCTACAAATAAGAAAGGACCTGGTAGTAAAATTGAAAGATTTCCTAGACCTTGTAAACCTGATTCAGAAGGTGAGAAAAGCACCTTAATATTGTTGAATTGTGCGCAATCATCACATCATCAGGCAATTCCTCACCAGAGTCACCGCCAATGTTAATTTTCAACAATCATTTGTAGAATCTGGGTACATACTTAGTTTTATGGTTGCACCTATTATCATGCTAGCATAACATATTTGATATGCTAATTAATTAGTTCATTCTAAGTACTTCAGTGTAGTATATGAATATGAGAATATACTCCTTTCCTTCATACTGCTTTTCAGTGTTCTAAATTCTGCTTATTTCCCTTCTCCATTTTAGTCAGCTCAAGGAAGGGAGAGAAACTTAAGGATCAGAAACCTTCCATATGTACTCTCTGTGATCCAGAATGTCAACCAGGTTGGGTCACTTTTAATGTTAACTATTGATCATTGGTCACAGGCATTAATTGTTTCACCCCTGTGGCACCAGGACTCATGGATAGATTATTATTAGAGCGGAAGTCTTTATGTTCTGGGCGGCCGAGTTATCCTTATTTTGGTGAGTTGTTGCTTGCAGTTTTCCTGACCATCATTATACATGGGGTCATCAATCACTTAACTATGTTGCAAAATTTAGGCGTTCCTACAAAAAAGGAGCTGAGGTCCAATGGTTATCCCCTCCCAGTTTGGCAGAATGGTGAGTTCATTCGTGTCCTTTTGATATTTACTCTTTTCTGTTGGAACATCTGTCATCTGACAGGTCTCTCCAGCTCCCCTCCACTACTGAATCTTTATTGCTTTTGCCAGTGGGCATGCGTTTGCTTAACAATTTTGAAGAGAAATTTAGTGAAGATATCTGGAGTAAACTCGAAAGAAACGTTGCTTCAAATATGTCTCAAAGTGTTGTTGCATTGGCTTCATTCAGTGGTAATTATATTCATTATAAGCTCGTTACTTTCAATATTCTTTTTCCAATTTCTTCACTAAATTATCAGAGTCATTACTCTTGTAGGAAAAACAAGGTGTTTTGCTTGCACTGGCGTATTCATAGACTGCAATGGGTCCACCACAAGAGTTCTGACCTCCGCAAGTTTGGTTAGAACTTCTGACAATGAAAACAAGGTTGCTGATAACCTTAAGGTTGTTACTCTGCTAATAATTGTTTAATTGCCCCTTCCACTTATTCATGATATCACTGGTTTAGTCTTACCATATCATTAATTGCAGATTGTAGTGTGCCTTCCAGATAATCGTCATACCAGAGGGACATTGCAACATTACAGTCTACATTATAACATTGCCGTAGTCTACATCAAGAATTTCTGCTGTACTCAGACAGCACAAATCGATAACCAGATGCTAATTAAACCTCAAAAGGAGGTAGTAGCTATAGGGCGCGTCTACCAATCAGGCAAATTAATGGCCACAAGTGGGATCGTGATTGACAAACCAAGTAAGCTTGGCTGCAAAGAGCTTAAGATTTCCACCTGTAAAATCACCAAGGTACGCTGTGTCTTTTCGTGTGGTGGAAATAAATAGTTGCATCAGAATGAGTAATTAAATTCATCATCACATCTGTATGGCTTACAAATACTGTCTTTTCCTATTCGTTACTTTTTTTGTGTGTGCTAGGCTGGGATTGGAGGGCCTCTTATTGATTTTGATGGAAATTTTATTGGCATGAACTTCTATGGCTTGGAAGAGGCTCCATACATACCAGTGAATATAATTCTGAAAGTCTTGAAGAATTTTGATGCACAAGGGTATGCTTTCTATATTTATGTATTTTTTTGTACAGTATGCAGGTGTCTTGACTCTTGCATGTGCATAATATTCAATCTTGAGGAGGTTTAGTAGCCTCGATAGGACTTTTGTTACCATGTTGATCTTATACTGAGCGCATTAATTTGTTGCTTCTGTTTAGGACCCAGTTGTATTTTTTCTTTCTTTTCCACTTTTGTTTCATCTTCAACACCCCCCCCCCCCCCCCAAAACATGTAAATACTTCTGACTGTAACTTTTGGGTTTAGTTAATACAAAGTCAGTGGGGGGGGGGGGGGGGGGGGGGGGGGGGGGGGGGGGGGGGGGGGGGGTTCTGCCCACTGTCCAGAACTTGAAAAAAAAGGTAAATAACATATGACACTGGTATGATAAAGACCGTCCTGTGGTTGTGGCCGACAGTTGGGCATGTCTGATTGTACGTACATTTGTGATTATGTAAGTACCGTATCGTATGACTCATGGCATCACTCTAACCTGGAATTATAATGGTAAATATGGGATGGTTTTGGTTGTCATTTTCAGGTTACTTTAAATTTGTAACTCATGCTAGTTCTTAAATCCCAATTTGCTTTTGCGGTTGAACCATTTCGTCTCTTACTGTTCAGACATATGAAGTAGTGAACTGATGTCACTTGGTTTTGATCTTATCCTCATACGCGTGTGTTTGTTCTTGCATGTAAAACTATTTTCGGCCTGTTTGTAGGACTGTTGCTAGAGACGATGATGATAGCCCAAACAGGTATTGTTTATTCACTACACATTTCAATGACACTGCTTGCTTATTTATATAGGAATATTATTTAGCAGCTTATTTATGTTTTACTCTGGACAGATGGCCCGTGCCTAAGTCATTTTGGTGCTATCCGAAGTGGCACGAGATTGAGGAAGAAATAGATGTGGAAGAAGAAATTATATATCATCGGCAGCGGCAACAATTCTAACCTGATGAAGTGCATCTGGATGCATAGTGCCCCTATCTTGTCCTCAAGCTGCTGATCCAGTTGAAGCACAAGCCGATTCTGTCTAGCAAGTATGAAGTGTTTGTAACTTGCCTAATCTGAAGCCTGAGATACTAGCTTACGAACGTACTTAGTCTGAACTAGAGCCGTTAAGAGATGGGTTGGGGAGACTGTCGTATTTTTTGGTACCAAGTTTGTTTGCAGCTGTGGTTGTGATTTTAAGGCACAAGTCTGATCCCAAATACTAGGTTGATGATTTGCATATCCTGGCAATCGGATTCTTTTGGAGGCTAAGTTGAGTAGCAGGAGACGGTAGCTCCATTCTGCTGTGCTCAAACATGGATCCAAATAGGCTTCATCAGCATTAACTTTTAAGCACTTTGGTGCAGCTCTTGTTCATTTTGGTTGGTTGCTTTGTAAGCTGCATGATTGCCGTCTGTCTGCCTTTCCTTTTTTTTTTTTGGAATTTTCCTTTGCTTGTGTTGCATGGGCAAGTTCGTGGATGCGCTAGTTAGGCCTTGAACAATGCAAGGTGCTTAAGTGAAGGTGCTTAGTTAAATAAACCGATTTTTTTCTCAAGCATCGGTGCTTATCTTTATAGGAGAGGTGTCTAATTAAGCGTCGATCCTCTATAAATAAGCACCGGTGCTTAAGAACAACCGGTTTATTTTTTCAAGCATCTCCCCTAAGTGCATTGCATTGTACAAGGCCTTAGGGGTGATCGCTTGGCAGAAAGATCTGACACCCTGGGAGTGTAGACAAAGGATGGAAGACAGTTTCTTCATCTGCCCCACACGCCGACCTACTCTATTTGCCTAATTCTTTTCTATGTATGCCTGCTGTGTTTCTTATCACATGAATGGAACAAGAAATATTTTACTTTTGGAATTTTCGTTACGTATCTGGTGATCACCGCCTCCTCAACTTGTTTCAACACCCAGTCGGATAACATTTTTTAGTAGCATCCATTTCAACAATAAAAGCATTTGAACTGCGCTCATGGATTTTCAGCACTTGTTCATACAAAATATTTAACTTAGGGGGAATACTGCAAACCCAAAAAATTTCTTCCACATTGGCCAATCAGCACCTCTCTAACTTCACGCGACACCCAGTCGATTAGCGTGCGCTCTGTTTCTTTGTGCAAGGTTTGATGCCACTTGGAGAATTCTTTAATGCTAGTATATGCTCTGTTATTTGCTGTTAGTATATTTTTGGAGTTTTAACTCGTTTTTCGTATTTGAAGACTACTATTGTGGTGTCAGCCTCTCGTATTTGAAGACTACTATTGTGGTGTCAGCCTCTCGTATTTGAAGACTACTATTGTGGTGTCAGCCTCGTTTTCAATGATAATGGAACCCTGAAGATAGCTCTGTATTCAGGGTGGATAACATGTTTTGAGTAACATCCATTTCGGCGACAATATCATCTGAACTGCAACTCAAAGAATTCTCCACACTTCTTCAGCATCTATGATAATGACATCAGATCTGACAATCTAGAGCACTGGTTCTGCACTTACTCTGACAGAACTATGCATTCAGTCACACCGACTCACAGCCAAACCACTAATTGCCCAAGTCAGCTCAACATGCCAGCTAAATTATATGGTCATGTGTGTCTCATGTCTATGTCTATTTTCAGTCTTTTTCTTCACCAGCACAATGTGGAATGGAAAGCCTATAGCTAACCAGGTATGTAGAATGACAGAGAATTCAGACATCCACATAAGTGGGAAAGGAAACAACCACAAAACTATAAATGGATCAGAAGGAGAGGAGAAGCTGGATCATAGCTCAACTTGATTGGATAATCTCACTTCACAATAATGCCCTGCTACTACATAAGTTTGGACCACAGCAGTGCACATAGTTACATATAGTGAAGGAGCTTGCGGTGAAACAACACCAACCAAATGCAACATACAGTTCAAACGGCTAGACTACTAGAAACAGTCAAGGAGAAGCTAGAGCTACGTAAGAAACCAACAACAATCCTCTGGCCACCTTGCCTTCCTTCAAAGTTCACACAGCAGCCCTACAAAATGATGATTACGCAATGTCAAAATAAGGCAATCGGCAGAGATTATGCATGCCAGAATGAGAGTGGTATGCCTACCATCAAGCCATATGATTCTCAGGGAGAAGGAGAAGGCTCCAGATCCTCAGGCATAGCAAATTTTTGCTCTCCAAGAAGTCTAATACGTTCTAAGACATCTGACATAGGCTAAACAAAACATAAACAAAAAAGAATAAGCATTGCAAACAACATAAGATTACATTATAATGATACCAGAAAACACATTACCATGTTATCGTCTCCTCCACAAAATCTTGGAAGAATGGCAGTTATATACCCAATATCCAAGGCTTTAGTTACACCAATATCCTTAAAAGATATACCGACGAGTTGCCTTTGCTCATTGAAAACAGGTGATCCTCTTCGAGAAAAAAATGAAGGTGTACAATCATGTCTGAACTCTTGATATTGTTCCTCTACATGACTATTTACAGAAATATTAGAATAGAAACAAAAACAAAACATTGACAATTCAATTACATTGTGCAAAAAACTTACGTCAGATAGCCATCAGTTAGATCATTTTGTAATCGCCCTGATACATTATCAACCTGATATCCATACATCTTAAGTTCTTGGTTCCTCGTAGTTTGAATACCAAAGTGGACAGCATCTACAATTTCAACAGGAACATGACAATAGAAACCAGCCAAAAGACCATGTCTTTCCACGCCGAGGTGTTCAAGGTCTACCCTCATATCATTGGGAAAAACAATTTCATATCTGTACTTGTGTGCCTCTGGGGGAAAAAGTAACCCCTTGTATGCTATTATGTGGCAAAACCCTCCACCAGAGACCGTGACTATGCCCGAAATAACAGAAATTGGTTTATTTGGATTTTCACCTTCCCGATTATACATAAGAATCGGTATCACAGACCTACGAAACTGCCTATGACGGTCGCCATTTAGTCCATTAAGTGCAACAGCATCCTAAAACATAAAAACGGTTGTTAGACATTAGCTTTGATGGTAAGAGAACTGACTGAAAGAAAAACATACAAAAAAAAGGAGAGAAAATGACAATATATTCACCTGAGCCATGGTAAGACTTTTTAGTTTATATTCTGCAGTGCCTCACACGAATCTGTACATTAACAGCAAAAGAAAAGAAGAAATGCATATGAGATTTAATTCATCAAGAGCCCCAGCCATAAAACCAGTTATCAGTTTCGCTGTCTACCCACGGAATTCTTACTAAGTACTCCCTCCGTTCGGAATTACTTGTCTCGAATATGGATGTATCTAGAATTAAAAATACATCTAGATACATCTATTTCTGCGACAAGTAATTCCGAATGGAGGGAGTAGTAGTTTATATATTTCGACTTGAACTACAGAATCTGCTGCAATACCATCTTACTATAACACTACAAGATTAGCAACCACCAGGCTACGGATGCAGCAGATTTCGCTCTGCGTTGTTTTCTACAAAACTTTGTAAAGATTTAATCCCCCCATTCCATCAGAATGAAAACATGGCAAACATCGTGATATATAAGTACAAGAAGATTTAGAAAAAGCAAAATCAGGTGAAAGCAAGATGCCAGTAGGGACGGCAAACAATAGGACAGCTACATCGAGGCAAGGAAATCAATGCAAGCAGGCACGACTAAAAGCCCGGTCGACTTAGCAACACGTTGACAAAATACTGGAGGACTCGAGTCTTAAACTGCTTACAATTGGTTCAGGTCGACGGATCTAGAGCGTATGAGACACTCGGAGGTCGCCGCAGAAGGCTGGATATGCCGCGGCGGCAGAGGCGGAGGCGGCGCGGTCGGGGGCAGGGGGTGAGGGGGAGGCGGAGGAGGGTTAGGGCTAGCGAAATTTTTACGGCGGTCAAGAAGGAGAGGATAGGAGAGGCCTACGCTGAAACTGAAAGCTCAGGTAAGCGAGCTGGGCTGGACTGGGCTTTGGGAACGCCGCACTGGGACTTCTTTATTTTCTTGGCCATCCATTTTCTCTCCCTTAATTGAAAAGGTTATATACCCCTTAATTTTTTTTAAAAAAGGTTATATAACCCCTAGAAAAATTAAAAAAGGTTATATGGATTTTCTCTCACCTAAAAAAGCAAATTCTTTGTCTCAAAAGAAGATAGTCCATCCGATCCAAAAAAAGCACGACACATTTTTTCTATTAGATTAGAGGGAGTACCATTTTTCATCAAATTAATATTTTCCCCTGAAAATTAAATAAAAATGTCATGCATTTTTATTCACTCTTTCCATCATGAATTACCATTTTTAGGATAATCCTTCACATATGGAATCGTTTACTCAAAATCTTATTCCATACTCTACTTTTTATGGGGGTATTTTGGCTAGTAAAGCATGATTTGCCACGGTCCATTTCCTTCCATATACACCAGACGAGACTTCTCACTTTCCTTCGCTCGTGTCTACATGCTTTGCAAACAATCATCCACCATCCAGAAGAGATTGGGGGCATTTTCCATTTGAACAAAACATCGATTTTAAATGCTTATGAAAACACTTGACACATTACTGAAACAATTCGAGCAAAAAAAAATTGCGGGGATTTTGAGCTTGTTCTAGTGAAAGGATGGACAAAACGATTGAAACCATTTTTGTTATCTCTATCTCTACTACTATTAAAAGAGCTAACAAGGGCAGACGAAAACTGCCCTCCCACGTTCCGCGAAAAAAAGTTAGTCCACCTAGGAAAAATCAAGGCTTACAAGGGAAACATCACGTAATCTCCGGATGGGTTGTTCAACTGCACAGAAACAAAAAAAAACCCGTGCCGGCCCTCCAGGCATCCAGATTGACCTACGCCCTACGCAGCTGGCGAGGTACCCGACGACGGACGCGACGACGAGTACTTCGCTGTCACAGGTCTATGCTCTTCTGGACTTTGTGAGCCTTTTATATGTCGCCTCCGTCCAGGCTTGGTGACGCTTTAAGACGCCGCCACCTAGGCTGTCTTGCCTTATCGCCGTTGAGCTCATACGACGGCGTCACCGTCCACGAACTCCTCTGCAACGTAGGTGCGCCCTCATTTCCTCTTGTTTCTATCCTTCGATATATACTAAAATACATCAGCGGCTGCCAGTCTGTAATTTAACCAACACATGAAAGCAATGGAGAATCATTGTTACATCCCAGATTTGTTTGACTCTCTGTAAATTGCAGACGAATAATGATGCACCTATGAAAAGTAACTCATCCCTGTAACTGCTGAAGATGAATTTCATAAGAAAATTAGTCAGAACTTCCAGAAATAGTCAGTACTTTGAGATATGAAAATCCTCGGTCAGATGCCACTTCAAATATAATTGTATTATAACAATTTGCCATTCACAGGGTTGAAGAACTTCGTATGGCCCCTACCACTCCCAACAGGGCGCGCACACCGTTCCAGGATATAAGCAACACCCACTCCTTGGGTACTTAACCCAATCACTCGATTTCTTATTTTTTTTGCTCAGCTGCTGAACTGTGTCATGACTTGCAGAGCGTAAAGAGATAAAAAGGCACAGGGAAAGAGAGCGGTATGCACAAAATAGGGATGAGATAAATAAGAGAAGGTGTGAAGCCTACAAAAAAATGGCACAACAGACATCAATGGCCTGGAAAACGAAACACACACAGTCGGCTGTATCACAAGGTAATGACTGTCGACTTTGGTGATGTATAGCCCAATGGTATTGACATATAATGATATACTCTTTGTCTATTTAGACCATAATGGGCTGGAGATACGGGGGAAAGAGAGCAGTATGCACACAATACAGAGGAACTATTAAAGGGACAACCCAAATCCAGTGAGCATAATAAGCATATTGCTGCCGTCGCCGATGGCAGTAACATTGTCTCATAGGTGCGAGCTACCGGACAAACGGCAGTCACACAACTGCAGATCATAACATGTGCAGAAGAGCCTAGACCAAATTCGATGCAGCTCAACGAGAATATTTATTATGACAATGAGACCGATTGGTTGCACAGAAATGATGCGTACCAGATTCAGCGACATTCACGACAATTGCCATTCACCCAAATGTCAGGGGAGGAGAACCCCCAACTCAGTACAATCGTGAACCTACGTAACCCAGAGGAGTCTTCACAAAAAAATGGTTAGTTCATTGAAATATATTTATGCTACAATAATGTCAAGAGTGTTTATTTCTTATGTATCTGGGCCCCTCTTTTGTTCATTCAGATACAAAGTCTATTTATGGAAGCAAACAACCTATACCGATCCAGCCAACTTACAATAGTCCAGGAATGAAAACGATCCCTGATGCGGGTCATGCCACTCAAAATCTAATTGGTATATTTTTACTAACACCTGGTTCATAACTTCAATTCATCTCTGATTCTTACTCATTTTTCTCATATGAAATGTTATCAGGCAACAACCACGGCGAAGATCCATATGGAATACTGGAGCCTGATGCCCACACGATTAATATTGATGGTACGCATAATATCATTTTAAGTCTCCTTTCCCCGCACTACAAAAAAAAGACACATCCGTGACATTTTGGGCCGAACGAATTTTTTTTCTGTCATACATATGACACTTTTATGACGATAATTGTGACAAAACCCGGTATCATCATAGATGTGGTGGGCTCCTACTTCTATGACAAAAAATCATGACAGAAAATGGGCTTTTCGTCCTGGGCGGGCCGGAGATGCAGCTGCATGACATTCTTTGGGCCGTCCATGACGGAAAAAACTGTGGTAGAAGCGAGGGGGAGGAAAATTTCGGGGAGTTCCCGGTTATGGTGGGAGGTCGGGGGTCGAGCAATGCGCGTTTCTCTCGTACACGTATGCGCGTGTGTGCGAGGCGTTGGCTCTAACTGAACCCGAGCGAGGCGTTGGACTCTAATTGAACCCGAGCGATTGCACTGCAGGCTACGCGTTACTGAACTCGGGCGATCGATCGATGGCTGTTAACTGAACCCGATCGAGCGATTCCTTCGCTACTGCTACTAACTGAACCCGATCGATGCTGCCTCTGGGATGAACAGTGAGCGTTGCCGGGGGGGGTGGATGAACAGTGAGCGGTGGCGTTGCCTCTGAATGAACAGGACCCCGTGGTGTGGTGGAGGCCTGGATGAACAGTAGACGGTGGAGGGGTGCCCGTGGAAGGGTGGTTGAACAGGACCCCGTGGTGTGGAAGGCTGGATGAACAGTAGACGGTGGAGGGGTGCCCGTGGCGGGTGGTTGAACAGGACCCCGTGGTGTGGAGGGCTGGATGAACAGTAGACGGTGGAGGGGTGGTTGAACAGTAGCCGGTGGAGTAGCGCGCGATGGAGGCTGGATGAACAGGAGCCCGTGGAGGCTGGAGGAGGTCGACGGTGGAGATGAACAGTATCCCGTGGAGCCCCGTTTTGCGGTACGCCAGAGCCCTCCTGATGAACAGGACCCCCGTTTCGACCGTAGGAGGTCCGTTTCGTCCGTTTTGCGGTAAGCCACACCCCTCCCGATCAACAGGACCCCGTTTCAACTGTAGGAGGTCCGTTTCGTCCGTTTTGCGGTACGCCACACCCCTCCCGATCAACAGGACCCCCATTTCGATCGTAGGAGGTCCGTTTCCTCCGTTTTGCGGTACGCCAGACCCCTCCCGATGAACAGGATCCCGTTTCGAACGTGGCCGGTCGAACACAAGGCCATTCCCTCCGTTCTGCGTACGTCAGGCCTCGTTTCCATCGCCTGTTCCCTCCAAGCCCTCCCGATGAACACGACCACGCATTCCGTTCCGACCCAACTGGTTGGCTCCCACGCGTTCCGTTGCCTCCCGATGAACACGACACATTCCGTTGCCTCCCCATGAACACGACGCATTCCGTTGCCTCCCCATGAACACGACGACGACGCTGTTTCTCCGTTCCGACCCAGCCATGTACACGAGCCCTGGCTATACGTATGCGTGAGTAGGCGTTCGAGACCCCGCCCGTATGTACACATATGTGGCCGTATTTTCTTTCTTGCACCCTGGCCGCTGTACGTACGTGTACATGCTACGTGCGCGCCTCTACTACGACACATGCGCGCCTCTACTATGACACGTGCGCGCCTCTACATCGACCAGTATGTACGTACACGTTCGCGACCAGAATGACAACGCTACGTACGCTTCGACCAGGTGGGTCCTGACTGTCAGGCACTTCCTTGCGTGCGAAGATGTAGCTGGTGGGTCCCAGCAGTCAGGGGGGCGAATCATTTTTTTCGGACGCACTTCCTTGCGTGCGAAGATGTAGCTGGTGGGTCCCAGCAGTCAGGGAGGCGAATCGTTTTTTTTCGGACGCACTTCCTTGCGTGCGAAAGTGTAGCTGGTGGGTCCCAGCAGTCAGGGGGAAACGTTTTATTTTCGCAAAATACAGTGGCCCGTCCGGTGGGTCCCAGCTGTCAGGTGGAGGAATCATTATTTTCCGCGTAATAAGGAGGCACTTCCTTGCTGCGGCCGTGGACCCAGCTGTCAGCCTCTCCACGTACAGTCTACGTCCGATGGAAGTTGTTCCTTGACCACGTTGACCACGCCGCGCCGAGAGCACCAGGGCGGTGGATGACGTCGAGGCCTAGGAAGGGGACGACAGGGAGCCGGGGAAGACGCGGCAGTGGAAGCCCGCGCGGAGAGGAGTACGAGGGTTCACTGGTTCGGCTGCGGTGTGAGGCTGCCATCGCCGCAGGGCCTGGCCGGCGGTGGGAATAGTAGGGGGCGGTGAGGCCTCCACGGCAGCACAGCCGGCCATGGGAGGCAGGAGCATGCGGCACGACCAGCGCTGCTTTGGGCGGCTGGAGCAAGAAGACCAAAGGTTGAAGAAGCACTACGGCCGTTGGATGGACATCGTATGGTCACTGGAGTTAGAATCGTTCATATTGACTAAAGTTGACAAAGGCCCCCGTCCCAGTCAACTTAGTAGGCCCACAAGTCAGCCTCTCACCATGGTGGGTCCCAGCTAGCAGGGGGAGTATTCATTTTTTGTGCGTAATAGGTAGGCACTTTCGGTGGGTCCGAGCTGACAGCGGGGGAAACGTTTTTTTTTCGCGAAATACGCTGGCCCGTCCGATGGGCCCCAGCAGTCAGGGGGGAAACGTTTTTTTCGCGAAATAAGGTGGCCCGTCCAGTGGGTCCCTGCTGTCAGGTGGAGGAATAATTATTTTGCGCGTAATAAGGAGGCACTTCCTTGCGGCCGCCTGGACCCAGCTGTCAGCCTCTCCACGTACAGTACTCTTCTGATGGAAGTCGGTCATTGACCACGTTGACCACGCCGCACCGAGAGCACCAGGGCGGTGGTCTGGACGACGGCGAGGCCTAGGAAGGGGACGACGCGGAGCCGGGGAAGATGCAGCAGTGGAAGCCCGTGCGGAGAGGAGTACGAGGGTTCACTGGTTTGGCTGCAGTGTGAGGCTGCCGTTGCCGCAGAATAACAGGGGGTGTGGGTGAGTAGAGGGATGGCCTGGCCAGCGGTGGGAGTAGTACGGGGCGGTGAGGCCTCCGCGGCATCACAGCCGGCCACGGGAGGCAGGAGCACGCGACACGACCGGCGCTGCTTTGGGCGGCTAGAGCAAGAAGACCAGAGGTTGAAGAAGCACTACGGGCGTTGGATGGACATCGTACGATCACTGCAGCTAGAGTCGTTTATATTGACTAAGTTGACAAAGCCCTTGGTACGCGTCAACTTAGTAGGCCCACAACTCAGATTTGGCAGAGAACATATAGCCCATTTGCGATTTGTAAGAATGTACAGCCCATTTTTTAATTCTAATGAAATTTACTACAGCCCATTTACAGTTTGTTAAAAGTACAACCCAACTTCTAGCTAGGACAATGATTAATAATTTCAAACAACCGCTCAAAACAGAATTAAAAAAAATTCCCACATTTTGATGGGATCCGAAATATTTTTATCCGAAATTTCTAGTCAGGTTAAATATAATTTCAAAATAAAGTTGTATTACGTTAAAATCCAACGAAATATTGCGCGCGCAACAAGTAATGAAATTAAAATTTTCAAATTCCAAAAATAATATATTTTTCAAACTAATTACGTGTTTGGTGCATAGTAACTGTCCAGTTATTATAATTACATCCCATTTATTATTTCTTAAAATCCATTTTTTGTTAAGCCTAATGCATACCTCCTAGAAAAGTTTGCGGCCCAGCGGGGCGGAGAATAATAAGTTGACCCGGATATTGTGTACAACTGTCGGTCCAGTTGCATTGCTGATGTTGAAAAAAAGGCCTGTGTAGTACAGTACAACCTAACATGGTTACTCAGCCCACATTCAGCGACGCCGGAAAGGCCCAAACAAGGCTTCTGTACAACTTTTTGAAGTCACTGAGCTCAATTAATAGCTTAAGAAAAAAGTTAGATTACAGTGGAACCTAATTAAAAGCTGTCACGAGCAAATAAATAATTCAACGGGTCCCACTTGTGCATGTGCGCGCACGCGCGTGTGTGTGTGTGAGAGAGAGAGATAGATAGAGAGAGACCCATCGGTCGATGCTCGTAAATACATCTTTCAGCCATATGCATTGCTGATGCTCAGTAAAAACTTGTATAGTTGACACAATCATATAGAACATCATAGCACACTGAACTTGCATACAAAAATTTCACGCAGGTGGCACAATCAGGATGGAAGCAGTAGATCGCTACGGGAAGGGCTATGTTGAAACCAACAAAGTCGTACATAACGGTTCATCGTCTTTATCAATGACGGGGAAATATCTTGAATATTGTGCAAAGAGAACAGACAGACAACACCAATAAGTTCTGCTAGCACATTAAGTTAACGTACAACCTTTCTAAAAAAAGTTCAGGTACAAAATTAGAACAGGTCACAATCAAATGTACTGGCATATCAGTGCTTCACACCCATAGCTCGGATTTAACTAGTATCTGAAAAGATTCAGTTGTTACCTCAAACTAGAGCACATCCAGGCAGCCAGCCCTGCCTCTTCTCCCAAAGAAGCAGTGGCCTCCGCCGCGCGATGGAGTAGGCCCTGTGCCATCCATCGTTCCGAGCAACACGGGGAAAGTCTGACGTTGACTCCTGTAATGGACGTCGTCGACGGACCCTGGCACCAGCGGCGGCGACAGGACTTCGATTGATGGATTGACCACTTCTTCGACATGCACGAACACTCGATACAGGTACATCCCTAACGTGGTCCGCGGCGGCCTTGGTGGTGACGAATAGTACAACCCCGGTTCCTACACCGGTATCTCAACACCAATCACCTTCGGTATGGTGGACGGCTTCTTCATCCATGCCATAACCGCCAGAGCCCAGCTGTCTGGAGGAACAAACATACTTACGAGCTCACCTCCAAGGTCGTTGATAAGCTCGTTCAAGGACTCGCTGTTCCAAGCACGTCGAGGCATGCCGTGGAAGGTAAGCTTTGTTAAAAACTCAAGCTCAGAGGGCACTGATCCCCATCCTGGGTGCCACCGATCAAAGCTCACCAGCGCGCCATCGCAGAACAAACGCCGGGAAGATTCAAACACACGACTGTAGTCGAAAGTTGTCCGGAACCTGACGAAGAAATCAGCCGGTGGCGGACAGACTTCGACGAGCAAGTCATTTATTTGGATGCCGTGCGCAATGCCAAGAGCTTTGACAAGGTCGTCCGGCGAGACGGGAGGCCAGTCGCCGTTGATGGTTACCATCAGCACTTTGCCGGCAAACTGGTCGTCAAGCGCCACCATGCCACTGTTGAGCGACAGCATGCAGGGACCGAAGGTAGGACGGATCTCAGGATCTCCGGCTCGGAGATCCGTGTTGACCGGCGACATGATAGTGCGCTTGAGTACAGGGAGTACAGGAGGGGGATTTGGGGGAACTGGAGTAGGAATCGAGATTCCAGAGGTGGGGGAGGGGCGGGAGACTGGGGATGAAAAGGTAGCATGAATTTCGAGCACGCGCCAATATGCCCTCGGCGCGCAAGCGCACGAAAACACCGGTGGCACCCACATGTCGGCCTAAGAGTCCTTATTCTTTCTTTTTTGGAGAGCCCGGCCTTTTTTTTCAGGATCTTTTGAGAGCCCGGCCTGAGAGTCATAATTGACTTGTTTGGCATTGCGTTACTACTCAGCCCATATTCGACGACACCTCACTGGCCCAAACAAGTGTACATCATCGAAAAGACACTGAGCTCAAATTATATAACTTGAAAAAAGGAGATATACTCTGAACACTGGAGAATGGTGATGCCCTCATTTAGCCCACCAGTAGTTCGAGACAATAAACAGTTCGAAACAACGATATATACAACATTCAAACACTGACTAGTGACTACTACTGACATAAACAACAAGACATGATAGTTCATAAGAAGTCTTGCTACACCACCAAAACGCACCCATCTGCAGCGCTCAGACTCTCGTGATCCAGACAAGAATGACATTCTAAACAAAAGCAACTATTACATAGTAAGAGTGACATAGACGAGGATGACCAAATGACAAGGAATATGCATAACAAAAGAAAGAACTACCCATCCAGAACCAGCAGCAAAGACAACAAAGTCATTCGAAGAGATGATCCAACACCATCATAATTTGCAGCCCCGCTTCAGCGACCAGTGATCCGGAGACACCAGTACTCCACCCTTTCGATGCAACAGCCCAATTACCTATTGACCTGAAGGCTTGAACCACATCACTGCTTGTCGTAATTGAGACATCCAAGGATCAAAGTTAATCCGGATGCCTTTGTCATTCTCACCTTCTTTTGGCTGCAGGCTGTATCGTTGACAATCAGGGGAGATTGCTCCCGAACTCCTAGGGCTCGCCGTGTAGACACAGTTTTCCATAGCAAACAGAGCCTCTCTGCCATCAAGGTCCTTGCCAACGGTGATCTCCTGGTTAATCGGATAATTGAGTCCGAGAAACAGAGAGTGTGAACCAAGGCTGTTTACCCGCCTCCAACTAAAAAATCCTAAAGGCCCCAACAAGCTGGTATCCTGCTCATAGACGTAACAACCACTGTCCGGATACTCACGTATTACACGGTGCTTGTATACAGTGGGGTTTTTGCAATATAACTTTTCCGGCTCATGTGTCCGAATGATCATCAGTCTTTTGTCGTCGTCTGATCGAGCGAGGAACCAGTTGTGCTTCCCTGTTTTTGGCAAAGGTGGTGTGATTACAAAGGGCAGTAACTGTAGGGACACTGCATCATATCAAAAAGGACAGGCATTGTTAATGTAAGATCAACATTGTTCAGAGTATGAGTAGGATAATGCAAGAAACAACAATGATATGTCCCTGTTGGTACTGGGAGGAAAATACAGGGAAATGTATACTGGGTTAGAAAATACAGAAGTGCCATGCATGGTTATACTCATGTTATCTCGCAATCGATTCTTCATAGGAAACTACCATGTCATGCATGTTATGTAATCATGTTCTGTCCTCACAAACAAATTCTTCAAGGTAACTAACAGACCATGCATTGTTATATACTCGTATTCTGTGGGCAAAATTTTTGTGAGGATATTATTCTAGCCATTGATTGCTGAAGGGCGAATATAGGTATGTACACATGGTAAGCATTGCAAGATTTCACTACTTCCAAATATAGAGTTCTCCATATGCACATTTACTTCCCTAATGTATGGTTAGATGAAACCAACAGTGTGGTGCATGTTTCTACATCATGAAAATGAGGTAACTAACATGGCCATTGATACACACTCATATTTAGTAGTAGTATATAGATTACTGTAAAATAAGGATAATGTCCATATATTCCTAACCGTTTGATTATTCAGGGTACAAATTGGCTGTACTGACATGGTCACAATCGCATGAATTAACTCATTCCAAATATAGCTGATTTACGGCGTCTCTAATACATTGCCATAGTTCTACTCAAATTCTGCTCAAACAGGGATATGCCAATCATCACAAAAAGTTCAAACAATGTCATGGTGTCATTATTAACATGAGACGGAAACAACTTACACGTGCCGTCCCAGCAATACGTGGTGCCATCTGCTTTGTCGATCGCATAGATGATGCCATTGTGTTCAATAGCATCACATAAGTGTGTATCAGCTTTGACGATGATCCACTGCGAGCCGAGTTGTCTCCAGCTAAAGAAGGCACCGGCGTAAAGATAGGCGAGTCCGCGGTCGAACAAGGCAATTAGCTTGAAGTCTGCGTAATTCGCATGTCGTGTGGGCACTTGGCAGATTACAATCTTCTGCAAAACAAGGTCCGTCCAACTGACGTAGTAATCTAGATGACTTTGACCGCGATGGTAATACTCTATATAATCCAACGGAGGAAGGATAATCTCATGGGAGGTCTGGAAGTTCACGAGCACCAACTTTTTACCGTCTTCTCTGAAGTCAGCCATCCAGTGGGAGTTCATGCCGACCCAGTACATACCTGCCAAGAAGTTTCGGGCGATTGTGATCGGATCGATGTCGAGGGAAATGATGTATGGTGACCCACTACATACCTGCAAAGAAGTTTCGGCTAATGGAGATCGGATTGAAGTCGAGGGGCATCATGCACGCCTCCGTATCATGGTGAGCCAATCTCGCAAGACCAGATAGCAGCAAGCAGGGTGTCTTGAAAAGCTTAGGCCTCGCTTCGACGATGGCCATGTGCATGTCCCTCGAGCATGCAGCCAGCCGCATGGCGCTCAACATATCCATACACGAACAACAAAGGTCGAGGATATCACTGGGGAGATTGCTCCAATCGCGGCTCATATGGATGCTGCGCGGTTCGCGTTCGGCCATGCTGGAGTTTGGAAGGGGGCTTGATTTATGGGGGAGAAGGATGTCGGTGCTGGAGCGGCTAGCGAGGGAATAGTGGTACTGGGGGAGGCGATTGAGGCGACGGTACACGGGGGCACAGTGAGATGGAGACAGAGAAGGAGATGGAGATGGAGTGGTGCTATGGGAGCGGAGAGGGAGATGAGGCGAGGCGCCAATGTGCTGTACAGCAGCAGTGACAGACTGCACAGTGCATAGGGTGAGGCTGACTTTGGTAACCCGAACACGCCACCTGGACTAGTGTCAGGCGCAGGGTGTTGTCACTTCACTGTGAGGACCAGATGAATAGTATTTTGACCATCAAGTGTACCACGGTTGTACTACTACTACTACTACTACTACTACTACTACTACTACTACTACTACTACTACTACTAGTAGTAGTAGTAGTAGTAGTAGTAGTAGGTACATGAGTACTCCAGTATTGTATAGCGGAAATAGGTCTCCCGTGCTAGCATGCCTGTTCACTTCATCGTTCAGGTATCATCCATATTGCGAGCAGAACCAAATTCTCATGCATGCCCAATCAATGCCCTGCCGCGATGCATGCAGTGGTCGTTTTGGTGCATCAAGGACGGCATGTAGATCGTTCCACACTTGAGAAGAGGAAAAATGGAAAGGTAGAACGCGGCAGCAGAGGAAGAGAACACTGGCTAACGAGGCTGGGAGGGGATCGAGTAGGAAGTTAATGCTCCACGCCTAAAGGTTTTGGGAAAACCTGATTTTCATAAGGTGACTTATACTCACCTAAACGGAGGGAGTATTCCTTAACCAGAGAATGTTGTGTCTCCCACTCACGCGCTCAAAAAAAACTATGACACATTTTTTTATCTGTTTGCATAGGTCCCACCTATCAGGAAGGATGGGCACGTACACGAACAGGTACGACTCATCAGTCTACCCGCATAGCCTTTTCGTTTAGTCTACCTACTCGTACGACAACAAATCGGCCGCAGACAGCATGGTCCGCCTTTGACCACCATGTGCAAGGTTCGTGCTATCTTATTCAATCTCACCGTGGTTCCATCGTACCAATTCATGCGGTGGCCCGTTGCATGGCTGATCCCAATGTTGGACAAAGGTTCTACGGGAACGGTGTCACCGTTGTAAATGTTCTGCAAATTGATGTTGGTACCCCCCGGTACATATGCAAGCCAATCTCCACTCGCACTGAGCCTAACCTGTGAAACAGTGGGCAGGGGGAGAATTAGGAAATGGACACGGAAGTAGTCTTTAGAATGCATTTACTACGTGATCAAACTCATCTTACCTGCTCATCGGAGGAAATCCGAGTGCCCCTCAACGTCGGCATCTCAAGGGGCGTCAACTTGCAACTATGACCACGCCGCGCTGGAGAGACCCCCAAGGAAACATCCTCGTGCGTTCCATGGAACATCAAGATGCATTTGTATGAGTAGTTTATCTTGTGAGAGAAAAGGATGAACGAGGGAAGGCCTCTAGAGATAGAGATGGACACTACTACTACCAATGTGCTGGCCCGTGCGTTGCAATGGATCCAAAGTAGTAGAATAATACTTGTTCACGTGCTTGAAATATAAACACTCTAGTTTTGATATACATGTGTCAGCAGACATGACAGCTTGTCCATGGAAGTTGAACCATGGCGACCATCACGTTTCTTGTTTCTACGACTGCCACACCCACACGCGATTCCCACGACGCCGCTCCAACCCAGGGCACGACGCCCCCCGACGTGGACATGGATCCTCTGACGTGGCTATCACTGCCTTGCCCTGCCTTTCCTTCGCTGACAGGTGGGACCCACACTTATGGGTCCCACATGTCAATGACAGAATGGTAGGATTGTTCACGTCAGGGGATCCTCATCCCCCCGACGTGCCCCTCATCCCTCTCGGCCCCATCGCTCCTCTGCCTTTGTGTGCATGACATGCGGGCCAGCTGAACTGCGGTGACCATCAACTTTCTACCACAGACACACCCGATTGGACGCGGTTTGCCTGCTCCGCTGCTGTGCTCCGATCCATACTCCCGCACCATCGAATTTTCATCCAGCGGCTATGACACATTTCATCCCGGGCATCAATCCTCAGCTGGAGTACTTATGTACTAAAGGTAGTACCTGCCGGTGTGGCCATCTACGCCTCGTAACGCCCCGACGCCCAGCTGTGGCACCCTCGCCACGGCCACGCCACCACCGGCCGGTTCATCTCGAACGAGTGAGTCGCGAACCACGCCACCACCATGAGAATGACATGTGGGCCAGCCGCATTTAAGGTCCGCATGTCATTGACTCATAGGTCCGCATGCCCCCCACATCATATTATTCATACTACGTTGATTGAAAAAAGATAAATCACCCAAAACAAGATCTTCCCGTTTTTTGTTCCTACGATGTTGTGCCGTGCACGTACCTACTAGTTGTATAATGGTAGTACTAGTAATATAGTATTAGGAGTACAAACTTGGTACTAGTAGGAGTAGTACTAGTACGGAATGCTCCTACTCTATCAATGAGCCCCGCCCGACACCAAATTTCTTGGCTTCCGTGCTACAGCTAGATCTTCCCCTCGTTTCTGTTTTCCAACCCAGCGGCGGGCGGGGTGTCGGTTTGCTCAACAGTGGCCCCACATGAAAGTGAAAATGCTAGGCAACATGCCTTCCCTAAGCTATGTGTCGTGCTGGACGAGCCGTGTTGTACTCCCAATTCCTGGGCGTGTGGGGGTGCGACGCGAACGCGACAGGCCTTTTCCTTTTACCAGCAATGTGCCTGTGCGTTGCGACGGATCCAAAGTAGTAGAATAGTAGTATTTGTTCACAAACTTGAAAGAAATCACCATTGTTTTGATATACTCCTAATATATTACTCCCTCCGTACCTAAATATTTATCTTTTTTGAGATTTCAAATGGACTATCACATACGGATTATATAGACATATTCTAGTGTTTCTAGTAAGATGCTTGCGCGTTGCACGAAGTTGATGGAAAAGTTAAGCACAAATTATAAATTGACGGATGGAGTACTAGTTAATGATGCATATAATTAAGCAAAGGGATCGCACATGTTGGTATTGACTGGAACGAGAATGCAACATCACAATAAGAATTAAGGCCACGATGATGCGATCGCAGTGGTGGTTACAGAAGGCAAGAAGAAAGATGGATCCACGAACGTACGACCTCCTCCTCCTCAACTTAGTGTGCCGGGCCACTGGCCGGCGGCTAAGGAGCGGCGGCTTTTGTGGCGAGGTCGAGGTGCTTCTCAGCAAAGGCATCCAAGGCTTCCAGCCGGTTGAGGAAGGCCAACGGCGTAGCGTCCTCACTGGCCTTGTAGATACCTATGTACACGATTTGCTCGTACATGTGGATGTGTAGGTCGATGAATTCTTGCAGGGTGAGGCGCCTCGCGGCGAGCGTGACCTCCAGGTGGACATTTTTCGTGGCATCGGCGGGCAGTCGCAGGGCCACTAGTGCTTGAAAGAGGTTCCGGCCATGGAGGCCGATTAGGGTGGCAGGCAATGAGGAGCCCAGGCGTGCGGGCTGGAGGAGTACGTCGATGTCGTCCGCGAGCTTCTTGAGGATGGTGAACTTGTTGCTAGTGGCAACGATCATCTGGTCCAACTGAGAGTCGTAGTTGGTGTCGACAACGGCCATCCACCAGCCGGTCTCCAACACCGTCTGGAGACGATCCTCGGCGCCATGCCGCAGGCCGGCGTCGTGGACCATCTGGCGCAGCCGCTGGCCGCTCACGCGCATCGCCGCCATGGGTCTGGAGTGAGCTCTTTTGCGCTTAGTATAGGTGCTTAGGCAAATGCTTAGGTGCGTACGATGTGGTAGATGCATTGGAATGGAGAGGCGCCTTTATATGAGGGCAATGAGGGCAAACTGCGTTGCATTCACATCGTGCAACCTCTTTTCCGGGACCTCCTCCCATTACTTCCCTCATGCATTAATTGAAGGAGGATGCATTGGCCGTTCAACATATCGGGAACCGCTACTCCCTCCCTCGTCTGCATTAAAGCCATATCGGGAACTGTGCCGCCCGCTGTCAAATCGAATACTCCCCGTCTAGGTGAGTATTAAGTCAGCTTATGAAAACCAAATAGTAAACACATAGGCGTGGTGCATTAACTCTCACGTTGTTTCTTATTTTTTGACATAAATAGAGGAATCAACCAAGAAGAGATGTGGGGCTTGTATGCTTTTAATGACTTGAGACTATCAAACATGACATGCAGTGGTCAGTTCGTTGCACAAGAACAAATACAACCCACGTCAGCACACACGCATCTTATATAGCATCACATCCAATGGCTATAAAAGATGAATGAGACCAAATTATATCTCATCTAGATGAGTTCTAGCAAAACTGTATTAATAATACTTGGTACTCATGCGCCATGTACATATATTAGTATCATGTAGTACTTTATTTATTGCCATGTATGACACATAGTACTCAACTCTCTCTCTTTCTTCATTTAATTCTATGACACCTCATCAAAATTGCTAAGGCTAGTACCATTACAACCAGCCTTAGCAAATACACTAAACATTAAGTTCTCTCATTTTCCTCTCCACCTTGGTCACCTAGACGGAGGGAGTATACTGCGCGGGCTTTTCCTGCGCGGTAGGCGGGGCAGTTCCGCCTAGTCGGTTCGACAGAGATGCAAGAAGACGAGGGAGTAGGCTGCTGCAAACGTAGGGCTGTGTGATTTGACAGCGAGTTACTGCTGGACAGGTGGGGCCCCATGATTTGACTTGCCATTATCATTTTAACTGCGGCGCTACGACCGGCGTGAGTCTCCCGATTCCTGACCACCTCCATACAGGTGCCTCTCCCAATGCTCCACAATGTAGTAGAGGCTGGCTCTTGCATGAGAGCCCACTTCTCCACTTTTTCCATGCCTCTCTTTCCTCCACATATGCAAAAATGCCATGTAAAGTGCACTATTGTACTTACTTGCTCCTACAGGTGCTTAAGCTTGCCACATAGGCATAAAGTCTGATGTGGCAAGTTAATCAAGAAGAGAGAGACTAGTTTGGTGACCCAAGGAAGAAACGGTGCTAAGCGCGTGTACCTAGGTGAAAAGACAATTTTGAGTCTATAGCTAATTAAATGAAGCAAACTTAGCAACACCATTTCATTGGAAGAGGTCACTCCTTGGCAAATGCAATAAATACTAGTACTCCCTGTGTCCCATAATATAAGAACGTTTTTGGCACTACACTAGTGTCAAAAACATTCTTATATTATGGGACAGAGGGAGTACGAAGAAAGAGATAGAGAGAAGTAAAAAAAATAAATACACTTATAGCCAACCTTATAGCCAAAACCTTGTTGTAGTTTGAGTGACTAAGTGATGACTATGTATGACATGCCAACATCAGATAGCCTAACACATCGTGTTAAATCTCCAAGGGCGCGACTGCACGAGCGACGCGACAGTCGTGGTAGGCGCGACCACGATACGGGCTGCTGGCAGCCCTTGGATCTGAGATCAAACGGCCGCATGCTAAGTTGCTGAAAATTTGCAGAATAACCCTCCAGGATAGGATATTCACCCATAGGTCTAGAATCACGCCATGCAACCGTTCGATCTCAGATCCAAGGGCTCTCGGAAGCCCGTATCATGGGAGAATGGAAAGCCACTACCCCGCCGTTCGCACGCTGGCAGTTCGCTCCTACTCGTCCCAGCACGTCCTTCAATACTACGGCAGTTCGCTCCTAGTCGTCCCGTCCATTCACATTAGGGCAGTTCCACTAATCCTAACCCTCCTCCCAAATCCATGGCGTCCCAAATCTCCCCGATCGGCGGTGAGTACACGGTTAGAACCATCACCGGCGATGAGTTCGACGTCATCTACACCCGTTCTTCCGCGACGGTGAAAGGATGACTTTCTCGCTTCAGACACATGTTCGAAGACTCAGATGATGAGTGGGTCGCTGGGCTAGATGTTGAGTACACCACAGTCCTGGGACGAGAGAAGGATCTAAAGGACGAAGAGAGGAAGAAGCCCGCCGTGATCCAGGTTTGCGTGCATGACTTATGCTTGGTCTACCACATATGTCATGCCGACGTTGAGTGCCAGGATTTTAAGGACTTCCTCGAGAGCAACCTAGTCAAATTCGTTACTGTAGACTTTGGTAACAACAAAGAAGTCCTGCGTCGGATAGGCCTCATTGTAGGAAACACCTTCGACCTCCAGAAGAATCGGCTGGTGTCCTCTCGTCAGCCTTCAATGCTGACCCTGACAGGAGCCATAGTTCATCCTTCGTATGGTAAACTAGAGAAACCTCCATACACATTTCATCGTCATGCATGGCAATGTACTAGATATAGACCACATCCACTACGCTGCAATGGATGGCTACCTTTGCTTCAATATCTACAAGGGTTGGATGAAGAGCAACAACCAAGTGTGCGATTCAAGCAAAGAAGTATCGGCCAAGAGGAAGAGGGACAAGGACGAAGTCGAGGACATGGACGAGGACTCCGAGTAAGGTGGCAGTGTCGTTGCTCATGGTGGTTCTAATGCAGCGTCTACCGGAATAGTTGCAAAGTTTAATTTCAAGTGTGCTTAATTTAATTTGAGGGGTGTGTTGTGCTGAGCCCCCAGCAGAACTATGTTATGTTTCTTCTTGTTACTTTAACTCTTCAGTATGTACATACTAGTATTTATTACATTTCATCTTTTAGTTGGTATAGTACTATGTAGGATCGGAAGTATGTCTAGAGGGGGGGGGGTGATTAGACTACTTGACCAAATAAAAATCTATCCTTTTCCCAATTTTAGTTCTTGGCAGATTTTAGCTATCTTAGCACAAGTCAAGCAATCTTCACACAATTCAAGCAGGCATGCAAAGAGTATATGAGCAGCGGAAAGTAAAGCATGCAACTTGCAAGAATGTAAAGGGAAGGGTTTGGAGGATTCAAACGCAATTGGAGACACGGATGTTTTTGGCATGGTTCCGATAGGTGGTGCTATCGTACATCCACGTTGATGGAGACTTCAACCCACGGAGGGTAACGGTTGCGCGAGTCCACGGAGGGCTCCACCCACGAAGGGTCCACGAAGAAGCAACCTTGTCTATTCCATCACGGCCGTTGCCCATGAAGGACTTGCCTCACTAGTGGTAGATCTTCACGAAGTAGGCAATCTCCTTGCCCTTACAAACTCCTTGGTTCAACTCCACAATCTTGTCGGAGGCTCCCAAGTGACACCTAGCCAATCTAGGAGACACCACTCTCCAAGAAGTAACAAATGGTGTGTTGATGATGAACTCCTTGCTCTTGTGCTTCAAATGATAGTCTCCCCAACACTCAACTCTCTCTCACAGGATTTGGATTTGGTGGAAAGAAGATTTGAGTGGAAAGCAACTTGGGGAAGGCTAGAGATCAAGATTCATATGGTAGGAATGGAATATCTTGAGCTCAACACAAGGTAGGTGGTTCTCTCTCAGAAAATGTGTATTGGAAGTGAAGATCTGTTCTGATGGCTTTCTCCACGAATGAAGAGTGGGTGGAGGGGTATATATAGCCTCCACACAAAATCTAACCATTACACACAATCTGCCAAACTCGGTGGGACCGAATTGAGAAACTCGGTCGAACCGATTCAGCAAACCTAGTGACCGTTAGGATTTTCGGTGGGACTGAGATGCAACTCGGTAGGACCGATATGGTTAGGGTTTGGGCATAACGTAATCTCGGTGTGACCGATTACACAAAATCGGTGAGACCGATTTTGGTAATAATCTAACCAGAGAGTTGGTCAGGTAAACTCGGTGGGACCGATTCGCTCTTTTCGGTGAGACCGAAATGTTACGAAAGGGAAACAGTGAGTTTACATTGCAATCTCGGTGGGACCGATCACTCACTTCGGTTGGACCGAAACGTTACGAAGGGAAACAGAGAAATTGCAATCCCATCTCGGTGAGACCGAGATCCCTATCGGTGAAACCGATTTGCTAGGGTTTGTGGCAGTGGCTATGACACTCGGTGGCTCCGGATAGAAAGAATCGGTGGGGCCGAGTTTGACTTTTGGTTTAGGTCAAATGTGGATGTGGGAAGATGGTTGAGGGTTTTGGAGCATATCACTAAGCACATAAAGCAAGAGGCTCATTAAGCAACACCTCATCCCTCCTTAATAGTATTGGCTTTTCCTATGGACTCAATGTGATCTTGGATCACTAAAATATAAAATGTAGAGTCTTGATCTTGAAGTTTGAGCCAATCCTTTGTCCTTATAATTTTGAGGGATCCACTTTCCTCATCCATGCCATGCCATCCATTGAGCTTTTCCTGAAATATTCATCTTGGAATAATGTTAGCTCAATGAGCTATATGTTGTTAGGAATTACCAAAACCACCCAGGGATAGTTGCACTTTCAATCTCCCCCTTTTTGGTAATTGATGACAACATATAGATCAAAGCTTCGAGAAATGATAATAAGAATGAAATATATCGTTGCTTTGAGAAGTATGTGATAAGTAAGAGCTCCCCCTAAATTTGTGCATATTTTAAGATTTGCTTTGGACTGCAAATGCACAAAGAGTTAGAATCATGGGTTACTCTTCCATGTCACATACATCTTGGTGGAGCGCTCAAAATGATAAGAATTAAATACATGCACTCATCACCAAGCAAAGTGAATGATCAACATAAAAGATAAACTGATAGTGATATCCAACAAGCATTAAGTGTAGCTTATGATCAAACACATGATCATCAATGTCTCACAAATTACGGCATAGTATCTCAAGCACTCAAAAGCAAATAAAGTTCAACCAAGAAGACAAGAGAGAACAAATGCAAACTCTCTCTCTCTCGAAGCCTATGATCTATACATTTTTCTCCCCCTTTGGCAACAAGTTACCAAAAAGTTCATAGAAAATGCATAGTACTAATCGACCCTCAGGCTTGGTCTTCAGTTGGCGGAGTCCGGATGACGCCAAGGACGAAGGCTTCAGTAGAAGTGGTTGGAGCTGCTGGGGTAGGAGCTGGAACTGGTGGAACTGAGGCTGTAGCTGGTGCAGAAGTGGTAGCTCTAGTGTCAGGAACTGGCACTGCAGACGATCTCTGAGCTCTGGGCACTCTGGCAAACACATCAGTTGTGGTCTTGCCCTTCCTCTCCTGCATATCATCCTGTAGTTGTTCCACGGCAGACTAAATCTCTGTTACTTTCACATCTAGGTCATAGAACTTTTGTTCCATGATTCTTTCCAGGCTCTCTTTGTTTCGAGTCAGGGTGGCCAGTCCTTTCTCAATTCTCAGAGTGGATGCTATCAGGTAACTGAGCTGCTCCTGCTTGTTCTTCAAGAAGTATTCAGATGCTTCCTCTTGAGTTGGCATCTTGGCAGCTTTCTCCATATTTGCCTTCTCCTTCTTTGCTTGAGCATGTGCAGATGATGGTTCATTCTCATTCATGACAACCTGATTGTCCTCAAAATCTGGATGGATGGGCAGGTGTTCCTTGTCCAGCAGGTATGTGCCTGTGCCCATCTTGGAGTTAATCAACTCCTGAATTTGTGGGGCATATCCACAGCTCCTCTTCTGATCAGCTGCTGTCCTCTTAATGGTTTCTACCATGAGGCTCATCACCTTGAATTTCTGTGGCACATCAAATATGTGGAGCATGTTTATTGCATGGCCTCGGATCATCTTGTGATCACCTGACTTGGGCAATAGAGTGTGCCTCAGAATCCAGTTGATAGTGGGCAGCCCTGACAGAGGGAAATGCACTGAGCCAAACTTGAATGTGTCAAGTGCTTTGTTTGGGATCTCCTTGTACATGTTGGACATGGAATTGTGATCCATCTTCTTCTTGGCATAGATGTCCAAGTCATCTTCCTGCTCTTCTGGGGCATTGATCAGCTGTGCCCATTCAGCAACTGTAGACTGATATCTGGTTCCTTCTGACATCCACACTATCCTGCCATCTGGATAGAAGTGTGCTGTGGAGTAGAATTGCATGATGAGCTCCTCATTCCACTTTGTGAGCTTCTGCCCAACAAAGTCTACAACTCCACAACCCTTGAAGCTGTCATACACTCCAGGATAGTGTTCTTCGTTCTCCTTGATGTATTCCGAATCAACCCATCTCATGTCACATACTATGGGCTTCTTATCCAGCAGCACTGTCTCATAGAAGTCTTGCTGTTCCTTGGTGTGAAAACTGTAATCCACAGCAGTTCTTCTCCTTGAAGCATATGGATCTCCTTCTCTCCACTTCTTCAGCCCTGAATCTCTTCTAATTTTCATGTCCTCAGCCATAGGATGAGCATCATTGTGGTCTGGGATCTTGGGCTTGAGCTTCCTGAGCACTTGTCCTTCTTCTTCAGCAATGTCAGGCACTGGGGCCTTGTTCTTTTCAGCAGCAGATATGTTCCTGGTGTTTCTCTTTGGTGCACTCTTGGGCTTAGATGCAGCTTTGGGTGCCTCTTTGGGCTTGGATGCAGTAGCCCCTGACCTTATGGCATCACCCATAAGCTTCTGTGCCTTGGGTGCTGGTGCAGCAACCTCTTCTTCCTCTTCTTCTCCCTCAGAGTCTCTCCTCATGGAGGGTTTGCCAAGAACTCTGGCAGTGGTAGTTCTGACTCTCTTCTTCTTCTCTTGGCCACTTGCTTCCTCTTCAGATTCCATGGTTAACTTCATGGTTTCTTCAGTTACAGCCTTCCTAGGCTTAGAAGTAGGAACTCTTCTTGCAGGTGCCTTTTTCTGCATTCCAGGCTTGATGGCTGCAGCTGACCCATACTCTTTCTTGGATGTGGCTTCCTCTTCTGCCACATAGTCCTCATCCTCTGATTCAGAAGTTCTCTTCTTGCTTGCTATAGTGGCAGCTTTAGGCAGATTGCTTGGGGTGCTCCTACTACCCTCATCAGAACTGCTAGAGGGACTAGTGCCCTTACTCAAATGAGCCTGCTCCTCAGATTTGTTCTGGTTGTCACTCTGATCAGACATGTTGCAAATACAGACTGCTGACCCTGTGAATAGTTTATAGATGAGATAGAGTGGATGAGCATCACAAAATGTAGAGATTTTTGTAAAAGAATGAGTCAAAAACTTAGTTTTAGTTTTCCACAGAAAGCATTTCGGATCAACCGATTTGCAAACTCGGTGATACCGAAGCAGCTTTTGGAACCAAAACTAGTGAACTCGGTCAGACCGAGTCACAGTTCGGTGGCACCGAGACTGCTAGGGTTTCACAAAGTCCTGAACTCGGTCTCACCGATTTGTAATTCTCGGTCAGACCGAGAACCACATGTGCAATGGCCGTGGCCGAATCGGTGGAACCGAGTTCCGCAACCCGGTGGGTCCGAGATGGTTTCGGCGGAAACCTAAACCTAAATTTTCGAATCTCAACTATTCTACGGATTGTTTTGACTGGATAGGAGTGTTTCAATCGTAGCAAGAATCATAAATAATACAATGTGCTAGGAATCGGACGGGGAATAGCACTGTGATCGAGTCCATACCCTAGTTCGGCGGCGGACTCGCTATGGAGGCAATGGCGGAGACGAAATCCGTTGACGGCGGCGGAGACCAGTGATAGGAGGCGGCTGGCGCCGAGGAGGACGATCTGGAGACCCAGGAGGCAGAGCGAGCTATGCGCGGGCAAAGAGGTTTCGGAGAAATTTCCAAAATTTTGCCCGTGAGTATATATAGCCCGACCCTGTCGGTGTGACCGAGTGGAACAACTCGGTGGCACCGAGATGCATAACTATTGACAGTTATAGCAACTCGGTGTGAAGACCGAAAAGTTCAAATCGGTTGCATCAAGGTGAAAACTTAGATCGACTTAGTGATCTCGGTATGACCGAAATGGAGGAATCGGTCAGACCGAAAAGCACAAAGAATTTTTGGAAGTTTAAGTCTATGACAAATCGGGGACTCCGAGTGCTCCTCACACAGAGTGGTTTGAATCTGACTTGATCAAATTTTGTGATGTAGCATGAATAGAGTTTGAGACGAGAAAAGCATAGATAGCTAGAGAAGGTTCTTAGGCTTTCTTGTCCATCCACTTGGCAAAAGAAAAAGAAAACCAATCAATCAAAACAACAAGTGGATGTCCTTGAATGAGTAAAATATGCAACCAACATGCTCACACAATAAAATGGCAATTGAAATATGTGGCAAAGCATGCACAACCAATTCTAGCATCTATCAAGCAATTGGAGATGATTAGGTCATCTATATATGAGTATATTGACTTAGGAGTCAAATGAGAACATTTGATCATAGGTCATACTCATCGTTTAAGCACAAGTGGGGTTACCACTTTTACATAAAGCATTGTTGAGTTCACATCATTAGAGTTGCTTTAGCTCAAGTCTTAGAGTAAAGCTCCCCCTAGATGTGATATCCCCCCTAAGAGGGATGAACTAACCTTGGGTTTTGTCGATGATGACTTCATGTAGATGTTGAAGATGTGGATGCTCAATGTTGATGTAGATCAATTGGAGCTATCCATTGGAGTGAGGTGCACTTTCAATACCTACATGGGTTAGTCCCACAAGGAACAAACAAGGATATCCATAGACATAGAGTGATGCACACACAAGATGATGTCTATGAAAGCTTTTAGGTTACCTTGTCCCTTGACTTACCAACAAGAGGGTTTGTGACTCCTTGAACTAGTGCAAGATGTGGAAGTTGAATGCACTTGTTCTTGCCAAAATGATAAGAGTGAAGTATGTTGGCGGAGTCACCCTCAAGAACTCTCTAGTTCTTCTTCTTTTGGATCCACACCATCTTGATGGGAATCCTTGGAGTTGTAGTCATACTTGATGAAGTGGAACTTGAAGTAGTCTTGGGAATCCACTTGACTAAGGTCTTAGGAGCTTCTTCAAATGCATCAATTTCCTCTTGAAGCTTGTCCTTGCCTTTTTGCTTGTAGTCTTGTGGTGGAAGATCATCTTGAGCTTGTGTCCCTTTGAAAGAAGTAGGATCATACTTCTCTTGTTGAGGAACAAACTTTGTCTTGGGGTATTGATCTTCTTCCCACTCAACTCCATTGGCATTGAACTTTCGTTCAAAACCAACACCTTGATTCTTCCGGTGCCTTCCTTGCTTGCGTACAATTTCCTCGAATTGCTTACTCCCGGCAAGGCTCTTGTACACTCCTTTCTCTATAATTCCCTTCAAAAGGCTATTTTCTTGCTCAAGTGTAACTTGGCTAAGAGAATCATTAGTGGAATCAAGAGAACTACTAGAAGCAACAATATTGGATTTAACATGATCATTTTTACTACTAGAGGAAGAATCTTTCTTGTTTTTATTACTAGACTTGACTTGAGGCATGTAAGTGGATAAGAGTAAACGCTTGGCAATGTAAGAAGAACTTTTCTTACGAAGATCATCATTGATTGCTTTTAAGAACTCATGCTCTTGCTCAAGGTTGAGCTTTTCAAAGCGTAATTTCTCATGTGTTCTTAAAAGTTCTCGATGATCTTCCAAGATAGTTTCATGAGCTAACTTAAGAGTGTTTAGTTCTTTAGTTAGAGACTCAATTGTGTCCTTATCATTGTCATTCGTTTTATCTTGATTAGCATGATTAATTGACGTTTCATCATAGTATTCATCACAAGAGTTGTCAACAAGTAAATCATCATCACCTAACAAGTCATCTTCATCACTATTGAAATCAACATACTCGGGGTGTGATACCTTTGGGCCTTTCTCCATGAAGCATGTTCCAACTCCTTCATTTGGTGAGTCAAATATGTCATAGGAGTTGGTTGACACAAGTGCTAGACCGGCAACACCTTCATCTTGAGTATATTCGGAATCGGAGTGATAACTTCTCTCGGAGTGGTTGTCGGAGTCGGAGCCGGATACCCATTCACCAACATGAGCTTGATGTCTTCGTTTTGTGTAGCTCCTTGATGACTTTTCTCTTCTTTCCGAATCCTTGCTTCTCCGTGAGTTTCTTCGTTCATAACGATCATCTCTACTCCTTCTTTCTCTAGATGGTGATTCCTCTCTTCTGCTTCTTCTTTTGGAAGAGTCTTCTCTTCTCTTGTAGGGAGCCGTACACTCATTGGAATAGTGTCCGGGTCTTCCACAATTGTAGCAGTTTTGCTCTCGACTAGAAGATCTTTTGTCATTGTAGGACCTTGACTTGGAGCTTCTATCTTTGCTTCTACTCTTGTAGAACTTGTTGAAGTTCTTCACCATTAAGCTCAATTCTTCATTGAAGGTTTGCTTCTCACTTGATGATGTGGGAGCTTCACATGAGGCTTTGTAAGCACCACTTGATTTGTTGTGAAGTTCCTCTTTATCCTTGAGTGACATCTCATGAGCAACAATTCTTCCAATGACTTCCGTTGGCTTGAGATCTTTGTAATTGGGCATCATTTGGATCAATGTGCACACGGTATCATATTTTCCATCCAAGGCTCTTAGGATCTTCTTGATGATGAATCTATCGGTCATCTCTTCACTCCCTAAGCCGGCAATCTCATTTGTGATAAGAGCAAGCCTAGAGTACATTTCAGCGACACCTTCACCATCCTTCATTTTGAACTTGTCAAGTTGACTTTGAAGCACATCCAATTTGGATTCCTTGACGGAGTCGGTACCTTCGTGCATATCAATCAAAGTATCCCAAATTTCCTTTGCATTCTCAAGACGGATGATTTTGTTGAATTCTTCGGGGCACAATCCGTTGAAGAGAATATCACAAGCTTGAGCGTTGTATTGCAGCATCTTCAACTCTTCCGCGGTAGCTTCACGGTTTGGTTCTTTCCCATCAAAGAAGTCACCTTGCAAACCAACACACACAATAGCCCAAATGGCGGGTTATGTCCAAGAATATGCATTTTCATCTTATGCTTCCAACTAGCAAAATTAGTACCATCAAAGTAAGGACCTCTACGGTGGTAATTTCCCTCGCTAGACACCATACTCTCCTAGGTTGTGAAACCAAGGCTATGATAACCAAAAGCTATGGAAATCAAAGCAAATGAAGACCAAAGCTCTGATACCACTTGTAGGATCGGAAGTATGTCTAGAGGGGGGGGTGATTAAACTACTTGACCAAATAAAAATCTATCCTTTTCCCAATTTTAGTTCTTGGCAGATTTTAGCTATCTTAGCACAAGTCAAGCAATCTTCACACAATTCAAGCAGGCATGCAAAGAGTATATGAGTAGCGGAAAGTAAAGCATGCAACTTGCAAGAATGTAAAGGGAAGGGTTTGGAGGATTCAAACGCAATTGGAGACACGGATGTTTTTGGCGTGGTTCCGATAGGTGGTGCTATCGTACATCCACGTTGATGGAGACTTCAACCCACGGAGGGTAACGGTTGCGCGAGTCCATGGAGGGCTCCACCCACGAAGGGTCCACGAAGAAGCAACCTTGTCTATTCCATCACGGCCGTCGCCCACGAAGGACTTGCCTCACTAGCGGTAGATCTTCACGAAGTAGGCGATCTCCTTGCCCTTACAAACTCCTTGGTTCAACTCCACAATCTTGTCGGAGGCTCCCAAGTGACACCTAGCCAATCTAGGAGACACCACTCTCCAAGAAGTAACAAATGGTGTGTTGATGATGAACTCCTTGCTCTTGTGCTTCAAATGATAGTCTCTCCAACACTCAACTCTCTCTCACAGGATTTGGATTTGGTGGAAAGAAGATTTGAGTGGAAAGCAACTTGGGGAAGGCTAGAGATCAAGATTCATATGGTAGGAATGGAATATCTTGAGCTCAACACAAGCGTAGGTGGTTCTCTCTCAGAAAATGTGTATTGGAAGTGAAGATCTGTTCTGATGGCTTTCTCCATGAATGAAGAGTGGGTGTAGGGGTATATATAGCCTCCACACAAAATCTAACCGTTACACACAATCTGCCAAACTCGGTGGGACCGAATTGAGAAACTCGATCGGACCGATTCAGCAAACCTAGTGACTGTTAGGATTTTCGGTGGGACTGAGATGCAACTCGGTAGGACCGATATGGTTAGGGTTTGGGCATAACGTAATCTCGGTGTGACCGATTACACAAAATCGGTGAGACCGATTTTGGTAATAAGCTAACCAGAGAGTTGGTCAGGTAAACTCGGTGGGACCGATTCGCTCTTTTCGGTGAGACCGAAATGTTACGAAAGGGAAACAGTGAGTTTACATTGCAACCTCGGTGGGACCGATCGCTCACTTCGGTTGGACCGAAACGTTACGAAGGGAAACAGAGAAATTGCAATCCCATCTCGGTGAGACCGAGATCCCTATCGGTGAAACCGATTTGCTAGGGTTTGTGGCAGTGGCTATGACATGTGAAACTCGGTGGCTCCGGATAGAAAGAATCGGTGGGTCCGAGTTTGACTTTTGGTTTAGGTCAAATGTGGATGTGGGATGATGGTTGAGGGTTTTGGAGCATATCACTAAGCACATGAAGCAAGAGGCTCATTAAGCAACACCTCATCCCTCCTTAATAGTATTGGCTTTTCCTATGGACTCAATGTGATTTTGGATCACTAAAATATAAAATGTAGAGTCTTGATCTTGAAGTTTGAGCCAATCCTTTGTCCTTATAATTTTGAGGGATCCACTTTCCTCATCCATGCCATGCCAACCATTGAGCTTTTCCTGAAATATTCATCTTGGAATAATGTTAGCTCAAAGAGCTATATGTTGTTAGGAATTACCAAAACCATCCAGGGATAGTTGCACTTTCATACTACCACTCGTTTCTTCACATTATATACGTACAATATATATGACCAACATCATATAGCCAGCAGTTTAGTTGTCAAAGAATTTCAGGGTGCTTAGTTTTGTCAAAGAATTCCATGGTGCTTAGTTTTATTTGAGGGGTGGGTTGTGCACTTGTGCTGGACACCATTATTGTGAGAAGCCCTTTTAATAGTACTATATGCATAATTTGGCGACGAGCACTCTCTATATGTACCACCTTTTTTTAATTTCAAGTTTTGCTCCATGTCGCAATCCATCGATACTACTACTGTGCAAAAGTGGAGTATATACATTTTTTAAAAGGCTAGAGGGCGGGGCAGTCTAGCTCGGTCGGTTTCACGAGAGGCGAGGGCCTTTGTGATTTGACGGCTCATTACTGCTGTCAAATCAAATAGTACTGCACCGCCCGCTACACGCCCGGCGCCTCCGTTAAACCCCTCTATTAAACCCGCATGCAAACCGAGAATCCTACTCCGGCCACACGTCCGTTCATGAGCGGGCCGATATTAAACGCGACACCGGCCGAGCTCCTCCCGTCCGCCCTCAGTTTAAACGAGGCCAGACGCCGGCCAAGCTCCTACCATCCGCCCTCTATTTACACGAGGCTAGATAGACAGTGGGCAAGAATCGCACCCCTCCGCCGCTCCGCCATCTCCTCCTTCACCATTTTCTCCACTCTTCTGATGGCTTCCGATGAGCCGTTCTCCGGCATATTACCCGGCTGGGTGGCCCGCCGAGCCCTCCGGATACGGGCGAGGCCGCTCGGTGCTTCACCAACCTCGCTTGGCCCGACGGAGCCAGTTGCCGCTCCAAGCAGGCACGTGGTTCAGCAACTCGCCGCTCCAGTTTAGCTCGATGAGGAGTGGCGAGTTGCTCCACGCCGGCACGGCGGCGAGCACGCCGGTACGGGCGACGTCGCTGCCGCGTCGTACCGCGCCACCAGTGTCTGCGGTGGGCGCGCCTCCCGTGTCTGTGGGCACGCCTCCCGTGCCTGCGGCAGCGCCATGCAGGCAGAGAAGGAAGCCGGGTGCATGGAGAGCGACGAGTTGGTGGCCAGCTTCTCCGTGTCCGCCGCCATCATCGAGGAGAAGTAGAACACGGGAGGCCGCCGCCACTTGGGACTCATGAAGGCCACCGCCGAGGCGACGACCGCGGATTCAGGTGGTTTCTTTGCTTCTTCGTCTCTTCCAAGGACCTTCGTCAACCCCGCAAGTGTCTGACGGACATGAGGAAGACAAAGGGATCCGCGGGCGGCCATTTAGAACTAAAATAAGTCTAGATACATCCATTTCTAGGACAAGTATTTCCGGACGGAGGGAGTATTAATTATACAAGAGAGCCGGATTGGCACCTCTTAGTTCATGTAAATGTAATGAAATCCATCATGTTTATATGAAGATCCGGCTTTTTTATACGAAATCCTTCATGCTTATATGAAATCAGTCCGTGTTTGCACGAATTTCATCTGGTTGGTTAGAGTTGTAAAAATGTATGCCGCTGGCGTTTGATGTCGTCCTCCTCTTAAGGAAGCGGGAGGAAATTTGCCGGCTGCCGTTGGAGATGCTCTTTATGCTGGAAATAATAGAGTGACATCCAATCCATTTGAGTTAATTGCCTGTATGATTGTCCCTCTATAAAAAGTTAATTGCATGTACCGTATACACGTGACTTGCAGGGTGGCTACAGCTTCGTATAGAAAGTTAAAAAGAAACAAGTCGATCCTTAATCTTGTATTCTAAGTACTTTGTGGGTTCCACTGTCAGTACAGTGGCGAAAGAAGTATATATATTAAATAAGTAGAGTAATATATAATATAAAAATATAAAGTTAAAAGACATAATTCGAACTCATGTCATCGCGTTGCGAGCATCCGGCGCTAACCAGCCCAGCACATTGTTGTTGTAGACCATGCTGGAGATATATCTCCATGTCTACTCTTATATATACTCCATTCATTCCTAAATATTTGTCTTTTTCAGATTTCAAATGGACTACCACATACGAATGTGTATGTAGACATATTTTAGAGTGTAGATTCACTTATTTTGCTCCGTATGTCTTTTCAGGAAGGGGTCAGATTTGTCCTTGATTTATTTATGAGGTATCCAGATGGCACTACACTGCCAAGAAAAGAGGGTAACATCAAAATTATGGACTACTTTTTTGAGTATGTTGGTAAGGTCCGGTCATAGTCACTTGTTGAAATCTCTAAAAAGACAAATACTCCCTCCGTCCGGAAATACTTGTCATCAAAATGGATAAAAGGAAATGTATCTAGACGTATTTTAGTTTTAGATACATCTCTTTTTTATCCATTTTGATGACAAGTATTTTCGGACGGAGGGAGTAGAAAACAGAGTTGGTGATGATAGTGTGCGTGCCATCCTGCAATATAGGCCGTCGGATTTATATCTAACGGATAGGAAAGAAACTATGACAATTTTGCAAAAATATACCCACACGTCTCTCCACGTTCGCACATAAGGCCTTCCCTCGTTCAACCTTTTCTCTCACAAGATAAACTACTCATACAAATGCATCTTGATGTTCCGTGCAACGAACGGGTAGCTAGCTAATTTCTTTTAAAATAGTTGCTGCAATAATTGGGTTGAAGTGATATATTTTATGTCTTCCCCGAATGATTTCAGATTCACTAGTAGTAATAAAGAAAGGGTTGCCTTGTTAATTAACAGAAAACAAGGTGAAAACTATCACATGAGGCCGGTAAAAACAAGGCACACTGGGTTCAGCGTCATCATCACTACAGCTGTGCGCGCGCGAGAAGTCTGCATATCGAGGGGGCTACCGAGCGAGGCACCGAGACACAATGTTTGATAAAGAAACCAATTGACAGATTATGATCAGATCGAGTTGTCACCCTTCTGCTGTCATTGTTGGGGGGGGGGAGGGAGAGAAAGACGTATCGAGAGTGTGCGCGGTAGGCACAGAGGCACAACTAGCGAGTGTGTGTGTGTGTGTGTGTGTGTTTGAAAGAGGAGTAGATAGATTATTATCAAGATCGATGTGCCACCCTACTCCTTCGGTGCCGGGTAGTGTGTGTGTGTGTGTATGTTTGAGAGAGAAGCCAGTCGATAGATTAGTATCAAGATCGAGGTGTCACCCTACTCCTTCGGTGTTGGGAAGTGTGGGTGTGTGTGGGGGGGGGCAGTGACACTCACATATCTCTACTCTTATAAAAAACAGAGTTGGTGATGATGGTGTTCCTGCCATCCTGCAATATAGGCCATCCAATTTATATCCGACGGACAGGAAGGAAACTATGGCAATTTTGCAAAAAGATACCCACACCCCTCTCCGCATTTGCAAATAAGGCATTCCCTCGTTCATCCTTTTATCCCACAAGATAAACTTCTCATACAAATGCATCTTGATGTTCCGTGCAACGCATGGGCATCTTGCTAGTAGGGAGAAGGAGTTTGTGTGACACATATCTAGCTATATTAAGGGATAGGTAGATAGCATATGTGTGAGAGACATTATTATACTTTGAGACATTAGTGGCTGTGGGTGGGCGGAATTAAAGGGGTGGGCGTGTTAGACATAGAGAGCGTGTGTGTTTCTGTGTGAGAGACTTGTAGGACGGGGTAGAAAGACGAATTTAACCCTGACGGAGGGAGAGAAATACACGAAGTGCGCGTGTGTGATTCTGATGCCCACAGGGAAATGAGATATGTATGCGCGTGAGAGAGATTGCACAATTCATTCACGCATCACTCTCTAGTGATCGTGGACGTGCATCGCTTGAACATAAGTCAATATCTACTTAGTATCATGGCCAAAGGTACAATATCGATACAACGCTATAAAGATTGGACACTCACATATCACATTTTTTCTATTTAAATAAATCTTTTCAGTTGTGCATGCCAAAGTTACAGTGATGTTTCTTCAAACAACCAATGTAGCTATCATGTACATGCACCATTGTTACTCTTGCATTCAAATTCATTAGTCTTGGACTAGCACACATGCCCGTGCGTTGTAACGGGTTAATAAAATTACATGCCTCTAGCTCAATATAAGAATGAATCAAGACCCCCACATGTCCGTATTCTCTGGTTCAACATGGCGCCCTTTAATTGGAGCCAAACCAGTATATTCACTTTTATTGGCACGTGCCCATAATTTCTTTCAATTATAATTAACCAACATATTCTCTTTTATTGGCACATAGAAGCTACCACTGTCAATAATTTAGGGTGTCCCTTATTCTCAACAAGCCGACCTTGCTCGATGTGCCGGATGCGGAGCAGGCCCATTATGGGAGTGATTAAACTCACGACCTCAAAAGCCCGCCCACATGTTGCTAGGCACTCAAACAAATGTATCTGCTAACCAATGGTCAGCGTGAATATTTAAGAATATAATGTCAGAGTCGAAACATTTTTTTTGAACTTCTCAAAAAATGATAACTATGAACAGACAAATAAACTTGGCAACGTGAACAATTTTCCAAATTACGAGCAGTTTCTCGAAAAATCCATACATTTTTAAAAAACAGGAACAAAATTTTGAACGGAACATTTTTCAAAATTCACAAACATTTCTTAAAAGCATGAACCTTTCATAAAAAAATCGGTAGTTCATGTTAAGAATTCACAAAAAATGGGCAGCATGAACAATTTTCAAAATTACGAACACGTTTTTGAAAATTACATACATTTTTGGAACAAAAACAAGAACAAAATAATTGTACGGAACATTTCTTGAAATTCACATACACATTTCTTAAAAATCATGGACCTTTTAAAAAATAAGAAAAAAATTAAGTTGTGGACAATTTTTGAAACGGGAACATGTTTTGAACATTCAGAAGAATTTTCGAATATATGTTTCTTTAATGCACACATTATTTTCAAAAAGGTTAGCATATCTCTAAAACAAGAAAAGTTTCGAATATCGAACATTTTTTAAATGCATGTTTTAATATTAAGCAGTTTAAAAAAATATTTTTAAAAAAGGAAATAATACTTTAAATTTTGAAAAAATTGGAAGATTTTCTAAAATAGGAACACATTTTTTGTAATTTGTAAATTTTTAAGAAATTTTGAATGAAAATTGAATTTCCGAATTTGTTTGAAAATGTCGAATTTCAGAAAAAATAGAAAATAGACTTGGAATGGGAAAAATAAAAATAAACAGAAAATATAAATAGAATGAAACAGATAAAGAAAAACTGAAATAGAACACAGAAAAAATGGGCGGCCCAGTCTGAATAAAAATTGAAATTCCAAATATTTTTTGAAAATTTCGAATTTCAAAAAAAGGTAAAAAAATAGACATAGAACGGGAAAAATAGAAAAGAAATAGCAGGAAATAAAAAGAGAATGAAACAGAAAAATAAAAATTGATCACAGAAGAAAATGGGTGGCCCAGTCTTGGGCGCCCTGTCTGTAACTATTTGCCGAAGTGTGCGGGAAATAGGAATTTGTATTGCTGCGTGGGCAGAAAATTATGTGCTGATTTTATTGGGCCATAGCGCGCGCGGCCATGTATGAAATTCTGCACAAATCGTTTTTCTTTGCTAACAGACGGACGTACAAAAGATTAGTACCACCTTGGATAAAAAAAATATCTTTTGATGGTGAACGGATGAAAAAAATAGGCGAAACACACCTTGCTTTATTAGTAGGTATATATGATTTAAGTTTCTATTTTGAAGTAATATATGTAATATTCATATATGAATTTAACGGGTATGCAATTTATGAAATGGAGGCTATGTAATCATATGAGATAACACTTTTAAGTAGCTGACTACAATATCCATTTCTTTTTGTGCGCCTCTACACTAACACGTCAATGCATTATGTTTAAAATAAATAACCAATGGCGCTAAATTATCTATTTACACAAGAAATACATAGGCTGAGCATTTGATCCCTTTTTTTGTGAACGCGGCACTATACCCGTACGATTGGCCACGCCCGTGTGAACGTCCAAGTTATCGGCGCATCATCCCGAGTTATTGTCTTTTTTTCTGGGGTGGACTTCACACCAGTTATTAACTGCTGACGCGTGCCCCGTGTACACAGTCTAGCATGACCTTCCCGCTAGCACGGTCCAAAATTAGTTGAAACTAGATACGAACGATCCCGCGGGCGGCAAAATCTCCCGCCTCCTTCTAAAATTTCCGCCACCTTAGTCTTTAGCATGCGAAATCCTCCTTTTGTCCTTGGTGCATGGAGACCAACAGTTACAATACCGCCCTCATCTACATGATAGGTCGGGGCTGCTTTGGTAATTTCTGGTTCCCCCACTACATGGCACCCCCATTTTCTCTCTCCCTCCCGCAAAAACGACTAACTCCACAGCACCAGAGCATCTTACATCACGCCGTCCATACTTCATCGCCCTTTCTCCCCTCCCCTCTCGAAACCCTAGACTACTCATCCACCGGCGTACCATAGCCCATTCACTACCAGCGGCGTCCACCTCACCGGATCTGCTTCTGCGGCCGCATCTACCCCTCCCACCTCCCCTAGAAACAAGTAGACTGCTCATCCACCACTGTACCACAGCCCATTCAGTGCCGGCCTTATCCACGGCGCCGGATCTGCTTCGCCGGTACTCTCGTCAACCGCCGCGCATCTGCAGCGGCTCATTCGTACTCCCCACCGAAGATGCTTCGTCCACACCCTCGGAGCCGCCCCACCGACGCCCCCGTCGACGGCCTCTGATCCTCTTCGCAGACACCTTCCTCAACCCTACCGGAGCCGCTTCGCCGACACCTTCCTCAACCCTACCGGAGTAGTTTCGCCTATACCATTCTCAACCCTACCAGGGGCGCTTTGCCAACTCACAAGTCCACGGCCTCAGATCCGCTTCCTCACACCCTCATCCAACCTACCGGAGCAGCTTCTGACGCCCCATCCACGGCCGCAGATTCGCATCATCGACACCACCCTTAACCCAACCACCGGAGCAGCTTCTGACGCCCCGTCCACGGCCGCAGATCCGCATCATCGACACCATCCTTAACCCAACCCCCGGAGCAGCTTCTGACGCCCCGTCCATGGCCTCAGATCTGCGTCGTCGACACCATCCTTAACCCAACCACCGGAGCAGCTTCACCTACGCCCTCGTCCACGGCCACAGATCCGCTTCGCCCACACCATAGTCCACCCTACCGGAGCCGCTCCACAAACACCCTACTCGACGGTTCTAGATCTCCTTACCGGACCCCGACAGCCAGCGCAACATCATCACCCTCGATGTTTCTAACCTGATTCCCACCGTCTGGAGAGATGCCAAGCACCTGCCACGGCCTAGGTACTTGTCACCTTTAAACCCGTCCAACATCACCTGCCCGATGCACTTCAAATATACTAACCGGTCGCTGTTACCTGTTATGCAGCTGGCAAAAACTACAAGGACGATGTTTCTTCTGGATCTAACAGCTTGGCCAACCAAGATCCTAGACTGAGGCATTGCTATGATCTTGTAAGCGCGTCTCTCTCTCTTGTATTGTTCTGTGCCTGCCAGCATGCTTTGCTAGGATTTTCGACCAGTAATCCCTTTGTGCAGACAATGATTTCTACTACTGGCTGCTAAATTAGATATGTAGATGTCATACATGATACTACCTCGTACCTCCGGTCCTAAATATAAGTCTTTTTAGAGATTCCACTATAGGCTACATACGGAGCAAAATGAGTGAATCTACACTCGAAAATGCATCTATATACATCTGTATGTGGTCCATACTGGAATCTCTACAAAGACATATATTTAGGAACAGGGGCAGTACATTACACAAAATCGTAGGTGGCATGTAGGAATTCCAGTGCACTACATTAGGCTCCCTTAGAGTGCCTGCTAGTCCAGCATACAGAGTCATGGCTAGTTTATGGTACGCACACAATCGTTAATTGGTGGTTTAAATATGCGCAAGGGATATGCAATGTAGTATCATGTAGAGATGTCTGAAATTAGCCGTGTCAACTTGTAGATAGGGTTACACAATGAAAAAGTACAAGATGTATGTGGCAATTTCATGGAACATCGCAAAAAAAGGAGAGGCAGCGGTGAGCCTATACAGTGTGCTATGGTACGTCACTCCTCCATTGCAATCATCGTGACATGTTATTTGTATGCCTGTTCTATTAGCCAAGTTTCTTAGGGACAGTTATTACAAGTTATCCTAAGAAAATAAGCACATGTGAATATAAGCTCCATGTAATAAGCCAACCAGTTCTTTTCATTGCGTTTTTAGCTTATCTTTGGTATGATCAGTGGAAAGTCTAGATTGCATTATATTTTTTTCATTTTGCTGCCCATATGGAAATTAATTTGACTTGCAAACATCACAAATTGAACCCAGTGCAGTAATTAATATGATAGGAAAATAGACCATCACTATTTGCTCAAAATGCAAATACAAAGATACCATCTACTTGGCACAATCTACTTTGGTCAATGTTTTCCATAGAGATCCCATTGCCTAATTTAAACGAAGAACGCATGACCCACATTTAAATGAAGAACAATTATTTATTGAAATTCGATGGCCCAAGTGGTTGGTTATTATCGTATAGTAGCACCACCTGAAAGCATCATATAGCAGCAGCAGCTCACAACAACTCATCATACAGTAGCAGCAGTCTGCAATTCATCATATACCACCAGCAGCTCATAGCAATTCATCATATAGAGCAGCAGGAGCAGCTCATAGCAATACATCATATAGCAGCAGCAGGAGTAGCTCATAGCAATTCATCTTATAGCAGCAGCAGGAGTAGCTTGTAGCAACTCATCATATAGCAGCAGCAGCTCATAGCAATTCATCATATAGCAGCAGCAGCTCATAGCAACTCATCATACAGTAGCAGCAGCTCATAGCAATTCATCATATAGTAGCATCAGGAGCAGCTCATAGCAATGCATCATATAGTAGCAACAGAAGCAGCTCATAACAATTCATCGTATAGTGGATCAGAATAAAAATTTGGCAAAAAATCAGAGGAGATCCTCACCTTGTTGGATGAGCTCATCCTTCAACAGCACCTCAAGGCCATGGCCTGGGAGGAGGGGAGGGGGAATAAGGTGCCTTCTGGCACAGTGTGGCATCAGCCGTAGTTGTGCAACGCCCGCCGGAGTAGTGCATTGGACGAACCATAGTGGAGCAGCTGCTGGAGACCATGAGAATGAGGGGCGGCGCCAGAGGGAGGAGCAGCCAGGGAGATTTGCCCCTACCCGCCGACCATGTAGCATAGCTGGACATAGCATCGTTGAGGACCAGGCCAGATGAGACCAGTGGCGACGGCTCGCTGGAGGAACCCTAGTGCTGCAGGTAGGGGATCGAGGTAGAGGGAAAGGGGAGAGGAGATGCAAGCGGGCAGGGCAATGAATGCTTGCGTGTTTGTTTTTACTTGAGGATCAGGTGTGACACGGGCGTTAGCAGTTGCATTTTGAGTGTAATATAGGCAGATAATAGAGTCATTTCACTATTCCCCTTCCCTTCAATTTTTAGTGAGGTTCTACCCGAAACACCCCCCTTCAAAGCGAAATTAGTTAAGCCCAAGCCCATAACTAAAAAATGACTTCTTTACATCTTTTATGGCTTATTTTGACAATATGCCCTGAAAAGGCGGAATCGAACTGGCCTTAACCTACAATTCAATTGTGCGTGCAATGATGAATCACTCTTACCTACTATCTGTACATTTAGGCATCATCATACATGGCATAACCTAATACATGTGCATTCCATTGTAGAATCTGGAATATGCAATGTTTATGTTAGTTCATACGTTGCACATGATGTTTAAGTGCCCCTTAAATCTGGTCAGTCAAGTGATGGTCTTTAAACCTCCTTCTTTGCTTATTTTCTTGATATGTAAGATTTGCTCACACATCTGTTCAATTGCTTATTTGCATCAGCCAGCCATACTAGGACTGTTTGCTTTGATTACTTGCTGTTCTTGACCTAACACTCTAACAGAGCTTGTCAATGATTTAAACACTAAGGGATGCTGTAGTGGGGCCTTGTCTAACTCATAGGTGACATAAAGGTTTGGCTGTACACTACAGTAGGCTCTCCAAGAGTACCTAGAGATCCAGTTCAAAGGTATGCCTAGTTTTTACATAGTGCAGACATAGTAAATGATCATTTCATTGTGTGCAAGTGCAAGAGATGCGGCATGTTTCATTATGTGGTGTTGTTTTGTTATAATCTCATCCTTTTGTGTTCACAGACTGGAAAGTATGCATATTTATCTTCCAAGGAGACGAGTAATTAGTTTGTGTCACCTTGCAGAGGGGGTGCAATGAAGATAAGATTGAGGATTTCCAAGTACAAGATGTTAGGAAGGAGCCTTGCAAGAGAAGTAGGAGCTGCACTGAGCCTCTTCAACCTGCTAAGGTAAGTCACTGTATGCAACTCAACAGTTCAATTCCTTGTTTGTTTTAGGCATAGTTAATTTTCTCTTTTCAATTGCTTTATTTGTCCTCAGTTAATGAGATGCCCAAATAATCATGCCTGATGTTCGGTACTTGTATCACTATTAGTTGACATAATTAAATGCCTTACCATTTAATTACTCGGTCGAAGTGTGCCTGAAGCTTTGAAGTCTATTAACCAACTATTATTGCATGAGGCTCACAATCTAGTTTATACTACGCTAATGATTGCATAGTTTTGCCTGCTGTAGTATGTTTGTATGAAACCCTCTGCTGTTCATTATGCTCCCTAAGAATTTAATTGAGGCACAGAATGGCCAACTGCTTGCTTACTTATACGCAACGTGGTGTCTAAACTTGTAACTTGTCTGTGTTTTCGATTGGGCCCCAACATCATGCTCCTCTGGTGAGCTAAGAGGGATTTCTGTATGCAGGCTGTACAGACTATCTTTTTTATAATTTTTAAAATATCACCTGCTTATGCTTCATGACGTGTAACATTTTTTTTGAAAGTGACGTGTAACATTATTGTTAGTCCTGTTTTGCCATGTAGTACAAAATAGTGTCTTGTTCGCTTCACTGTTGTAACTATATTTTTGCCCTAGTCATGTATACTTACAGAAACATTTCAGGATGAAGTGACATCAACACAAAGATCTGCGAGCAGTGCGGCATGGCCGTTACTGGATGATTATGGATTGGAATTGGAATGTGCTGATGTTCTCGAGCATCAACTAGAGGTGGCAAGACAACGTGTACATGATTGTCAACGTATAATCAACAAGTTGAGACTGGACATGCAGGTATTAGATGCAGGAGTCAAAAAAATGAAACAAGACACTAAGGTAACCATGAAGGAATTGGAGATTTTGCAGACTGAAATTTGTGCTATCTGAATCCGGCCAATCCTATTTTCTGAAGAGATTATAGTTCAAATGGAGTTAAGTTGATGCGCGTCCATGATGTATGAGCTGTATTTGCCTAGTGTATGTAATTTGCTGTTTGTGTATGCTTTATTATCACCTGTGCCGAACCATAATGCCCAGTGGGTATAATCGGCTGTAATTTCTTTATTGTATAGTGTAGGATTATTCTACCTTTCTATGCCTTGATCTCTTTGTTGTATAGTGTATGCTTTTTAGAGGTGATAGTATTGAGTAGGATAATTCTTTGAATATGCTATATCGTTCAAACGGGGGCCAACTCGCCCGACCATGGCCCTTCACGGGCCGTCGGATCCATGGGCCTTCTACGTCTCGTAGGATCCATGGGCCTTGTACGTCTCGTAGGATCCATGGGCCTTGTACGTCTCGTAGGATCCATGGGCCTTGTACGTCTCGTAGGATCCATGGGCCTTCTACGTCTCGTAGGATCCATGGGCCTTCTACGTCTCGTAGGATCCATGGGCCTTCTACGTCTCGTAGGATCCATGGGCCGACGACTCATTTATGGGTCTTGTACGGGCCTTTAATGGGCCGTAGATGGGCCTTTAATGGAAATCGTAGGTTTTATGGGCTGACCATAACGGGCCGTTAATAGGCCGTATTTGGTGATGCTATGAAAATGGCCCAACAGACTAACGGTCGACAAATGGGCCGACTATAACGACGGGCTGAATTTGGCCCACAAGCAGAAAATGACAGTAACGGGCCATAAGTAACCGAATGCTGCAAATGAGCCCAAGAATAAATGGGCCCTTAGAAGGCCGAAAGTTAACTTGGGCTGGAAACGGCCCAACGGAATAACGGGCCGTTGATGGGTATAAAGTGATACACTGTTCATTACGGGTCAGTTTCACCACAGGCCGTTAATGGGTGTAAAGTAATACACTGTTCATTACGGGCCAGTTTCAGCACGGGCCGCTAATGGGCCAAGAGTTACAAAGGGCCTCATATGGGCCGAAAGACGTCATGGGCTATACATGGGCTAGAAGTGAAAACGGGCTGGAATCATATTGGATGGCCCAGATGACGCCACTGGGCCTAATTCGGATAGGGCGTAACGGGCCTTGGGTTAGCGGGCTGTAAATGGGCTATATGCGAACATGCCGTTAACAGGCTTTCCATGGGCCGGCCCGCCAACTTTTGACCAAGTCAAAAGGGCCGGCCTTTTCACATGAATGGGCCACTGTTGGGCCGTGCCACGTGTCGACGTATCATAGGCGCCTTCTGTCCAGTGAGTGGATGACATCTGTCCCAACGATGAGCCGACACGTGTTTCCTCTAGCCAATGATGATTTTACACGTGGAAAATCCCCATTGGTCGGGGCTGTTAATGGGTTATCGGATCCAAAACCCGACCCAATAGCTTAACGGCGTTCCGTTATGGTGGATGCCACGTGTCGGTCACCCTTGACAAAAGCACTTCTGTGACGCGCGATTTATCGTCATGGAAGTGGACACTTCCGTGATGATAATTTTTGGTAATGTCATGGAACACTTCTACGACAGCACAGGTATGACTATCTTGATTCTGTCATAAATTTGTCATGGATATACATGCATGACAAAAAACACGACCTACTGTGACAAACACGTATCATCACGGAAGTGTATTTTTTTGTAGTGCCGGTTACCTTTGTTTCGTGTCCTCAGCGTTATTTGAAACACCTTTTGCATTATCGAATGTGTTGGCGGCTAGACTGCTTGGTAGGTGACAACCTTGGAGATGATGACCCTGATGAGGAAGCTAGGATGTTCGCCCAACCAGGTCTATTGTTGCTATCATGATGTACCAATACAATATATAACACAACAAAATGGTGTGTGCAATAAATTTAGTTAATGCAAATGCCTACACTTTTCCAGATGTTGATTTTCAATCCTACCGAGTGGATTAGAATCATGGTGATGGAACTCGCACTAATGACACTCATGACAGAGTATACATGAACCTGCCCAAAAAGCACCATGTCCTTAGAAAAGTTAGTGACTACTGCCACTGTGGAGCATTGCGGTTTCAATACGAGGGGCCTGCATTTTGTTGCAGAAAGGGTAAAGTGGGTGTGTTTACTCTAGAAGTTTCTGACGAATTGAAACGGTTGTTTACAAGTGAATCAGATGAGGATGCTAAATATTTCAGAGAGAATATACGTTATTTCAACTCTCACTTCTCATTCACAACTCTTGGTGTCACTCTTGATTGTCAAGTCAGCACAGCCACAGAAACCGGCGTCTATACATTTCATGTGTGTGGCCAGTTGTACCACACTCTTGATGATCTGATGTCCGGTGAATAAGGCCCTCGACATCTGCAGCTATATATTTACGATACGGATGAAAACTTGTTTCACAGGGTTAAGAGGTCTCCAAATCTTAGGCTAGATCTCATACAGAAGATTTTGACAATACAACAACATAACCCTTATGCTCAAGCTTTTAGAAGCATTGGTGTTGTTCCGAATCTGGATGAATATAGGATCTCACTGAACACAGATATCAACCTTGATCAGCGAAGGTACAATGCGCCAACTACTTCGCAAGTAGCATCAATATGGGTTGAAGGAAGTGACCCTCGAAAAAGCGTTGAGAGGAGTGTTGTCGTGTACGGCAAAGGAGATCGTCCCATGTATATTAGAGCATACCATGGCTGCTACGCATATCCACTATTCTTCCCACGTGGGTAGATCGGTTGGAATCGTTGGATGCCATATATTGGGCTCCCCGATGCCACAACCCAAGGTTCAGTGCATGATTCTGCACCACAAAGGAACCAAGCCACTGATTTTCATTCAGGTATGATGTTCATAGCAGATTTATATACATATTGGTCAAATTAAAAATTAGACAGTGGTCCATCTTTCAGACAACAACATGATGGGAGAACAAGTTGGTCATACCACACAGCTTGACGACCAGGCCACTGATTTACCTGCAGGTATTGCACGTCGTTGCTGTTTTTTATATTCTTAATTCTATCTATCATACCAATTTTTTTGTTAAATCAATTTTTAGATGACAACAATGATAACCTGGAGGAGTTTGGAGACAATGAGATTAATGCCACAAAATCCAGGAAATTTGTTAGTGCGAGGGAGTACTATTGCTTCAAGCTACAGGTCCGAAAAAAGCTTTTTAACATCATCTTATTTGGGGGGTGCCTTTTCCAATAGTGGGCTGTTGACATGTACATCAAGATTGAGACAATGAGGCTTGACTGGTACTCATGGCCAGAAAAATCAAAAGGTTATACGCGCTGACCTATACCAGGTAACATGCTTCTGTTAATACCAATAAATCACATTATAGATGCTGCACTCTTTGCTTCAACCTTGTACACTACTTAGCGTCAAATATTGATTCATTATAGGGTCTTGTGGACACCGTCTATGCTGGCGAGTCATGTGGTGATCGGATTGGCAAGAGAATATTGCTTCCACGTATATTTCCTGGTGGTGACCGTGACATGCAGCGCATGTTTTTGGATGTGATGGCAATAGTACAATGATGGGGTAAACCGGATTATTTTATCACCATGACATGCAATCTCTACTGGGAGGAGATAACTAATGAATTATTGCCTGTACAACTGCCGCAAGACCGTTCAGACCTTGTGGCAAGAGTATACAAAACAAAACAACGAAGTATGATGGACCTACTAATTAAGGGTAAGCATTTCGGAGAAGTTGCGGCTTATGTACATGTCACTGAGTTTCCGAAACAGGTCTCCCTCATGAGCACATTGTAGGGTTTCGTAGTAATTTCAAAATTTTTCCTACGCACACGCAAGATCATGGTGATGCATAGCAACGAGAGGGGGAGTATGATCTACATACCTAGTAGATTGACAACGGAAGCGTTTGGTTGATGTAGTCGTACGTCTTCACGATCCGACCGATCAAGTACCGAAACTACGGCACCTCCGAGTTCCAGCACACGTTCAGCTTGATGACGATCCCCGGACTCCGATCCAGCAAAGTGTCGGGGAAGAGTTCCGTCAGCACGACGGCGTGGTGACGATCTTGATGTACTACTGCTGCAGGGCTTCGCCTAAGCACCGCTATAATATTATCGAGGACTATGGTGGCTGGGGGCGCCGCACACGGCTAAGGAATAGATCACGTGGATCAACTTGTGTGTCTCTGGGGTGCCCCTGCCTCCGTATATAAAGGACTAGAGGGGGGGAGGCCGACCGGCCATGAGGGGCGCGCCAGGAGGAGTCCTACTCCCTTCGGGAGTAGGACTTCTACCCCAATCCTAGTTGGAATAGGATTCATGAGGTGGAAAAGAGAGAGAGAGAAGGATGAGGGCGCCGGCCCCCTCTCTCCTTGTCCTATTCGGACTAGGGGGGAGGGGCGCACGGCCCAAGCCTTGGCTGCCTCTCCTCTTCTTCCACTATGGCCCATTAAGGCCCATATAGCTCCCCGGGGGGGGGGGTTCCGGTAACCTCCCGGTACTCCGATAAAATCCCGATTTCACCCGGAACACTTCCGATATCCAAACATAGGCTTCCAATATATCAATCTTTATGTCTCGACCATTTCGAGACTCCTCGTCATGTCCGTGATCACATCCGGGACTCCGAACAACCTTTGGTACATCAAAATGCATAAACTCATAATATAACTGTCATCGTAACCTTAAGCGTGCGGACCCTACGGGTTCGAGAACAATGTAGACATGACCGAGACATGTCTCTGGTCAATAACCAATAGCAGAACCTAGATGCTCATATTGGCTCCTACATATTCTATGAAGATCTTTATCGGTCAGACCGCATAACAACATACGTTGTTCCCTTTGTCATCGGTATGTTACTTGCCCGAGATTCGATCGTCGGTATTCGAAATACCTAGTTCAATCTCGTTACCGGAAAGTCTCTTTACTCATTCTGTAATACATCATCCTGCAACTAACTCATTAGTTGCAATGCTTGCAAGGCTTAAGTGATGTGCATTACCGAGAGGGCCCAGAGATACCTCTCCGACAATCGAAGTGACAAAACCTAATCTCGAAATACGCCAACCCAACATGTACCTTTGGAGACACCTGTAGTACTCCTTTATAATCACCCAGTTACGTTGTGATGTTTGGTAGCACCCAAAGTGTTCCTCCGGTAAACGGGAGTTGCATAATCTCATAGTTATAGGAACATGTATAAGTCATGAAGAAAGCAATAGCAACATACTAAACGATCGGGTGCTAAGCTAATGGAATGGGTCATGTCAATTAGATCATTCACTTAATGATGTGATCCCGTTAATCAAATAACAACTCATTGTTCATGGTTAGGAAACATAACCATCTTTGATTAACGAGCTAGTCAAGTAGAGGCATACTAGTGACACTTTGTTTGTCTATGTATTCATACATGTATTATGTTTCCGGTTAATACAATTCTAGCATGAACAATAAACATTTATCATGATATAAGGAAATAAATAATAACTTTATTATTGCCTCTAGGGCATATTTCCTTCAGTCTCCCACTTGCACTAGAGTCAATAATCTAGATTACATAGTAATGATTCTCACACCCATGGAGCCTTGGTGCTGATCATGTTTTGCTCGTGGAAGAGGCTTAGTCAACGGGTCTACAACATTCAGATCCGTATGTATCTTGCAAATCTCTATGTCTCCCACCTGGACTAGATCCCGGATGGAATTGAAGCGTCTCTTGATGTGCTTGGTTCTTTTGTGAAATCTGGATTCCTTTGCCAAGGCAATTGCACCAGTATTGTCACAAAAGATTTTCATTGGACCCGATGCACTAGGTATGACACCTAGATAGGATATGAACTCCTTCATCCAGACTCCTTCATTTGCTGCTTCCGAAGCAGCTATGTACTCCGCTTCACATGTAGATCCCGCTACAACGCTTTGTTTAGAACTGCACCAACTTACAACCCCACCGTTTAATGTAAACACGTATCCGGTTTGCGATTTAGAATCGTCTGGATCAGTGTCAAAGCTTGCATCAACGTAACCGTTTACGATGAGCTCTTTGTCACCTCCATATACGAGAAACATATCCTTAGTCCTTTTTAGGTACTTCAGGATGTTCTTGACCGCTGTCCAGTGATCCACTCCTGGACTACTTTGGTACCTTTCTGCTAAACTTATAGCAAGGCACACATCAGGTCTGGTACACATCATTGCATACATGATAGAGCCTATGGCTGAAGCATAGGGAACATCTTTCATTTTCTCTCTATCTTCTGCATTGGTCGGGCATTGAGTCTGACTCAACTTCACACCTTGCAACACAGGCAAGAACCCTTTCTTTGCTTGATCCATTTTGAACTTCTTCAAAATCTTGTCAAGGTATGTGCTTTGTGAAAGTCCAATTAAGCGTCTTGATCTATCTCTATAGATCTTTATTCCTAATATGTAAGCAGCTTCACCGAGGTCTTTCGTTGAAAAACTCTTATTCAAGTATCCCTTTATGCTATCCAGAAATTCTATATCATTTCCAATCAGTAATATGTCATCCACATATGATATCAGAAATGCTACAGAGCTCCCACTCACTTTCTTGTAAATACAGGATTCTTCGAAAGTCTGTATAAAACCAAATGCTTTGATCACACTATCAAAGCATTTATTCCAACTCCGAGAGGCTTGCACCAGTCCATAAATGGATCGCTGGAGCTTGCACACTTTGTTAGCTCCCTTTGGATCGACAAAACCTTCCGGTTGCATCATATACAACTCTTCTTCCAGAAATCCATTCAGGAATGCAGTTTTGACATCCATCTGCCAAATTTCATAATCATAAAATGCGGCAATTGCTAACATGATTCGGACAGACTTAAGCATCGCTACGGGTGAGAAGGTCTCATCGTAGTCAATCCCTTGAACTTGCCGAAAACCTTTTGCGACAAGTCGAGCTTTGTAGACAGTAATATTACCGTCAGCGTCAGTCTTCTTCTTGAAGATCCATTTATTCTCAATTGCTTGCCGATCATCGCGCAAGTCAACCAAAGTCCATACTTTGTTCTCATACATGGATCCCATCTTAGATTTCATGGCTTCAAGCCACTTTGCGGAATCTGGGCTCACCATCACCTCTTCATAGTTCGTAGGTTCATCATGATCTAGTAGCATGACTTCCAGAACAGGATTACCGTACCACTCTGGCGCGGATCTTACTCTGGTTGATCTACGAGGTTCAGTAGTATCTTGTTCTGAAGTTTCATGATCATCATCATTAGCTTCCTCACTAACTGGTGTAGGTGTCACAGAAACAGTTTTCTGTGATGTACTATTTTCCAATAAGGGAGTAGGTACAGTTACCTCATCAAGTTCTACTTTCCTCCCACTCACTTCTTTCGAGAGAAACTCCTCTAGAAAGTTTCCGAATTTAGCAACAAAAGTCTTTCCTTCGGATCTGTGATAGAAGGTGTATCCAATAGTTTCCTTTGGATATCCTATGAAGACACATTTCTCCGATTTGGGTTCGAGCTTATCAGGTTGAAGCTTTTTCACATAAGCATCGCAGCCCCAAACTTTTAGAAACGACAACTTTGGTTTCTTGCCAAACCACAGTTCATAAGGCGTCGTCTCAACGGATGTTGATGGTGCCCTATTTAACGTGAATGCGGCCGTCTCTAGAGCGTATCCCCAAAACGATAGCGGTAAATCAGTAAGAGACATCATAGATCGCACCATATCCAGTAAAGTACGATTATGACGTTCGGACACACCATTACGCTGTGGTGTTCCGGGTGGCGTGAGTTGCGAAACTATTCCACAATTTTTCAAATGTACACCAAACTTGTAACTCAAATATTCTCCTCCACGATCAGATCGTAGAAACTTTATTTTCTTGTTACGATGATTTTCAACTTCACTCTGAAATTCCTTGAACTTTTCAAACGTTTCAGACTTATGTTTCATTAAGTAGATATACCCATATCTGCTTAAATCATCCGTGAAGGTGAGAAAATAACGATATCCGCCACGAGCCTCAATATTCATCGGACCACATACATCTGTATGTATGATTTCCAACAAATCTGTTGCTGTCTCCATAGTACCGGAGAACGGTGTTTTAGTCATCTTTCCCATGAGGCACGGTTCGCAAGTACCAAGTGATTCATAACCAAGTGGTTCCAAAAGTCCATCAGTATGGAGTTTCTTCATGCGCTTTACACCGATATGACCTAAACGGCAGTGCCACAAATAAGTTGCACTATCATTATTAACTCTGCATCTTTTGGCTTCAACATTATGAATATGTGTGTTACTACTATCGAGATTCAACAAGAATAGACCACTCTTCAAGGGTGCATGACCATAAAATATATTACTCATATAAATAGAACAACCATTATTCTCTGATTTAAATGAATAACCGTCTTGCATCAAACAAGATCCAGAAATAATGTTCATGCTTAACGCTGGCACCAAATAACAATTATTTAGGTCTAATATTAATCCCGAAGGTAGATGTAGAGGTAGCGTGTCGACTGCGATCACATCGACTTTGGAACCGTTTCCCACGCGCATCGTCACCTCGTCCTTAACCAATCTTCGCTTGATCCGTAGTCCCTGTTTCGAGTTGCAAATATTAGCAAAAGAACCAGTATCAAATACCCAGGTGCTACTGCGAGCATTAGTAAGGTACACATCAATAACATGTATATCACATATACCTTTGTTCACCTTGCCATCCTTCTTATCCGCCAAATACTTGGGGCAGTTCCGCTTCCAGTGACCATCTGCTTGCAATAGAAGCACTCAGTTTCAGGCTTAGGTCCAGGTTTGGGTTTCTTCTCTTGAGTAGCAACTTGCTTGCCGTTCTTTTTGAAGTTCCCCTTCTTCTTTCCTTTTCCCTTTTTCTTGAAACTAGTGGTCTTGTTGACCATCAACACTTGATGCTCCTTCTTGATTTCTACCTCCGCAGCTTTCAGCATTGCGAAGAGCTCGGGAATAGTCTTATTCATCCCTTGCATATTATAGTTCATCACGAAGCTCTTGTAGCTTGGTGGCAGTGATTGGAGAATTCTGTCAATGACGCAATCATCTAGAAGATTAACTCCCAATTGAATCAAGTGATTATTATACCCAGACATTTTGAGTATATGCTCACTAACAGAACTGTTCTCCTCCATCTTGCAGCTATAGAACTTATTGGAGACTTCATATCTCTCAATCCGGGCATTTGCTTGAAATATTAACTTCAACTCCTGGAACATCTCATATGCTCCATGACGTTCAAAACATCGTTGAAGTCCCGATTCTAAGCCGTAAAGCATGGCACACTGAACTATCGAGTAGTCATCAGCTTTGCTCTACCAGACATTCATAACATCCGGCGTTGCTCCTGCAGCAGGCCTGGCACCCAATGGTGCTTCCAGGACGTAATTCTTCTGTGCAGCAATGAGGATAATCCTCAAGTTACGGACCCAGTCCGTGTAATTGCTACCATCATCTTTCAACTTTGCTTTCTCAAGGAACGCATTAAAATTCAACGGAACAACAGCACGAGCCATCTATCTACAATCAAACATAAACAAGCAAGATACTAATCAGGTACTAAGTTTCATGATAAATTTAAGTTCAGTTAATTTACTTAAAGAACTCCCACTTAGATAGACATCCCTCTAATCCTCTAAGTGATTACGTGATCCAAATCAACTAAACCATGTCCGATCATTACGTGAGATGGAGTAGTTTCATTGGTGAACATCATTATGTTGATCATATCTACTATATGATTCACGCTCGACCTTTCGGTCTCCGTGTTCCGAGGCCATATCTGTATATGCTTGGCTCGTCAAGTATAACCTGAGTATTCCGCGTGTGCAACTGTTTTGCACCCGTTGTATTTGAACATAGAACCTATCACACCCGATCATCACGTGGTGTCTCAGCACGAAGAACTTTCGCAACGGTGCATACTCAGGGAGAACACTTCTTGATAATTAGTGAGAGATCATCTTATAATGCTACCGTCAATCAAAGCAAGATAAGATGCATAAAAGATAAACATCACATGCAATCAATATAAGTGATATGATATGGCCATCATCATCTTGTGCTTGTGATCTTCATCTCCGAAGCACCGTCGTGATCACCATCGTCACCAGCGTGACACCTTGATCTCCATCGTAGCATCGTTGTCGTCTCGCCAAGCTTGTGCTTCTACGACTATCGCTACCGTTTAGTGATAAAGTAAAGCATTACATTGCGATTGCATTGCATACAATAAAGCGACAACCATATGGCTCCTGCCAGTTGCCGATAACTCGGTTACAAAACATGATCATCTCATACAATAAAATTCAGCATCATGTCTTGACCATATCACATCACAACATGCCCTGCAAAAACAAGTTAGACGTCCTCTACTTTGTTGTTGCAAGTTTTACGTGGCTGCTATGGGCTTAAGCAAGAACCAATCTCACCTACGCATCAAAACCACAATGATAGTTTGTCAATTTGACTCCGTTTTAACCTTCGCAAGGACCGGGCGTAGCCACACTCGGTTCAACTAAAGTTGGAGAGACTGTCGCCCGCAAGCCACCTATGTGCAAAGCACGTCGGGAGAACCGATCTCGCGTAAGCGTACGCGTAATGTCGGTCCGGGTCGTCTCATCCAACAATAACGCCGAACCAAAGTATGACATGCTGGTAGGCAGTATGACTTATATCGCCCACAACTCACTTGTGTTCTACTCGTGCATATAACATCAAACCATAAAACCTAGGCTCGGATGCCACTGTAGGGTTTCGTAGTAATTTCAAAAATTTTCCTATGCACACGCAAGATCATGGTGATGCATAGCAACGAGAGGGGGAGTATGATCTACATACCTAGTAGATTGACAACGGAAGCGTTTGGTTGATGTAGTCGTCCGTCTCCACGATCCGACCGATCAAGAACCGAAACTACGGCACCTCCGAGTTCTAGCACACGTTCAGCTGGATGACGATCCCCGGACTCCGATCCAGCAAAGTGTCAGGGAAGAGTTCCGTCAGCACGACAGCGTGGTGACGATCTTGATGTACTACTGCTGCAGGGCTTCGCCTAAGCACCGCTACAATATTATCGAGGACTATGGTGGCTGGGGGTGCCGCACACGGCTAAGGAATAGATCACGTGGATCAACTTGTGTGTCTCTGGGGTGCCCCTGCCTCCGTATATAAAGGACTAGAGGGGGGGAGGCCGGCCGGCCATGAGGGGCGCGCCAGGAGGAGTCCTACTCCCTCCGGGAGTAGGACTTCTCCCCCAATCCTAGTTGGAATAGGATTCATGAGGTGGAAAAGAGAGAGAGAGAAGGATGAGGGCGCCGGCCCCCTCTCTCCTTGTCCTATTCGGACTAGGGGGGAGGGGCGCGCGGCCCAAGCCCTGGCTGCCTCTCCTCTTCTTCCACTATGGCCCATTAAGGCCCATATAGCTCCCGGGGGGGTTCTGGTAACCTCCCGGTACTCCGGTAAAATCCCGATTTCACCCGGAACACTTCCGATATCCAAACATAGGCTTCCAATATATCAATATTTATGTCTCGACCATTTTGAGACTCCTTGTCATGTCCGTGATCACATCCGAGACTCCGAACAACCTTCGGTACATCAAAATGCATAAACTCATAATATAATTGTCATCGTAACCTTAAGCGTGCGGACCCTACGGGTTCGAGAACAATGTAGACATGACCTAGACATGTCTCTGGTCAATAACCAATAGCGGAACCTGGATGCTCATATTGGATCCTACATATTCTACGAAGATCTTTATCGGTCAGACCGCATAACAACATACGTTGTTCCCTTTGTCATCGGTATGTTACTTGCCCGAGATTCGATCGTCGGTATTCCAAATACCTAGTTCAATCTCGTTACCGGTAAGTCTCTTTACTCGTTCTGTAATACATCATCCCGCAACTAACTCATTAGTTGCAATGCTTGCAAGGCTTAAGTGATGTGCATTACCGAGAGGGCCTAGAGATACCTCTCCGACAATCGGAGTGACAAAACCTAATCTCGAAATACGCCAACCCAACATGTACCTTTGGAGACACCTGTAGTACTCCTTTATAATCACCCAGTTACGTTGTGACGTTTGGTAGCACCCAAAGTGTTCCTCCGGTAAACGGGAGTTGCATAATCTCATAGTTATAGGAACATGTATAAGTCATGAAGAAAGCAATAGCAACATACTAAACGATCGGGTGCTAAGCTAATGGAATGGCTCATGTCAATCAGATCATTCACTTAATGATGTGATCCCGTTAATCAAATAACAACTCATTGTTCATGGTTAGGAAACATAACCATCTTTGATTAACGAGCTAGTCAAGTAGAGGCATACTAGTGACACTTTGTTTGTCTATGTATTCACACATGTATTATGTTTCCGGTTAATACAATTATAGCATGAACAATAAACATTTATCATGATATAAGGAAATAAATAATAACTTTATTATTTCCTCTAGGGCATATTTCCTTCACATATACTTTTAATCATGAAATCCAAAAGCAAGTTAAGGACCCCAGATGACTATGATTGGGTGATATCTGCAGAGATACACGACAAGAAGAAATATCCTGTTCTCCATGATCTGGTAGTCAAACACATGTTGCACGGACCTTGTGGTGCATTTAAGAAGAGTTGCCCTTGCATGATAGATGGACAATGTCGGTTTCATTGCCCACGAGATTTCTGTGATGCCACATTACAAGGGAAAGATTCATATCCGATCTACAGAAGGAGGGACGATGGGGTTCGAGTTAGGATCAGAGGAGAAGATTTGGACAACAGATGGGTGGTCCCTTACAACCCCTTTCCGCTAATGACATACAACTGTCACATTAATGTTGAAGCATGCTCGAGCATCAAGGCAGTCAAGTACTTATTCAAGTACATCTACAAAGGGCATGATAGGGCTTCATTTGCATTCGAGCAAGATATTATCAATGATGGGGGAATCATCAACGAAATCCGACAGTATAGCATGCACGCTATATATCTCCTCCGGAAGCTATTTACAAGATATCTGGCTTTAAAATGTTTGGTGTCAGTCAATCTGTGTTGCAGCTCCAACTTCATCTGCCAAACATGCATACAGTTGCATTTAGGGCTTATGAAAATCTGGAAGATGTTGTCGCTCGGCCATGTTCTTCCAAATCCATGCTTACCAAGTACTTTGAGATGAACCAGAAGTATCCAGAGGCACGGAAATGGCTGTACAGAGAGATCCTAGAACATTATAGGTGGATTACCGGTAATAAGAAGTGGCAACCGAGAAAAAACAATAGACCACAGATTGGAAGACTGGTGTATGCACACTCTGCTTAGAATAGGCAATGGAATGGAAGAAACAATTGGCGATGACTATGTGCGTCTCCCTGAAGACATTGTGATTGCTTATGCCGAGGACGAAGAACCTGTTAACAAGCTCATCGAAGATTTCTCCCCATCCCTGCACACCAATGCTATGTCGAGAGAGTATATGAGCACACGTGCAATCCTCTCGACCAAAAACGGGCATGTGGATGGTCTAAATGACAAGATGATCTCCAGGTTTCCGGGCGAAGAAAAGGTGTACCACAGCTTTGACTCTATCGAGGATGACTTCTAGAATAATTACACGATTGATTTGCTGAACTCGCTCACACCAAATGGGTTGCCCCCGCATGTGTTGAGAGTAAAAATTAACTGCCCGATCATTTTTCTACGGAACCTCGACCCTCATAATGGGCTATGTAATGGTACACGACTTATGATCAGAGCTTTCCAGGATAATGCAATCGATGCGGAGATTGTTGGTGGTCAGCATGCTGGAAAGAGGGTGTTCATATATACTTAGGATCCCTATGTCACCCTCGGAGGACACCTCACTTCCCTTCAAGCTTAAGAGAAAACAGTTCCCCATCCGTCTGAGTTTTGCGATGACCATTAACAAGGCACATGGTCAAACCATCCCAAACGTTGGTATTTACCTTGTAGAGCCTGTATTATCACATGACCAGCTATATGTTGCATTGTCAAGAGGTGTGTCAAGAGAGACAACACGGATTTTAGCCAAGCCTAACAGGGAGGTTGATAAATCTGGGAGAAGCACCAAAAACATTGTGTACATAGATGTTTTAGAAGGGTGAGGTTCGTGCGATCATTCGTGTTTTCTTTGCACCTTTTGCTTTTCTATAACTAATTCTGGACCTAGCACTTATCTTTTTTTACTTCCAGGTTTTTATCAGATCGCACTATATAATAATCATGAAAGAAGAAGGATGTCAATGTGACCTTCGACTTTGCATATCTGTGTCGTTTATTTGTGTGATTTATTTACTTGTAAATAAAAAGCACAGCAGCACACCTGAAATATTGTAACTTTATGATGGCTGGATTTACTAGCACTTATCTTTTTTTTACTTCCAGGTTTTTATCAGATCGCACTATATAATAATCATGAAAGAAGAAGGATATTGATCTGACCTTCGACTCTGCATATTTGTATCGTTTATTTGTGTGATTTATTTATTCGTAAATAAAAAGCACAACAACACACCTGAAATATTGTAACTTTATGATGGCTGGATTTAGTAGCACTTATCTTTTTTTTTATTTCTAGGTTTTTATCAGATCGCACTATATAATAATCACGAAAGAAGAAGGATGTTGATGTGACCTTCGACTCTGCATATTTGTATCGTTTATTTGTGTGATTTATTTATTTGTAAATAAAAAGCACAACAGCACACCTGAAATATTGTAACTTTATGATGGCTGGATTTACTAGCGTCGATCTTCTCAATGCAAATTTTCCTTTTACTCATGACCAGGAATAATGAGAAAACAAAATTACGAAACTCACCTTGATGGTTACACATCAATGCCAAGAGTTTTCAGCTGTAGTACAACATTTGCGATTTTACATCCTTCAATCTCAGAAATATTAGATTCCGCCGGGTTAGCAAACTCATAACTAAAAGCACTTCCTCCCCTCCTATCTAGCACGGCCACTGATGGTACAATAAACTGGCAAGAGAAAGGACACAAGAATTATATTTCATTACAGAAAGGTTTAAGCTTTGTCTGTACAAAATGGTAAAGGAAAGAATACACAAAATCTAAGAAACGTTCCAATGAGCTTAACAAGATATTTCTGTATAAAATGTATTACGAAAATAACTCAATTAATTTAATGTGCTTGGGTATAAATAAAACCAAAAATAATGTGGGGCCTAATATAAATCAAATGAAAGCATGGGGCCAGAGATTCGCAGTTACAGGGATGAGTTACTTTTCATAGGTGCATCATTATTCACCAACAAGGGCAGACGAAAACTGCCCTCCCATGTTCCATGAAAAAAAATTAGTCCACCTAGGAAAAATCAAGGCTTACAAGGGAAACATCACGTAATCTCCGGATGGGTTGTTCAACTGCACAGAAACAAAAAAACCCTGTACCGGCCCTCCAGGCATCCAGATTGACCTATGCCCTACGCAGCCGGCAAGGCACCCGACGACGGACGCGACGACGAGTACTTCGCCATCACAGGTCTATGCTCTTCTGGACTTTGTGAGGCTTTTATATGTCGCCTCCGTCCAGGCTTGGTGACGCTTTAAGACGCCGCCGCCCAGGCTGTCCTGCCTTATCGCCGTTGAGCTCATACGACGGCGTCACCATCCACGAACTCCTCTGCAACATAGGTGCGCCCTCATTTCCTCTTGTTTCTATCCTTCGATATATACTAGAACACATCAGCGGCTGACAGTTTGTAATTTAACCAACACATGAAAGCAATGAAGAATCATTGTTATATCCTAGATTTGTTTGACTCTCTGTAAATTGCAGATGAATAATGATGCACCTATGAAAAGTAACTCATCCCTGTAACTGCTGAAGATGAATTTCATAAGAAAATTAGTCAGAACTTCCAGAAATAGTCAGTACTTTGAGATATGAAAATCCTCAGTCAGATGCCACTTCAAATATAATTGTATTATAACAATTTGCCATTCACAGGGTTGAAGAACTTCGTATGGCCCCTACCACTCCCAACGGGGCACGCACACCATTCCAGGATATAAGCAACACCTACTCCTTGGGTACTTAACCCAATCACTCGATTTCTTATTTATTTTGCTCAGCTACTGAACTGTGTCATGACTTGCAGAGCGTAAAGAGATAAAAAGGCAGAGGGAAAGAGAGCGGTATGCACAAAATAGGGATGCGATAAATAAGAGAAGGTGTGAAGCCTACAAACAAAAAAATGGCACAATAGACGTCAATGGCCTGGAAAATGAAACACACACAGTCGGCTGTATCACAAGGTATTGATTGTCGACTTTGGTGATGTATAGCCCAATGGTATTAACATAAAATGATCTATTCTTTGTCTATTCAGACCATAATGGGCTGGAGATACGGGGGAAAGAGAGCAGTATGCACACAATACAAAGGAACTATTAAAGGGACAACCCAAATCCAGCGAGCATAATAAGAATATTGCTGTCGTCACCGATGGCAGTAACATTGTCTCACAGGTGCAAGCTATCGGACAAACGAAAGTCACACAACTGCAGATCATAACATGTGCAAAAGAACCTAGACCAAATTGAATGTAGCTCAACGAGAATATTTATGACGACAATGAGACCGATTGGTTGCACAGAAATGATGCGTACCAGATTCAGCGACATTCAGGACAATTGCCATTCACCCAAATTTCAGGGGAGGAGAACCCCCAACTCAGTAAAATCGTGAACCTACGTAACCTAGAGGAGTCTTTACAAAACAATGGTTAGTTCATTGAAATATTTATGCTACAATAATGTCAAGTGTGTTTATTTCTTCTATATTTGGGCCCTCTGTTGTTCATTCAGATACAAAGTCTATTTATGGAAGCAAACAACCTATACCAATCCAGCCAACTTACAATAGTCCAGGAATGAAAACGATCCCTAATGCGGGTCGTGCCACTCAGAATCTAATTGGTATATTTTTCCTAACACCAATTCATCTCTGATTCTTACTCATTTTTCTCATATAAAATGTTATCAGGCAACAACCACGGCGAAGATCCATATGGAATACTGGAGCCTGATGCCCACACGTTTAATATTGATGGTACGCATAATATCATTTTAAGTCTCCTCTCCCCCGGTTACCTTTGTTTCGTGTCCTCAGCGTTATTTGAAACACGTTTTGCATTATCGAATGTGTTGGCGGCTAGACTGCTTGGCAGGCGACAACCTTGGCGATGATGACCCTGATGAGGAAGCTAGGATGTTTGCCCAACCAGGTCTTTTGTTGCTACCATGATGTCCCAATACAATATATAATACAACAAAATGGTGTGTGCAATAAATTTAGTTAATGCAAATGCCTACACTTTTCCAGATGCTGATTTTCAATCCCACCGAGTGGATCGGAATCATGGTGATGGAACTCACACTAATGACACTCATGACAGAGTATACATGAAACTGCCCAAAAAGCACCATGTCCTTAGAAAAGTTAGCGACTGCTGCCACTATGGAGCATTGCGGTTTCAATACGAGGGGCCTGCATTTTGTTGCAGAAAGGGTAAAGTGGGTGTGTTTACTCCAGAAGTTTCTGACGAGTTGAAACGGTTGTTTACAAGTCAATCGGATGAGGTTGCTAAATATCTCAGAGAGAATATACGTTATTTCAACTCTCACTTCTCATTCACAACTCTTGGTGTCACTCTTGATTGTCAAGTCAGCACTGCCACAGGAACCGGCGTCTATACATTTCGTGCGTGTGGCCAGTTGTACCACACTCTTGATGATCTGATGTCCGGTGAATATGGCCCTCGACATCAACTATATATTTAGGACACATATGAAAACTTGTTTCACAGGGTTAAGAGGTCTCCAGATCTTAGGCTAGATCTCATACAGAAGATTTTGACAATACTACAACATAACCCTTATGCTCAAGCTTTTAGAAGCATTGGTGTTGTTCCAAATCTGGATGAGTATAGGATCTCACTGAACACAGATATCAACCTTGATCAGCGAAGGTACAATGCGCCAACTACTTCACAAGTAGCAGCAATATGGGTTGAAGGAAGTGACCCTCGAAAAAGCTTTGATAGGAGTGTTGTCGTGTACGGCAAAGGAGATCATCCCATGTATATTAGAGCATACTATCGCTGCTACGCATATCCACTATTCTTCCCACATGGGGAGATCGGTTGGAATCGTTGGATGCCATATATTGGGCTCCCCGATGCCACAACCCAAGGTTCAGTGCATGATTCTGCACCACAAAGGAACCAAGCCACTGATTTTCATTCAGGTATGATGTTCGTAGCATATTTATATAGATATTGGTTAAATTAAAACTTAGACAGTGGTCCATCTTTCAGACGGAGAACAAGTTGGTCATACCACACAGCTTGAAGACCAGGCCACTGATTTACCTGCAGGTATTGCACGTCGTTGCTGTTTATTATATTCTTAATTCTATCTATCATACCAACTTTTTTTGTTAATCAATTTTTAGATGACAACAATGATAACCTGGAGGAGTTTGGAGACAATGAGATTAATGCCACAAAATCCAAGAAATTTGTTAGCGCGAGGGAGTACTATTGCTTCAAGCTACAAGTCCGAAAAAAGCTTTTTAACATCATATTATTTGGGGGGTGCCTTTTCCAATAGTGGGCTATTGACATGTACATCAAGATTGAGACAATGAGGCTTGAGTGGTACTCATGGCCAGAAAATCAAAAGGTTATACGTGCTGACCTATACCAGGTAACATGCTTCTGTTAATACCAATAAATCACATTATAGATGCTGCACTCTTTGCTTCGACCTTGTACACTACTTAGCGTCAAATATTGGTTCATTATAGGGTCTTATTGACACCGTCTATGCTGGCGAGTCACGTGGTGATCGGATTGGCAAGAGAATAGTGCTTCCACGTACATTTCCTGGTGGTGACCGTGACATGCAGCGCAGGTTTCTGGATGTGATGGCAATAGTACAACGATGGGGTAAACTGGATTATTTTATCACCGTGACATGCAATCCCTACTGGGAGGAGATAACTAATGAATTATTGCTTGGATAACTGCCGCAAGACCGTTCAGACCTTGTGGCAAGAGCATACAAAACTAAACAACGAAGTATGATGGACCTACTAATTAAGGGTAAGAATTTCAGAGAAGTTGCGGCTTATGTACATGTCACCGAGTTTCAGAAACAGGTCTCCCTCATGAGCATATACTTTTAATCATGAAATCCAAAAGCAAGTTAAGGACCCTAGATGACTATGATTGGGTGATATCTGCAGAGATACCCGACAAGAAGAAATATCCCTTTCTCCATGATCTCGTAGTCAAACACATGTTGCACGGACCATGTGGTGCGTTGAATAAGAGTTGCCCTTGCATGATAGATGGACAATGTCGGTTTCATTGCCCATGAGATTTCTATGATGCCAAATTACAAGGGAAAGATTCATATCCGATCTACAGAAGGAGGGACGATGGGGTTCGAGTTAGGATCAGAGGAGCAGATTTGGACAACAGATGGGTGGTCCCTGACAACCCCTTTCTGCTAATGTCATACAACGGTCACATTAATGTTGAAGCATGCTCGAGCATCAAGGCAGTCAAGTACTTATTCAAGTACATCTAGAAAGGGCATGATAGGGCATCATTTGCATTCGAGCAAGATATTATCAATGATGGGGGAATCATCAATGAAATCCGACAGTATATGATGCACGCTATATCTCCTCCGGAAGCTATTTACAAGATATTCGGCTTTAAAATGTTTGGTGTCAGTCCATCTGTGTTGCAGCTCCAACTTTATCTTCCAAACATGCATACAGTTGCATTTAGGGCTTATGAAAATCTGGAAGATGTTGTTGCTCGACCATGTTCTTCCAAATCCATGCTTACTGAGTACTTTGAGATGAACCAGAAGTATCCAGAGGCACGGAAATGGCTGTACAGAGAGATCCCAGAACATTATAGGTGGATTACCGGTAATAAGAAGTGACAACCGAGAAAAAAATATTAGACCATAGATTGGAAGACTGGTGTATGCACACCCTGCTTAGAATAGGCAATGGAATGCAAGAAACAATTGGCGACGACTATGTGCGTCTCCCTGAAGACATTGTGATTGCTTATACTGAGGACGAAGAACCTGTTAACAAGCTCATCGAAGATGTCTTCCCATCCCTGCACACCAATTCTATGTCGAGAGAGTATATGAGCACACGTGCAATCCTCTCGACAAAAAACGAGCATGTGGATGACCTGAATGACAAGATGATCTCCTAGTTTTCGGGCGAAGAAAAGGTGTACCATAGCTTTGACTCTATCGAGGATGACTTCCAGAATAATTACACGATTGATTTGTTGAACTCGCTCACACCAAATGGGTTGCCCCCGCATGTGTTGAGAGTAAAAATTAACTCTCCGGTCATTTTACTAGGGAACCTCGACCCTCATAATGGGCTATGTAATGGAACACGAGTTAGGATCAGAGATTTCCAGGATAATGCAATCCATGCGGAGATTGTTGGTGGTTAGCATGCTGGAAAGAGGTTGTTCATATATACTTAGGATCCCTATGTCACCGTCGGAGGACACCTCACTTCCCTTCAAGCTTAAGGGAAAACAGTTCCCCATCCATCTGAGTGTTGCGATGACCATTAAAAAGGCACATGGTCAAACCATCCCAAACGCTAGTATTTACCTTCTAGAGCCTGTATTCTCACATGACCAGCTATATGTTGCATTGTCAAATGGTGTGTCAAGAGAGACAACGCGGATTTTAGCCAAGCCTAACAGGGAGGTTGATAAATCTGGGAGAAGCACCAAAAACATTGTGTACATAGATGTTTTAGAGGGGTGAGGTTCATGCGATCATTCGTGTTTTCTTTGCACCTTTTGCTTTTCTATAACTAATTCTGGACCTAGCACTTATCTTTTTTTTACTTCCAGGTTTTCATCAGATCGCACTATATAATAATCATGAAAGAAGAAGGATGTCGATGTGACCTTCGACTCTGCATATGTGTGTCCTTTATTTGTGTGATTTATTTATTTGTAAATAAAAAGCACAACAGCACACCTGAAATATTGTAACTTTATGATGGCTGGATTTACTAGCACTTATCTTTTTTTACTTCCAGGTTTTTATCAGATCGCACTATATAATAATCACGAAAGAAGAAGGATGTCGATGTGACCTTCGACTCTGCATATTTGTATCGTTTATTTGTGTGATTTATTTATTTGTAAATAAAAAGCACAACAGCACACCTGAAATATTGTAACTTTATGATGGCTGGATTTACTAGCGTCTATCTTCTCAATGCAAATTTTCCTTTTACTCATGACCAGGAATAATGAGAATACAAAATTACGAAACTCACCTTGATGGTTACACATCAATGCCAAGTGTTTTCAGCTGTAGTACAACATTTGCGATGTTACATCCTTCAATCTCAGGAATATTAGATTCCGCCGGGTTAGCAAAGTCATAACTAAAAGCACTTCGCTCCCCTCCTATCTAGCACAGCCACTGATGGTACAATAAACTGGCAAGAGAAAGGACACAAGAATTATATTTCTTTACAGAAAGGTTTATGCTTTCTCTGTACAAAATAGTAAAGGAAAGAAGACACAAAATTGAAGAAACGTTCCAATGAGCTTAACTCAATATTTCTGTATAAAATGTATTACAAAAATAACTCAATTAGTTTAATGTGCTTCAGTATAAATAAAACCAAAAATAATGTGGGGCCTAAGCTAAATCAAAGGAAAGCATGGGGCCAGAGATAAATCAAAGGAAAGTGTGGGGCCTGACATAGCGATCACTATTCCCTTTCCTCCTCACGCTATGGAAGTCCTTCCCATGACTTCCGCCTTGTATATTTCCTAGACCTAACGACCTCTCGATCAGGAGCCCAAACAAGCAAAGGGTTTTGTATGGTAGGGTTTCCCTTCAACCTCCCCAGAATCCTGCTTTGCGAGCTCGCTGCCGCATCCTCACACTCCTCCACCATGAAGGCCTCCACCTTGCCGCACACATCTGTCGGTGGTGACCTACCATCGTCCTCCATGTCTGTGCCACAATCCCCGGTGGCCTGTACGGATCAATCTACAATAATCATGGTAATGGTATCTCTTTGCAATTTCATCCTATTCATGATTTTGCATCTGCAAAACAACATAGTCACCAGAGGGGATCCAACTAAGTAAAACAACATGATCTGTGTGACCCTACAAAATTACCAACATGATTTGTGTGACTTAGGAAATTCTTATTATTACAACATCCAGATGATTAGTCATGCAAGTGAATCTCAAAAGGTTTACTAGATAATTGAACAAAGAAATAGATCATTATAATTTAGGTGGAAACAATATTCTGGTAGCACTATGTTAAGTAAACGTGTACAGATATCTGCATCCAATTGTGATGTACAAAACATAGGGTCTAATGGTAAGAGTAGATAAGAAACTGTGGTTTCCACACACAAATAGGAGTGTTTATTTACGACATGAGCTCTACCATCAATTCATTTACTGATTCAGCCCAAGTAACCATTGAACATGAAATAATGGCAAAATTATGTCAGATGGATATCTATTCCAGAACAGAATTTAACTTGCCTGGCCGTGAGGTGCCACTCATATCGGGACTCAACTAACCCTCTGAATATGACACAACTTCAATTCGGTAAACAACGCCATTGTGCAATCAAAACATCCGCAAATCCATAGAATTTGTAGGTGCGTGATATATATATATGTATTTAACAGAATATCATACCACTAGCAGCATACGATTTATATATGCTTGGGTTTTCAGGAACTCATCGACAAGGGAGCCAAGGACCACTAGTAGAAAAACGGCCTAATGTGAAGCACATTAGTACCGGTTTGTAACAAAACCGGCACTAATGTGTCCATTAGTTCCGGTTCGAATGACTAGGCGGCCGGAACTAATTAGTACCGGTTCATTGCGAACCTTTAGTACCGGTTCATGGCACGAACCGGTACTAAAGAGGATGTGGCACGCTGTGGTCCGGTTGGGGCCCCACCAGCGCCTTTAGTACTGGTTCGTACCACAAACCGGTACTAGAGGTTTGCAGTTGCAGCTGTTTTTTAGTCCCACCTCGGTTGGCTAACAGGGTTTTTACCACCTTAAATATGTTACTTCTCAAACTATCACAAGCACTTGGTCTTCATTGAACTCTATGTGTAGAATTTGTGGCCGCAATATGAGTCTTCACCGGTTTCTGAACCGTTGAGGACTCATATTGACAATTCAGATTGTACACAAAAAGATCAATGATGATCAATGTATTTTTGATATATATTTTTACATGTTTACACCCTCACTCTGTCCTCTCAAACTCCAGACTTTTTTTGCGTTCAGCAGGTGCCATTCAAAGCCACGTCATCAATTTTCAACCCTTTCTGACATAATTTGCTATTTTTAATGATTTACTGATTTATTTTGAGCTAAATGGCCCTAAAATTGAAAAGCACTACAAATGAACTCTGAAAAGGTTGAAACTTGACATGGTATCATCATTTCACCTGCATAGCATGTGCAAAAAAGTAGAGAGATTCACGGCAAAAACTGGATGCACTTCGTGTACAAACTGGACAATCTCTTTCGAAGTATCAGGGTTTCGGACGAAAACTCATCTGTTACACCGACAATTCAAAATTTTAATAACTTATTACAACCCCGGACTTTTTTTGCGTTCAGTAGGCGCCATTCAAAGCCACGTCATCAACTTTCAACTCTTTCTGACATAATTTGCTATTTTTATGCATTTAGTGATTTGTTTTGAGCTAAATGGCCGTGAAATTGAAAAGCACTACAAATGAACTCTGAAAAGGTTGAAACTTGGCATGGTATCATCATTTCACCCACATAGCATGTGCAAAAAAGTAGAGAGGGTCACGGCAAAAACTGGATGCACTTCGTGTACAAACTGGACAATCTCTTTCGAAGTATTTGGGTTTCAGACGAAAACTCATCTGTTACATCAGCAATTCAAAATTTTAGTAACTTATTACAACTCCGGACTTTTTTTGAGTTCAGCAGGCGCCATTCAAAGCCACGTCATCAACTTTCAACCCTTTCTGACATAATTTGCTATTTCTAATGATTTACTGATTTGTTTTGAGCTAAATGGCCCTGAAATTGAAAAGCACTACAAATGAACTCTGAAAAGATTGAAACTTTACATGTTATCATCATTTCACCCGCATAGCATGTGCAAAAAAGTAGAGAGGGTCACGGCAAAAATTGGATGCACTTCGTGTACAAACTGGACAATCTCTTTCGAAGTATCAGGGTTTCGGACGAAAACTCATCTGTTACACCGGCAATTCTAAATTTTAATAACTTATTACAACACTGGACTTTTTTTGCATTCAGCAGGCGCCGTTCAAAGCCAATCATCAACTTTCAACCCTTTCTGACATAATTTGCTATTTTTAATGCATTTACTGATTTGTTTTGACCTAAATGGCCCTGAAATTGAAAAGCACTACAAATGAACTCTAAAGAGGTTGAAACTTGGCATGGTATCATCATTTCACCTGCATAGCATGTGCAAAATAGTTGAGAGGGTTACGGCAAAAACTGGATGCACTTCGTGTACAAACTGGACAGTCTCTTTCGAAGTATCAGGGTTTCAGACGAAAACTCATCTGTTACACCGGCAATTCAAAATTTTAATAACTTATTACAACTCCAGACTTTTTTTTGCATTCATCAGGCGCCATTCAAAGCCACGTCATCAACTTTCAACCCTTTCTGACATAATTTGCTATTTTTAATGCATTTGCTGATTTGTTTAGAGCTAAATGGCCCTGAAATTGAAAAGCACTACAAATGAACTCTAAAAAGTTTGAAAATTGGCATGGTATCATCATTTCACCTGCATAGCATGTGCAAAAAAGTAGAGAGGGTCACGGCAGAAACTGGATGCACTTCGTGTACAAACTGGACAATCTCTTTCGAAGTATCAGGGTTTCAGACGAAAACTCATCTGTTACACCAGCAATTCAAAATTTTAATAACATATTACAACTCCAGACTTTTTTTGCGTTCAGCAGGCGCCATTCAAAGCCACGTCATTAAATTTCAACCCTTTCTGACATAATTTGCTATTTTTAATGCATTTACTAATTTGTTTTGAGCTAAATGGCCCTGAAATTGAAAAGCACTACAAATGAACTCTGAAAATGATGAAACTTGGCATGGTATCATCATTTCACCCGCATAGCATGTGCGAAAAAGTAGACAGGGTCACGGATATAACTGGATGCACTTCGTGTACGAACTGGACAATCTCTTTCGAAGTATCAGGGTTTCGGATGAAAACTCATCTGTTACACCGGCAATTCAAAATTTTAATAACTTATTACAACTCTGGAATTTTTTTGCGTTCAGCAGGCGCCATTCAAAGCCACATCATCAACTTCCATCAACTTCCATCCCTTTCTGACATAATTTGTTATTTTTAATGCATTTACTAATTTGTTTTGAGCTAAATGGCCCTGAAATTGAAAAGCACTACAAATGAACTCTAAAGAGGTTGAAACTTGGCATGGTATCATCATTTCACCCGCATAGCATGTGCAAAAAAGTTGAAAGGGTCACGCCAAACACTGGATGCACTTCGTGTACAAACTGGACAATCTCTTTCGAAGTATGAGGGTTTCGGACGAAAACTCATCTGTTACACCAAAATTCAAAATTTTAATAACTTATTACAACTCCGGACTTTTTTTGCGTTCAACAGGCGCCATTGAAAGCCACATCATCAACTTTCAAACCTTTCTGACATAATTTGCTATTTTAATGCATTTACTGATTTGTTTTGAGCTAAATGGCCTTGAAATTTAAAAGCACTACAAATGAACTCTGAAAAGGTTGAAACTTGGCATGGTATCATCATTTCACCCGCATAGCATGTGCAAAAAAGTAGAGAGGGTCACGGCAAAAACTGGATGCACTTCGTGTACAAACTGGACAATCTCTTTCGAAGTATCATGGTTTCGGACAAAAACTCATCTGTTACAATTCAAAATTTTAATAACTTATTACAACTCCGGACTATTTTGCATTCAGCAGGCGCCATTCAAAGTCATGTCATCAAATTTCAACCCTTTCTGACATAATTTTACTATTTTTAATGATTTACTGATTTGTTTTGAGCTAAATGGCCCTGAAATTGAAAAGCACTACAAATGAACTCTGAAAAGGTTGAAACTTGGCATGGTCTCATCATTTCAGCCGCATAGCATGTGCAAAAAAGTAGACAGGGTCACGGCAAAAACTGGATGCACTTCGTGTACAAACTGGACAATCTCTTTCGAAGTATCAGGGTTTCAGACGAAAACTCATCTGTTACACCGGCAATTCAAAATTTTAATAACTTATTACAACTCCAGACTTTTTTTGCGTTCAGCAGGCGCCATTCAAAGCCACGTCATTAAATTTCAACCCTTTCTGACATAATTTGCTATTTTTAATGCATTTGCTGATTTTTTTGAGCTAAATGGCCCTGAAATTGAAAAGCACTACAAATGAACTCTGAAAAGGTTGAAACTTGGCATGGTATCATCATTTCACCCGCATAGCATGTGCAAAAAAGTAGACAGGGTCACGGCAAAAACTGGATGCACTTCGTGTACAAACTGGACAATCTCTTTCGAAGTATCAGGGTTTCGGACAAAAACTCATCTCTTACACCGGCAATTCAAAATTTTAATAACTTATTACAACTCGGGCTTTTTTTGCGTTCATCAGGCGCATTCACAAGCCATGTCATCACCTTTCAACCCTTTCTGACATATTTGCTATTTTTAATGATTTACTGATTTGTTTTGAGCTAAATGGCCCTGAAATTGAAAAGCACTACAAATGAACTCTGAAAAGGTTGAAACTTTACATGCTATCATCATTTCACCCGCATAGCATGTGTAAAAACAAAAAAGTAGAGAGGGTCACGGCAAAAACTGGATGCACTTCGTGTACAAACTGGACAATCTCTTTTGAAGTATCAGGGTTTCAGACGAAAACTCATCTGTTACACCGGCAATTCAAAATTTTAATAACTTACTACAACTTTGGACTTTTTTTGCGTTCAGCAGGCGCCATTCAAAGCCACGTCATTAAATTTCAACCCTTTCTGACATAATTTGCTATTTTTAATGCATTTGCTGATTTTTTTGAGCTAAATGGCCCTGAAATTGAAAAGCACTACAAATGAACTCTGAAAAGGTTGAAACTTGGCATGGTATCATTATTTCACCCGCATAGCATGTGCAAAAAAGTAGACAGGGTCACGGCAAAAACTGGATGCACTTCGTGTACAAACTGGACAATCTCTTTCGAAGTATCAGGGTTTCAGACGAAAACTCATCTGTTACACCGGCAATTCAAAATTTTAATAACTTCTTACAACTCCGGACTATTTTGCATTCAGCAGGCGCCATTCAAAGTCATGTCATCAAATTTCAACCCTTTCTGACATAATTTTACTATTTTTAATGATTTACTGATTTGTTTTGAGCTAAATGGCCCTGAAATTGAAAATCACTACAAATGAACTCTGAAAAGCTTGAAACTTGACATGGTATCATCATTTCACCCGCGTAGCATGTGCAAAAAAGTAGAGAGGGTCACGGCAAAAACTGGATGCACTTCGTGTACAAACTAGACAATCTCTTTCGAAGTATTAGGGTTTCGGATGAAAACTCATTTGTTACACCGGCAATTCAAAATTTTAATAACTTATTACAACTTCGAACTTTTTGCGCGTTCAGCAGGCGCCGTTCAAATCCACATCATCAACTTTCAACCCTTTCTGACATAATTTGCTATTTTTAATGCATTTACTGATTTGTTTTGACCTAAATGGCCCTGAAATTGAAAAGCACTACAAATGAACTCTGAAAAGGTTGAAACTTTACATGCTATCATCATTTCACCCGCATAGCATGTGCAAAAAAGTAGAGAGGGTCACGGCAAAAACTGGATGCACTTCGTGTACAAACTGGACAATCTCTTTCGAAGTATCAGGGTTTCGGACAAAAACTCATCTGTTACACCGGCAATTCAAAATTTTAATAACTTATTACAACTCCGGACTTTTTTTGCGTTCATCAGGCGCCATTCAAAGCATGTCATCACCTTTCAACCCTTTCTGACATAATTTGCTATTTTTAATGCATTTGCTGATTTGTTTTGAGCTAAATGGCCCTGATATTGAAAAGCACTACAAATGAATTCTGAAAAGGTTGAAACTTGGCATGGTATCATCATTTCACCCACATAGCATGTGCAAAACAGTAGAGAGGGTCACGGCAAAAACTGGATGCACTTCGTGTACAAACTGGACAATCTCTTTTGAAGTATTAGGGTTTCGGACGAAAATTCATCTGTTACACCGGCAATTCAAGGATTTTAATAACTTATTAGAACTCCAAAAAAGAAAAAAACTATATAAAAAATTTAGTCAAAAATAAATAGAAAAAAATAAATAAAGCAGAAAAGAAAAAACTATATAAAAAATTACTCAGAAATAAATAGAAGAAAATAAATAAAGTAGAAAAAACTATATAAAAAAACTACTCAGAAATAAATAGAAGAAAATAAATAAAGCAGAAAAGAAAAACTATATAAAAAACTACTTACAAATAAGTAGAAGAAAATAAATAATGCAGAAAAGAAAAAAACTATATAAAAAATTGTTGGGGCCTGCCAGACCTCGGGTGTGCAAATTCAGGCCCAGAAGGGCCAGAAGGCTCACAGGGCAGCGCACCATAGTTAGGCCCAGAAACCTGCTATATAGAGGAGTTCGAAGGAGCAGCCGCGGTTGGGTCTATAAACCAGTGCGGCTGCCCTTCGCCCGACGAGGTGGGACTAAACTTTGCACCCCTCACCTGGCAGCGCACCCCCTTTAGTACCGGGTCGTGGCTCCACCCGGTACTAAAGGTGGAGTCTTTAGTACCAGTTGGAGCCAAAATTGACCTTTAGTACCAGTTGGTGGCTCCAACCGGTACTAAAGGCCCATCGTATATAAGCGTCACTTACAAAATTCGTCAGTTTTCATCAGCTTCTTCTCCTCTGCCCCGTCGCCCGCCGCCCCCGTCGCCACCCCTCATCGCCGCCCCGTCCCCGTCCCGATCGTCGCCACCCGTCGTCGCCGTCCCCGTCGCCGGTGAGCTCCTGTGCCCTGGCCGCCATGCATGTCCACACACACACATTGTTAATTAGTTGTAAAATTGTTTGTATTTTTTTATGTTTTTTAGCTATATAAATATTTATAGAAATGTTAGAAATTTTTCTGCTTTTTAGTTATAGAAATATTAGAAATGTTAGTTATATAGAAATGTTTGAAATTTTAGAAATGTTAGTTCTAGCTAGATGAATTAGATTGATGTCAAATTGTTAGACGATGATCGATGTTTTTTTAGTTTCTTATAATTTTAGTTATAGAAAGATTTAGAATTTGCATATAGAATTTTAGTTATCACAATCCAATCATTTAAAAAATGTTACTTTTTGGGGGCATATAGTATTTGTTGTCGATGATGCCCGGCCCGCATCCTCACCGTCGACCCGTTCGCGACGACGTCCTGCTTCATAGGACCCATGTCCGGGACTGGGATACGCCGGGTTGGCACTGGGAGGTGCTACCTTCAGGGGCGCGCCGCTTGGTGAGGAACCCGACCCTGGGTCCCGTCGCCGATCCTGATCTCCTTTGGTGGCGTTCGCGTGGGCCACATTTGGTGCAGAGGGAGCCGGCCCCGCCGGAGGTGGTGCGTCGCTGTGTCAGGGAGGAGGACGACACTACAAAAAAATACACTTCCGTGATGATTCATGTTTGTCACAGTAGGTCGCGTTTTCTGTCATGCATGTACATCCATGACAAATTTATGACAGAATCAAGATAGTCATACCTGTGCTGTCGTAGAAGTGTTCCATGACATTACCAAAATTATCATCACGAAAGTATCCACTTCCATGACGATAAATCGCGCGTCACAGAAGTGCTTTCGTCAAGGGTGACCGACACGTGGCATCCATCGTAACGGAACGCCGTTAAGCTATCGGGTCGGGTTTTGGATCCGATAACCCGTTAACAGCCCCGACCAATGGGGATTTTCCACGTGTAAAATTCTTATTGGCCGGACGAAACACGTGTCAGCTCGTCAGTGGGTCAGATAGACGCCTATGATACGTCGACACGTGGCACGGACCAACAGAGGCCCATTCCTGTGAAAGGGCCGGCCCGTTTGACTTGGTCAAAAGGTGGCGGGCCGACCCATGGAAAGCCTGTTAACGGCCTGTTCACATATAGCCCATTTACAGCCCGCTAACCCAAGGCCCATTACGCCCTATTCGAATTAGGCCCAGTAGCATCATCTGGGCCATCCAATATGATTCTAGCCCATTTTCACTTCTGGCCCATGTATGGCCCATGAGGTCTTTCGGCCCATATGAGGCCCTATGTAACTCTTGGCCTATTAACGGCCTGTGGTGAAACTGGCCCGTAATGAACAGTGTATCACTTTACACCCATTAACGGCCCATGGTGAAACTGGCCCGTAATGAACAGTGTATCACTTTACACGCATTAACGGCCCGTGGTGAAACTGGCCCGTAATGAATAGTGTATCACTTTATACCCATTAACGGCCCGTTATTCCGTTGGCCCGTTTCCAGCCCATGTTATCTTTCGGCCTTCTCAGAGCCCATTTATTCTTGGGATCATTTCTAGCATTGTTTACTTACGGCTCATTACTATCATTTTCTGCTTGTGGGCCAAATTCAGCCCGTGGTTACAGTCGGCCCGTTTGTGGTTCGTTAATACGTTGGCCCGATTTCATAGCGTCATCAAATGCGGCCTATTAACGATGGCCCATTATGGTCGGCCCATGAACGTACGGTTCCAACTCTAGCCCGTTTACGGCCATAATGCGGTCTGTTTGGCCCATGTTTGGCCAATTGATTATACGACCCATAGAAGGCCCATTGATAATACGGCCCGCAGAAGGCCCATTGTTTCTATGGCCCGTAGAAGGCCCATTGTTTCTACAGCCCGTAGAAGGCCCACTGTTTCTATGGCCAGTAGGAGGCCCAGTGTCACTATAGTAAATATTAGCCCATGGTTATTGTGGCCTAGTTTTAAAAAACAGGTTATTGCAGCCACTAGCTAACCGCGGAAAAAGAACTGCAATGACTACAAGCAAACAAATAAACAAGACAACAAGGAAATAAATAAGCAAGCAACTAATGCTAGGCTATCACGGATGTTACACATATTACATCCACTGGGCATCAAAGTTCGCCACCAGTGCAAATATAGGGAACAAAGCAGCATATCATATACACTGGTTGTCAAAGTTGGCGACCAGCGCAAATAAACGCTGCAGCAAAACAAATCCAGAACTGAAACCACTTCAGAAGATCTCAAGAAACAATATCCTGGGTACCCATAATGCTGGCAAGATGCTTAGCAAGCTTATTAACTTTCTCTTGTTTGGCGCGTAAATCCTCCAGCGCTTGCTGTTGCACCAGAAAATATGCATCTGAATTCTGCAGGGACTTCCTCAGTCCTTTAACTTCCTGTCGCAGCACATCTGATCGATGTCTTTCAACTTGAAGTTGAGACTCAAGAAGACGAACTGAATCAGGCAGCGAGTTCGAAGAGCTTGTGCCAGCAGTAGTGGCCAGTAACTCGAACACTACATCAAGACAGGACTTTTGGGTTCCCTCACTGTCGTCAAGATAGTTTTTATCAGCTTTCTTGGAGACCAACAGGGATGTCTCACTATCTTGAACCTTATCTGCATTACTTCCTTTACCATTAGATAACGCGGTACTGTTCTCCAATATTTTGTCCGCATTCTAAAAGAGAAACAAGCAGACACATCACATGTTTACCATGTTGTATATGAAACTCATTTTGGTAAATGAGTTCAGTAGTAAAGTGGATAGGATAATAACATGAAACAAACATATATCTATGTACCATGGTCACTTTATGGTCTATATCATTCTAGTTTTTCTTGCCAAATCAAGATAGAGACACATTTCAAATAATATTTGTTCAAGATAAAGCAGAATAGATAGAATATAAGTGTGGGTAACTATAGAGCAATAACAATACTTGTAATGTGCATGACATGAGAACATACCTGTTTATTCAATTGAAACTGAAATCAACATAGAGCAGGTTACAACAGCAAACCAGTTAAAGAAACAGGTTTAAAACATACCTATTGCGCCATTGGAGTTTCAATTCCATCCTTCAAATTTGAAAATAGTTGGTATGAGTAAATACAGTCATGCAAGAGCAAAGGAGTATGAATCATAGCTACAGAACCTGACCTGAGAACAAATCTTCTTCTCCTTTAAGCGTTGAGTTGGGATTCGGAGTGGTGGTCCTCGTGCTTTGGGCACTGCAGTTCCCTTACTAACTGCTCGTGTTTGGGTGCTCTGTGGTGGAGACGGTGCTGTGTCAACTGGAACTGGGTTACTATCTGCCGGGGTTGGGGTTAGAAGGGGTGTAGCTGGTTCTCTGTCCAACTGGGTAGGGTTACAATCTGCGAGAGTCTGGGTTATGTGTGGTGGATCTGGTCCTTGGGCAAGTACAGCCGTGGTTCTATCTGCATCAACTGGTAGCACTATCTTTTCTGAAGACCGTGTTGTTACTCCTTTAGATACTGCCATCATGCTCTCCAATTCAAATGGCTGATAAACAAGAAAAGTAATTGAAATTATAGACATTGTATGATAGACAGGTGCAATGGATAGTGGGGAATAAAAGAGGGCATGAAATAATTCATATTTATGTTGTCTAACCAAACAGGATAGCATGACACAATTTCACATATATGATGGCTAACTAAACAGGATAGCATGACACAATTTCACATTATGATGGCTAACTAAAAAAGATGGAAAGACATAGTTCAAAATATGAGACTATGTAAACAGGATGACATGACATAACTATATAATGTGTTTATTAAATAGGTTGGCATGCCATAATTCACATACATTCATGGATAGAATGCCATAATTCAAAATATGATGACTGTAAACACTAAACAGGATGAGATGATATAACTATATGATGTCTTTATTAAATGGGTTGCCATGCCATAATTCAGATAGATGATGTGTATGTACTATGTAAACATGATGGCATGATATAAATCAAATATATGATTTATATAGTAAGCAAGTAAGCAGATGGCAATCCATATATGATGTAAAAACTAAGCAATGCAAGACAACATGCATGACATGGGTAATATAACCCTGCCAAGTTTGAGTATAGACCTCAGGGGGGAAAATAGGACTGGTCATCAGTCTCTGAATCCTCCTCTGAGGAGCTCTCTATAACCAGCAAGATGTCTGCTTCAGCAGGTAGCATTGTCTGCTCTGAATACCTTGTTTTCACTCCAGATACTTCCATCACTGCTTCAAATGGCTGATGCACAGGAAGAGTAGTTGAATATACAAACGTTGTCGACAAATGGAACACGTAATACAAAAAATGATAGCATGATATAATTCACATACATGATGATTGGCTAAACAACATGGCATTGCATAATTCACATATATAATGCCTTTGCAACAAGATAGCATTGTATAATTCACATATATAATGTCTTGCAACAAGATGGCAATGCATAATTCACATATATGGTAATTAGACACTGAACAGGTGGCATTCAACCAAAGCATGTCTAAACTAATCGAATGACATAGCAATGCGAGACACCATACGCACGATATGAGCAACATAACCCTGCCAAGTTAGAGCATACACCTCGGGGGGGGGGAATCAGACTGGTCATCTGTCTCTGAATCCTCCTCTGAGGAGCTATCCGTAACCAGCGAGATATGCGCTTCGTCAGATAGCATAGTCTGCTCTGAAGACCTTGTTTTCACTCCAGAATTTGCCATCACCATGTCAAATGGCTGATGCACACGAAGAGCAGTTGAATGTAATAACATTGTTGACAAATGTAATATGTAACGAAAAAAGGATGGCCTGATATAATTTACATATAAGATGACTGGCTAAGCAGGATGGCATTGCAAAATTCACATATATGATGCCTGGCTAAACAAGATGGCGTTGCATAATTCACATAAATGATGAATAAACTAAACAGATGGCATTCGCACAAAGGATATCTAAACTAAGCAGATGACATATTTGATGTATAAAGTAAGCAATGCAAGACACCATATGCATGATATAACCAACATCATCATGCCAAGTTAGAGCAAAGACATCAGGGGGTAAATAGGAGTTGTCTTCTTCTGAATCCCCCTCAGAACAGATATCTTCCTCTCGATTACAATCCGAAATGCGTGGAGGGGAGGCTGCCTTTGCACCTACCATGGAGCGATGTCTGCATGAAATTTTATTGCCACACAAGGCTCGTCTCTTTTGCTCTACATGTTCAGTTCCATTGTTTAAAATAACTGTCATGCATAGGAATAAAACATAGTGAGATTATGTAAGGAGTGCATGCAGAAATCCAGAGTGATGGTAGCAACCTGTGGATAGACCCAAAACCAATAATAGCAGGCAGATAATGGCTTTAGTTAAAAAATACAGATAATGGCTTCTTTACTGTTTGTTTCCCACCCAACATGAAACTCATAGTAGACACCGGAGATTAACCAGATAGTAGATATATACTATAGATAGAGGCCCCGATATGTACCCCACAACCATTTAAAACTCAAGTTTGACCATTAATTTGGAGCTGACTCAGAGTCTAATCGGTGAACAGGACGATAAAGTAGCATGTAATATTAAGCGATGCATAACGTAAGCAGACACGAAAGAGTGCGACCTCTCTTGCGGACCCGTGTAGTCCTCAAGGTCATCTGCTCGGTTGATGATGGTAGTGCAGTTTTCATGGCTGCCAGCGGCGGGGAAGAAGATCTAAGGCAGCGAAAGACAGTCTGGAGGCCGGATCCCTGCTGTGCTGGACCCTTCTGTCGTTTGAGCAGCTGAGCTGGGGTGGACAACGGCGCAGCAGGAGCGGGACACACCACGCAAGGTTTTCTTTGAAAACTATCTGTAAGAGAAGTAATTCTGTAAGGGCTCGTTTGAATTGGAGGATTCCAACAATGCAGGGATAGGAAATAGACAGGAATAGGATAGGAATGCACGCGCAAAACAGAGAATTTAAAAACACAGGATTTCTGCCAATCTGGGTGTTTGATTCACAACAATTGGAAGATCATAGGATGTAAAGAAGCATGGTGAGATTAAGTCAAACCACAAGAAAATGTACGGTTATAATGCTATTATGCTACTATCTCTTAGTCTTGTGCTTCATGAATAGGAATTTGAAAAGGAGGACAAGTGAAAATTAAAATTCCTACGTTTTTTTCTTTCAAGGAGACACTAAAGGAACAAATCCGTGTGCTAAGTGGACAATATATATAACATGTAGACTAAAAGAGAGATGCAACAAGTGTACAACCTCTTTGGCGAAGCCATGTCGATCTCAGCGTGATTGGGTTGGCCGGTGAGGATACTCTGGCTGACTTGGCTGTCGGAGGAGGGGAAGAAGATCCTAGGCATCTGGATATGGAGCCCGAGGTACTGCTCCGCTGTGATGGAGGGTTTCGTCATTGGAGCAGCTCCGGTGAGTTGTACGACGCCGAGGCTGAAGCAGGACAAGAGAGACAATGAACAACGTTAACCTGAGTGGAATTCTAATAGCATCTCCAATACATGATGTAAAATACATAACCACAAAGTGCTAGATGTAAAATACATCAGCCGCTCATCTCTGAACTTAACTGTCGAAACTGAACCTAACTGTCGAAACTGAACTTAACTGTCGAAACTGAATTTTGGTGTCGAAACTGAATTTTGCTGTCGAAACTGAACGCACTATCAAGGTGAGGCTACACATTGGTCGACTGACTTTTTCATCTCTGGTCAGTCGATTTTGTAGCCATTGGATACGAAATCAAGGGCCTGCGGTTCATCTTCAACCTCCACCCCCCTGAGCCGGCCAAACAGCAACCCCCCGCCGCCCGCGGCCGGCGGTGCGCCGCCCCGCCGACCCCGAAAACACTCCCCACCACCGGTCCGCCGCCGCCCCGGCCATCCCTCTAGGCACCCCCGTGCCGAGCTTTTTCTCCGGCGATCCCCACGCCACCACCCCGCCAACGCCCCGCCACCGCCGGCGACCACCGCCCCCATCCTGATCCCTAAGATAGATAGTGGGGTACCTCTCCGGCGAGCCCCCCTCCCCGCTGCGGCTGGTTCTTCCTTCACCCCGGCGGCATCAAAGTGAAGTGTAGCTAAATCGGAGCAACATTGCAAGCAAGAGCAAGAGCGAGAGCAGCAGCGCGAGCAAGAGCAATAGCAAGAGCAGACCAGGTAGGGGACCGAGAGCAAGAGCAGAGCAGCAGCGCGAGCGAGAGCTAAAGCAGCAGCAGGTCCTACTGATGTGGACGTCGCTGCCGAGGGAGCGACGCCGTGGAGGAAGTGGCCGACGACGCCGCCGTGGATGGAACTGCGCCGTGTCGGCTCGGGACCGAGCGCCGGGAGCACCGTGAGATCGAATCAAGAAGAAAATGCGGCGATTAGTGTAGAACCTCTTTGGTGGCACCAATTAGGCTGCAGCTTCATCCGAGGAAACGGTGATGATGATGCTCTTCCGGTGGTGCAGGTGAAGACGGCGGTGTGGGAATGGAGGTGGCGCGAAAGACGAGGGGAACGTCGGGGAAGCTCCTTGGAGGTGGAGGACGGGGTGGCTGAACCGGCGGGACGATGAGATCGACGATGGATCCTCATCCGGTACGGTGGATGAGGGACGTCGAGGTGTTGCTGTGGACGACGTCGTCGGGGAAGAGGCTCCGGCTGGGTGGCGGACGGAGCAGGGTGTGGGGTTTCGTCGCGGGTTTTCGCGGCCTCGGTGTACGAATGGGTGGGCGGATGGGATGGTAGTGGGGAATCATGGCTTAGAGACGTGCTTGTCCGAAATGTGGGGTAGGTTACGAAAGTACCCCCACCGATTTGAGGCAGTTCTTTCGGTTCAGGGGTACCACGGGCATTTCGCGTGTCGGGATTTCACAGGAGGTGGGACTTTTCGCGCTCGTTGTAATTTTGGAATAGCAAGGCACGGGTTGAGATGGAGGATTTTGTCAGAGCACAACGAGACAAAGATATATCTTAAATATTTCGGGCTAACAAGGCGCGGGTTGAAATTTTCGGACAAGCCTAACGTGTACTGTCCCAAATCAATGCGCCCTACAAATGTCATTCAAAACTTTGAATTCATGTTATGTTCAATTAAAATATTTCGCTACGTGTATAATGCATGCAACCTACTACTCAAATGAACGTTTTAGTGCATTCCAAACGTATATACTACCGCTTCAATATGAACTAAATTTGAATTCGTTTCTCTATTTGAATAAGATCTACAGTAATGATTGTTGTGAAGTCAAAGCATTTGAATTCGTTATTTGAATTCGTCTCTCTGTTTTAATAAGATCTACAATCATCATTATTGTCAAGTTAAACCATCGTTTGTGTATTATCTTCACAGCAAACCACATGATTAGTCTCGAGTTACATATGAACTATGTGTACTATATGAACTCAAACTAGATTTTTTGAATCCACTTTATTTTGATTTCAAATCACATTACATTTCTAGATCTAGCTAGATCTTCATAATCTAAACCATGTCTCATATGTATAATGTGTTTATCACATTATGTATGGTGCCCCGTCCCCTACACCTACAAGTATTTAGATGTGAGTTGCAAACACCACACACATTACCACAAATTCAAATAAAATGTGAGAATGTTCGATATATAGTATTGTTTAGATTGTTCGATATTTAGTTGTAAGCTGCAAATGCCACACATTATCACAAATTCAAATAAAATATGAGATTGTTTGATGTATAGTATGGTTTAGATTGTTCGGCATTTAGCTGTGAGTTGAAAACGCCATGCAATATCACATTATGGTATAACATGTGCACATCACGTGTATCACCGCTATATTCATGCATGCAATGTTTAAAACACTATGATCTCCTATTCAAATATATGAATCCGCTTTCATATCAAATTATGATCTTTGTTAGTCTCTTACACCCACACAATCCTCTAACCTTTGTAGCTACCACTAACTTTCTCTCGTGCATGCACACGCCCTCCTCGCCCTCCCCCTCCCTCGCATTCTATCCACCAGGCACATTCATTTTTTTCTTTACGTCCTTCTCCCAGAGTCTCCACAACTCCTTTCCGACACACACCGATCGATAAAGCTCTCCAGTGATGCCTGCCTACAACATACAAACACACCTTCTTCAATCTCCTCTTTATGTGTCCTTGCCTCGTGTCTCTCATACGGTCACACACGTGTAAACTCTCGCCCCTCTTTTCATCGCTCTCACAACCGCACACTCCTCCCCCTATCTAGCTAGTAGTTGGGCCTCTTGCACCACCTCCTAGCTCCATTCTCTCTGTCTATCCGTCTCGCTGGGCCTTATTTGCCTCTAACAAATGGACGTACACCGACCGATCTCTCGCTATACATATAGCTAGCTAGGTCCTTATAACTTGTTTTTACCCACACGTCAATCGATCTACCTCATTAGTTGTGTCTCTCCCTTCCTCCGACAAACAACAATTGATCTACCGATCTAGTTAGGTTTGCTTACCAAACACATGGTTCCCCTTCATCATCCATGGATGCATCCCGACAGATCTATCACGCACAGGCACACACAGAAACACATCCCCACTCTTGTTGATAACATTGCAGTTCCACCCTCAGTTTGTCTTGTAGGCCTCTCCCACCATCTTCGAGAAGCAACTCCATCACCCATCTAGCACTCTACCCCTCTCCCTCCCTCTCCCTCCCTCTCTCTCTCCTCTCTCTCTCTCTCTCTGTCCCATCATATTTCCCGTCCTTCAGTTATGTATGGATGTCGACCGATCTCCCTCAAGACATAGCTGGGTCTCTCCTTCTCAACACATATACGAGTCGTTCTACCTCTATAGTTAGGCCTCTGCCTAACCCTCCCACCACTCCCTCCCCCCCCACACACCGATACATTAAGCGCTCTAGTCATGTCTCCCTACCACACACAAACTTAACGTGTGCCCTCTAACATTCCGGTAGGCCAGTCGCCCTATATCTTTGACTTGTACACACACACAATTTCGATGGCTCTCTTCATCGATCTCGCACCCACCCACTTGATCCTCTCTTCTACTCTACCGATAGCTATGAACCCTCCCTCTCTTCTCGTGGATTGCCCGACCCTCTATGTATGATATGGATAGGCCTCCATTTCACACACATTGCATGCAAAAATTTGTTTGAGATGTCATCAACACATATTCCCACAAATAATTCACGAAATCAACCCCCACCCCACCCCACCCCAAAACAAAAACACTCACGAACGCGATTTGTATCTCTCACACACACCCACGTAGGTGGGGGACGTGCACGAAGAGAAGAGGTGCATGCACGACGCACGTATTCCCATCTCTTTCCCAACCACACCCGGACGGGTACACGGTGGAGCTCATTTCTGTATGAAAAAGGCAGCCCACGTGGTAATTTGGCACGTGTACTCGTTGTCCACTTGGTGGAGGGAGGATCATCTACCACGGGTGAACAAACAAATTGCGACTTGACGTGTTATGTTAAAAAAAGAGGCAAACCATGTGGGGCTACCTTAGAGGCAAGGCTCTATACACTGGAGTACTTTTCATGTGTCATGTCAACTCGCAGAACAAGGAGAAGCTTGCTTAGTACGCCGTCGCCCCCGACCACGGGCGCGGTGGCTCACAGGATGAGGTGAAGCTTGCTTACTACGCCTTACGCCCGCTCCCTCGCCCATGCGCGCGGTGGCTCGCAGGACGAGGAGAAAAATTTACTAGTCCCTCCGTTTACTCCTCGTCCCTACTACCTTGGTTATAGAGATTATACTATCATATTGTTTGGAATATATATGTCCTTTAGTAGATTTCAATATGAACTACTAGTACATACTCCAAACACTGATGTATATAGACGTATTTTAGAGTGTAGATTCACTAATTTTGCTCCGTATGTAGCACTCTCCCTCGCCCCTCGACCCTCGCCCACGTGGTTGATGTGCAGCAATTCATTCGGTCTCATATAGCCAGAACGATATATACTGCACTACCATTATTGCTCGACTTCCCGAAGAGGCGAAGAGCCAATCGCAAGGTTAATATTTTGGAGATGCCAAGCGCAAGGTTATAGGAGAACGAGTAGTAGGTGCCGCGTCATTTATAAATAAAGTTTTTTTCTTCAATGGCACGTATGCAATATGATAGGTTCCTATGGAGAGAAAAGGAAACCGCTCCACTATATACATAGTCAGGACGGGCCAGCCTACACGGTTGCTTGCTGGGGTTGCTCTCTTCACACTCTCCCGCACAAAACGACTGTGGCCACATCTCTAACATCCCGGCGGATCACATCCGCTTGGGGAAGGGGTGATGCTTGGTGTAGATGCGGTGGCCATCGCCGACGGCGAAAACCCACTGTCGGCACGTCCCGATCAGGGTCCCCGCCGTTCTCTCTCACAAAGCCGGTGAGGTTGCCTTCGTCCCTTGCTCACTGCCGCGACGTGGGTAGTTGCTGCCTCCTGCCGCCCTCCTCAAGGTTGAGCTACGTCCCTCAGGTACAACTCCCTTTACAGCCGGCTTGCACCACTGCTCCAGCTGCCCACATCACTCCCTGTGGATATTTCTCTATACTTCTTTGCCCCGCACATACCTCTATTGGCTTCTACGTACTGTATTTGTGATGAGTTTATGTCTCATCAACTAGTCCCAGTAATCTTATTCTAATCACGCTTGTTCAATTTCTTTGCCACAGGGATGCTCATCTTGATTTTGGTGAAACTGCACAAAATGATCTGATGGTCAAAAGGTTGCAAACTTCATTTATTAGGAAGCTCGAACGTTGCCAGCAAATTGAAGCCTGGTCAGGGTTCACGGTTCAAGGGCTAGGGACTGCATGGATCTTTTTTTCTTTAGCTGGCTCTGTTCCAAAATAAGTGTCAACTTTAGTAGTAGTACAACTTTGTATACTAAAGTTTGCACAAAGTTGAGAAACTTATTTTGGAATGGAGGGAGTACATATTTGCTATGATCTGTCAATCATTGAGATGCAATAGCATGCATGTTAGTCTCCTTTGTATTTGATGAAATGTTGCAACGGGCAACCTTGGACGCAAGATACATGTAACAGAAGCTGGAAGCTTCATAGCATTGTACAAATTTATCTCGCTGATAAATTACAGTATGTACTATACTAGTACTTCCTCCGTTCCTAAATATAAGTCTTTGTAGAGATTTCACCATGAACCACATGCAGATGCATATAGATGCATTTTAAGTGTAGATTCATTCATTTTGTTCCGTATGTAGTGGAATCTCTACAAAGACTTACTATCTACTAGTAATAGCTAGCCCCCACTACTAGGAATTCTCTATCCTCTCCTTGAGCCACATCATCAAAATTGATGTAGCCGTTAGATGAAGTAAATCAGTCCATAATAGCCGTCTGATCTAGACGTTGAGAGGCTCCGCACTAAGCCACATGCAAGCATGCAGAAATACCATGCCACATGCATGTGAGTGGGTTTTAAATCACATCAACATGTCTGCATGCAAGCATGCACCGGTAGCATGCATGTAAGTGAGCTTTTAAGTCCCATTAACAGGTCAAAAAGAAAAATATAATCCCATTATGCAGTAGGAGTTGGCTGATCTTTTTTCCTTACGTGGGATGATCTAAATGATGATGGGAGTTTATTTAGGTTGGCTACCACATTTGTCATGCGGTTATAGAGTTTTTTTGTTCTATGAAATCGATAATTTTGCGCAGAGAGATATACCGCTGTTCCGCGCCAACGCGCGGGGACTCATCTAGTAGTAATATTTAGGAACGGAGGGAGTACTATGTAAAGAGTTAGGTGTCGCACGGTGATAGTGTGAGGTGGGCCATGTAATCACTGAGCCTGCGTGTTTTCACTGCTCTTGCACGCCTCCGCTGTAAGAATGGAGAAAATTGTAATCTAGTAGTAGTGTACCTCCTTTCGCCGAAAGCGTGGGACATCCAGCAGTCCTACCACCTCAGTAATAAAAACCAATGAGCCGTCAAATGACATAGACCCAGCAGTAAGTTAGACGGACGAAGCAACTGAAAGTGCAACTATCCCTAGGTGGTTTTGGTAATTCATAACAACATATAGCTCATTGAGCTAATGCTATTCCAAGATGATTATTTCAGGAAAGCTCAATGATTGGCATGGCATGGATGTGAAAGTGGAACCCTCAAAATGCTAAGGACAAAGGATTGGCTCAAGCTCAAAAGCTCAAGACTCTTCATTTTATATTTTAGTGATCCAAGATCACATTGAGTCTTTAGGAAAAGCCAATACTATCAAGGAGGGATGAGGTGTTGCTTAATGAGCCTCTTGCTTCATGTTCTTAGTGATATGCACCAAAACCCTCAACTACTTTCCCATATCCACATATGACCTAAACCCTAAGCCAAACTCGGTCCTACCGATTCTTCCTATCCGGCGCCACCGAGTTTCACTTGTCATAAGCCACTGCCAAACCCTAGCAATTCGGTTCTACCGATAGGGATCTCGGTCTCACCGAGATGGGATTGCAAACTCTCTGTTTCCCTTTCGTAACTTTTCGGTCTCACCGAAAGAGCGAATCGGTCCCACCGAGATTGCAATGTAAATTCAGTGTTTCCCCTTTGTAACTTTTCGGTCTCACCGAAAGAGTAAATCGGTCCCACCGAGTTTGCTTGACCAACTCTCTGGTTAGCTAATTACCAAATTCGGTCTCACCGAGTTTGTGTAATCGGTCTCACCGAGATTACGTTATGCCCAAACCCTAACCATATTGGTCCTACCGAGTTGCATGTCAGTCCCACCGAAAATCTCTAACGGTCACTAGGTTTACATTTTCGGTCCGACCGAGTTTGTTGATTCGGTCCCACCGAGATTGGAAAACCATGTGTAACGGTTGGATTTTGTGTGGAGGCTATATATACCCCTCCACCTCCTCTTCATTCGAAGAGAGAGCCATCAGAACACATACACCATTCCAACTCATATGTTCTGAGAGAGAACCACCTACTCATGTGTTGAGACCAAGATATTCCATTCCTACCATATGAATCTTGATCTCTAGCCTCTCCAAGTTGCTTTCCACTCAAATCTTCTTTCCACAAAATCCAAATCCTATGAGAGAGAGTTGAGTGTTGGGGAGACTATCATTTGAAGCACAAGAGCAAGGAGTTCATTACCTACACACCATTTGTTACTTCTTGGAGAGTGGTGTCTCCTAGATTGGCTAGGTGTCACATGGGAGCCTCCGACAAGATTGTGGAGTTGAACCAAGGAGTTTGTAAGGGCAAGGAGATCGCCTACTTCGTGAAGATCTACCGCTAGTGAGGCAAGTCCTGTGTGGGCGATGGCCATGGTGGGATAGACAAGGTTGCTTCTTCGTGGACCCTTTGTGGGTGGTTGCTTCTTCGTGGACCCTTCGTGGGTGGAGCCCTGTGTGGACTCGCGCAACCGTTACCCTTTGTGGGTGGAGCCCTCCGTGGACTCTCGCAACCGTTACCCTTTGTGGGTTGAAGTCTCCATCAACGTGGATGTAGGATAGCACCACCTATCCGAACCACGGGAAAAACATCCGTGTCTCCAATTGTGTTTGAATTCTCCAAACCCTTCCCTTTACATTCTTGCAAGTTGCATGCTTTACTTTCCGCTGCCAATATACTCTTTGCATGCTTTCTTGAATTGTGTGATGATTGCTTGACTTGTCCTAAAATAGCTAAAATCTGCCAAGAACTAAAATTGGGAAAAGGTTAAGTTTTTATTTGGTCAAGTAGTCTAATCACCCCCCTCTAGACATACTTTCGATCCTACAAGTGGTATCAGAGCTTTGGTCTCCATTTGCTTTGATCTCCATAGCTTTTGGTGGTCATAGCCTTGGTTTCACAACCTAGGAGAGTATGGCGTCTAGCGAGGGAAATTATCACCGTAGAGGTCCCTACTTTGATGGTACTAATTTTGCTAGTTGGAAGCATAAAATGAAAATGCATATTCTTGGACATAACCCCGCCGTTTGGGCTATTGTGTGTGTTGGTTTGCAAGGTGACTTCTTTGATGGGAGAGAACCAAACCGAGAAGCTACCGCGGATGAGTTGAAGATGTTGCAATACAATGCTCAAGCTTGTGATATTCTCTTCAATGGATTGTGCCC
>NC_053024.1:44809679-44842012 GCF_003073215.2 Triticum urartu
GGGGGGAGGGGGGGTGATGACGGGGGCGCGCCTTCGGCTCGCTCCGACGCTTGTAGTCGTCGCTAGGTGATCTATGAACCTGGATGTAAAATTTACTTATAGTGTTCTTTGTATTGACAACTGATGAATAGATCGAAAGTTTTTTTCAAAAAAAATAGTTTGGATCAGTAGGAGTATTTTTTTTATTTTCCTTTTCATAAGAGATGCGGTAGAACCATATTCACCAAATTTGCGTCCATGTGGATTTGAATTAAGATGGAAGTGGGTATCCGAATTTGTATGACGAAGACAAGTACTATAAATATGTTTACGTACATTGAACCAACTGTGGATATGGACATAGATATGGATATATCTATGACCAAATAAAGTTGCACTAGCTAGTTTTAGCAAATGCTACTATAACCCTACACCCAAATTATCGAGCGTGAAATCTAAATTAGTGGTTTATGCTCTTCTATATCTATCATACCAATACCTAGTTTCTTTTGCGGGCCATACCTATGACCCATACCTAGTTCTACTGTAAGAAACCAATGTTTTCATGGCTCTATTACTAAAATGACATTTTTTGTTCCCCATTGTTTGATAACTATCTTTCAGTTACACAGACACCATTACTAAAAATAATGATGGCTATACTCCACACCGTTACCTAGTACAAGAGGGAGGTAAATATAAGTTTAGCAAGGTTATTTGCGAAGATTGAAGAGTAAAAAAAGAAGTTCATAATTATAACTTGCTAGTTATTTACTAAAACAAATGATGTGCTTCTTAGCGTTTTGGTAAAATAAAAGTGGGTAACACGAACTTGTTTTATTGAGACAACTATGATAAGTGTGATGATGCATATTGAACCAAGTGTGGATATGGATATATCAGTGATCAATAAAGTTACGCTAGCCAATTTTGACAAATCTAATTCTACACCCAATTCTCCGACATGGAAAACTAAAAGGATGGTCAATTGTTCTTCTATATCTATCAGGCCTATAAACCATTACTGTACTAAGATTATATCTATGGAGGACATATCGTTATCGTTTGTGTTGCTAAAACTGTAAGATATTTGTATCTAATCTAAATTGACTAAACATCTTACCATATCTCAGTCACATTCACTTTCACATTCGTATTTGATTTCATCCCTAATTGCATTATGCACTTCACTTGAAAATATGTAAAGGAAAGGGAAACAACACTACCCGGTCCATATATGATTAATTTTCACCCCTAACTACTTTTCTCCGTTGTTGTGTCACCTTTAGAACTCGCATGAGAACTAGAGATTTAACATGTTTTATAATATACTCGGTGTCGGTGTCAAAACCGGCGGATCTCGTGTAGGGGGTCCCGAACTGTGTGTCTAGGCGGATGGTAACAGGAGACGGGGGACACGATGTTTTTACCCAGGTTCGGGCCCTCTCGATGGAGGTAAAACCCTACTCCTGCTTGATTGGTCTTGATGATATGAGTATTACAAGAGTTGATCTACCACGAGATCGGAGAGGCTAAACCCTAGAAGCTAGCCTATGGTATGATTGTTCTTGGTCCTACGGACTAAATCCTCCGGTTTATATAGACACCGGAGGGGGTTAGGGTTACACAGAGTCGGTTACAAGTAAGGAGATCTACATATCCGTATCGCCAAGCTTGCCTTCCACGCCAAGGAGAGTCCCATCCGGACACGGGACGAAGTCTTCAATCTTGTATCTTCATAGTCCAACAGCACGGCCAAAGGAAATAGTCCGGCTGTCCGGATAACCCCTAATCCAGGACTCCCTCAGTAGCTCCCGAACCAGGCTTCAATGACGATGAGTCCGGCGCGCAGATTGTCTTCGGCATTGCAAGGCGGGTTCTTCTTCAAACTTTGAGTACCTGTTAAATAATGTTCGGCTTCTTGTAAATGTTGCGCTTCTTGGCTTCTGCGTCCAATAATGGCCATCTTCCACATGTCAAGCGAATGTGAGGAGCCAGGGTGTTTTTATATTTACCACCCTAGCTATATGAATGAACTATCTATTAAAGAGACGAGGATTCTCAGATCCAAACCACACCATCCTCTCTCAACGAGCATTCATCGGAGCGCGCCCGAAAAAATCCATCCCAACATGGCCGGCCAGTGCAGCTCCTCCTCTCGCTCCCGCAGCCCCAAGCCCGGAGATTGGGAGAAGTGTTCCGTCCCGCACAGTCAATTAGTGAAGCTACAGACCCAGGGATTTCTCCCCCCAGCGTATATGGTACTGGTTCGAGCCGGGCTCGCCACCTATAATGGCGGGGAGCAGGCGGAGAGCTTTCCCAACCCCTCTAAGGGAGAGCGGGTATGCCTTGTCCCTTATTTATTAAGGGGACTCGGATTTCCAATCCATCCGTTTCTCCGAGGGCTCATGGAGTTCTATGGCCTCCAGTTGCACAACCTCACCCCTGCCTCCATACTGCATATCGCTGGCTACGTAGCCCTTCGCGAGCTGTTTCTGGGCTGCGAAGCTCATTTCACAATGTGGAAGAAGTTGTTCTGCCTTGTGCCCCGTACACAGAGGGGATCAATATATCAAGTGGGCGGAGCCGAAGTATGGCGCATCGCCGGGACCGGATACCTATCCGGTACCTCGAAGAAGACGTCTAAAGACTGGCCTTCAGAGGGTTTTATATGGAGGACGTCCCCCTTCCGGATCCTATTCGGACCGGCCTCCCCGAGTTTGATAATGCTCCTTTGGAGAAGCGCCTGAGCTGGCGACCACGAAGCCCTCAGGAGGAAGATGATAGAGATGTTCTTTACCTGATGGGACGGATAAAGGTATTGACTCAATCAGGATTGACCATAACCGAGGTTATGTCAATATGCATTATGCGGGGGGTGCAACCACTTCAATATCGAGGCCACCCCATGTGGGACTTCAACGGCGAAGATGATGCCACCCGCTGCGGCCGTAAGGGGCCGGACTCAATTGCTGCCTTAGCAAAAATCCTGTCCGGTTTGTACAAGGGAGAGGAAGAGGAGTTCCTCCGCATCAAGCCACGGGATGGATTTTCCATGTACAACCCTCCGAGCTGGGTAAGCTGCCACTTTTTATACCCACCCCTTCCGCATTTTTACAACAAATATTTTATCTTGCCGTTTCATCGCAGGAGCTGCGTAAGGCTGTAAGGGAGATCAACAGCCCACCTCCACAACCAGAGGATCTTGAACGGTCCCTCGACCCCGGCCTTAAAGAGGATCCGGACATATTCATGGAGCTGATTGACAGGGTATTCTACCAATTGAGCTGCGATGACGCCATGGTGGCCATTATAGCCGACTACCCTGGGCTACTCCCAGCCTCGCAGGTAAACGAGACCAAAGTCCCAACTTTTGAAATGGATTCCCTTTTACGCACTTCACCTACCGTACACAAACAGTGTTTTACAGGGAAGGCCCTCGGGACGCCATGCCGAGCCCGCGGCGACTTGCCAACAAGGAGCTCCGAGGCCGGACATGCTAAAAAGGAAGGCAGTCCGGATGGAGACGCCGGCCCAGAGGTATGATGCAACGCCTCGCTCCGCGGTTGTCATCTTTTAGAAACATAATAACACCCGTGTTTCCTAGAAGGAAGAACGCTCGCCGGACTATATCCGGAGAGATCGCCGATCACGTCTCTACCAGTCGGGCTCCAGGGCCGGACACAGAGGCGGAAGCTAAAATGAGGCGCACGCCGGATGCTCCTTCTACAGAGGATGCGGATTAAATATCTGCTACGAATTCCGAAGTGGCGAGCACCATGAATCACAGGCGTCGCCGAGCCGTACTCCGTGACGCTTGTTTCTCCCAAGAGGCGTTTGATGCCTTCAACTCAGGAGATGCGTATATCCGTGCAGCTCAAAATGGTCTAGCCAGAGCCACAGACCGGTATGTAAAGGATGTACGGGTAAGAAAATTTGATGAGTATATATATCAGTAGCCCCTGAGACTTGAAGCTGTTGAAACAACTGATTTAAGGATCATTTATTGTGCAGGTTCTTACAGAGAAGAATACTCAACTGTCACAGGAGCTAGAGGAATGCAAGACCCAACTTCGGGCCGCCGTTGCCGCATTGAAGGAACCTAAAAAGGCCCCAGCTGGTAACACTTGTTTCAAAGAATGATAGGTACCATATAGTGTGCGGCATGGTTGTGATTCTAACAATAGATATTGCAGAGGACTCCGGAGAGAACCCGGAGGACCAGCATGTCGTACGACAGCTAAAGGCTGGCGAACGCGTGCTAACTAAGGTCATGCGGGAGAAAAACAATCTCCAAGACGCCAATACTAAGCTAAGCGTGGAACTGAAAGATGTTCGAGCCCAGCTTGCAGACTCCGTGTAGGAGAATAAGCGGCTTCGACGCGGCATTTTCAGTAAGTGCTTGAACGAACCCTTAAAAGAGTTCGGCGAAGAAGCCGGCTAAGCAGAGTTATGTCTGCAGATATGCTGACGGGTCGTCCCGCAGAGGAGATGCCCGGGTCTGCGGGTGATCTTCTCCCCGAGCTTTCACAACTGCATGAACAAGTTCGGCAGGTGATGCAAGGTATTGCCCAGGCCTTGTGGCCATCCGTCTCCCTACCAGCGGGCGTTGGAGAGCTTGCGGAGAAGCTCAAGGGAGCGCGACGACGCTTCTGATTATGGAAGATATCGGCCTGCCGTCAAGGTGCCAGGGAAGCCTGGGCCATGGTGAAGACGCGGTATACCAAGGCTGACCCAAACCACATGGCCGAGGTCGGACCTGTGGGGCCCGATGGGAAAGAGAACCCCGTTAGCTTATGATACGGCTCCAACGTATCTATAATTTTTGATTGCTACATGCTATATTATCTACTGTTTTAGGCAATATTGGGCTTTATTATCCACTTTTATATTATTTTTGGGACTAACCTATTAACCGGAGGCCCAGCCCAGATTTGCTGTTTTATGCCTATTTCAGTGTTTCGAAGAAAAGGAATATCAAACGGAGTCGAAACAGAACGAAATCAACTGGAGAAGTTATTTTTGGAAGGAAACCTACCGGATAGACTTGGACCCTATGTCAGAAGATGAAGGAGGTGCTCACGAGGGTAGGGGGCGCGCCCACCCCCTGGGGCGCGCCCCCCTACCTCGTGGCCCCCCTTCGGTCCACCGGCGTACTCCTTTCACCCATATATACCGACATACCCTAAAACTTCCAGAACGGAGATTAGATCGGGAATTCCACCGCCGCAAGCCTCTATAGCCACCAAAAGTCAATCGGGACCCTGTTCCGGCACCCTGCCGGAGGGGGGAACCCTCACCAGTGGCCTTCTTCATCATCCCGGCGCTCTCCAATGACGAGGAGGGAGTAGTTCACCCTCGGGGCTGAGGGTATGTACCAGTAGCTATGTGTTTGATCTCTCTCTCTCTCTCGTGTTCTTGATTTGGCACGATCTTGATGTATCGCGAGCTTTGCTATTATAGTTGGATCTTATGTTTCTTCTCCCCCTCTTCTCTCTTGTAATGGATTGAGTTTTCCCCTTGAAGTAATCTTATCGGATTGAGTCTTTAAAGATTTGAGAACACTTGATGTATGTCTTGCCGTGCGTATCTGTGGTGACAATGGGATACCACGTGATTCACTTGATGTATGTTTTGGTGATCAACTTGCGGGTTCCGCCCATGAACCTATGCATAGGGGTTGGCACACGTTTTCGTCGTGATTCTCCGATAGGAACTTTGGGGCACTCTTTGAGGTCCTATGTGTTGGTTGAATAGATGAATCTGAGATTGTGTGATGCATATCGTATAATCATGCCCACAGATACTTGAGGTGACATTGGAGTATCTAGGTGACATTAGGGTTTTGGTTGATTTTGTGTCTTAAGGTGTTATTCTAGTACGAACTCTAGGGCTGTTTGTGACACTTATAGGAATAGCCCAAGGGATTGATTGGAAAGAATAACTTTGAGGTGGTTTCATACCCTACCATAATCTATTCGTTCGTTCTCCGCTATTAGTGACTTTGGAGTGACTCTTTGTTGCATGTTGAGGGATAGTTATGTGATCCAATTATGTTAGTATTGTTGAGAGGACTTGCACTAGTGAAAGTATGAACCCTAGGCCTTGTTTCCTAGCATTGCAATACCGTTTACGCTCACTTTTATCATTAGTTACCTTACTGTTTTTATATTTTCAGATTACAAATACCTTTATCTACTATCCATATTACACTTGTATCACCATCTCTTCGCCGAACTAGTGCACCTATACAATTTACCATTGTATTGGGTGTGTTGGGGACACAAGAGACTCTTTGTTATTTGGTTGCAGGGTTGCTTGAGAGAGACCATCTTCATCCTACGCCTCCCACGGATTGATAAACCTTAGGTCATCCACTTGAGGGAAATTTGCTACTGTCCTACAAACCTCTGCACTTGGAGGCCCAACAACGTCTACAAGGAGAAGGTTGCGTAGTAGACATCAGCTTAGTGTATGGGCAAGTAGAATTAGCCGCAAAGTATTCCCAACAGGATTGTAGGCTAGACAGACTGTTGGATGGTATAGAAGAGGAATTTAGTCAGTCTAAGTGACTATGTAATTAAAGTGACATGTATAATGCCTTCTAGCCGGATTGTAAATCATTTGTCATGGCAGACCTTTTCGCTTCAACCTCGGGACCCGATAGTCCGGAGTGTATCCGAAAACCCGCTCAGTTATATAAGAACCGGGGTATGCGTGGAAACCAGGCGTAGGGGTCATTAGTGCTTGAACAGACAAGTACCCAACTAGTTATGTTATATTACATGGGTAGTAAGAAACATCTTCCAGGGAGAATGGTTCCGTTAGGGGTTCCTTTCCCTGGGTACACATGCCCTAAAGTGCATGTCCGGACTGCGAGAAGAGACGCAGGCAAAAACATCTGGGGGCACATATGGAAAATAAATAGAAATCATCTTTTGTTCACCGACCGAATATTCCCTTAAGAACGCTAGCTTTCGGCTTCACCCAGTCTGAGGTACACATCTGGCTGACCCGGCAGTAACAATCGCAGAGGTGCTCCCCTTATTCCCTAGCCGAATTAACGGGAACGTAGGGCATAAATACAAGAGCCAGGCAACCCAGCTTGGCCAAAACTTAAGTCATATCGATGCATATAATGGCGAAGAAAAGGTACATGCGGAAGAATAACACATGTGCGGGGCATGAAGCCCAGATAAATAATTAAGCTTCTGTGTAAGAAGCCCCCAGAACTTGGTCAATAATGAAGGGACCTTCCCATTTGGGCTCGAGCTTGGTCTTTTTCTTCTCCGGCAGGCGTAGAACTAGCTCGCCAACATTATAAGTTTTGGCCCGTACTTCTCTGCTTTGGTATCTTCGAGCCTGTTGCTGATAGAATGCGGAACGGGCTTTTGCCACGTCGTGCTCCTCCTCCAGGGTGTCCAGACTATCCTGCCGATCGAGCTCGGCTTCTCTTTCTTCGTACATGCACACTCGAGGTGAGTCATGAATTATGTCGCAGGGCAGAACCGCCTTTGCGTCGTACACCATAAAGAAGGGTGTGTATCCGGTAGTACGATTCGGCGTGATCCGCAGTCCCCAGAGTATGGAGTCGAGCTCCTCTACCCAGTGCGTGTTAGATTCCTTTAAGGACCGCACTAATCTGGGTTTGATGCCGCTCATGATAAGACCATTTGCTCGCTCAACTTGACCGTTAGTTTGTGGGTGATAGACAGAAGCATAATCGAGCTTGATGCCCATGTTGCTGCACCAGAGTTTTACCTCGTCGGCTGTGAAGTTCGTGCTGTTGTCCGTGATGATGCTGTGGGGGACGCCATAACGGTGTACAACCCCGGATATGAAGTCTATCACCGGTCCGGATTCGACCGTTTTAACAGGTTTGGCTTCTATCCATTTGGTGAATTTATCCACCAAGACTAGTAAGTATTTTTTTCTTATGGGTTCCCCCTTTAAGGGGTCCAACCATGTCAAGCCCCCAGACCGCAAAGGGCCAGGTAATGGGGATTATTTGGAGGGCAGTGGGTGGCATATGGCTTTGGTTTGCAAAAAGCTGGCAACCGACGCAGCGTTGGACCAAGTCCTGTGCATCTGCCCGGGCCGTCGGCCAATAAAAACCTGTACGGACGGCCTTGCTTACAAGGGCTCGGGCTGCGGCGTGGTGGCCGCCGAGTATGGCGTGAATTTCTGCCAAAAGCTTCCGCCCTTCCTCTTCGGAGATGCACCTTTGAAGGACTCCGGTAGTGCTTTTCTTATACAGCTCTCCCTCATGGACCCTGTAGGCTTTAGATCACCGCACTATGCAGCGTGCCTCATTTTGGTCCTCGGGAAGTTCCTGCCTAGTTAGGTAGGCCAGGAATGGTTCTGTCCACGGCGCGATGATGGCCATTATTACGTGGGCTGAAGGTGTTATTTCGGTGGCAGAGCCTCCGATTATGTCAGGGTGTTCGGTATCGGGCATTGTGGCCGGGTCCGGACTATTGTTACCGGTGTCCCCTTCCCATACCACGGATGGCTTAAACAGCCTCTCCAAAAAGATGTTGGGGGGAAACTGCATCGCGTTTTGGCCGATGCGGGCGAGGATATCCGCCGCCTGGTTGTTTTCCCGAGCCACATGGTGAAATTCGAGCCCCTCAAACCGAGCTGATATCTTTAGGACGGCGTTGCGATAGGCCGCCATTTTAGGATCCTTGGCATCGAAGTCTCCATTTATTTGGGATATTGCGAGGTTCGAATCCCCACGCACCTCCAGGCGCCGAATGCCCATGGAAACTGCCATCCAAAGACCATGTAACAGGGCCTCGTATTCGGCTGTGTTGTTGGAGTCTGTATACAGTATCTGGAGTATGTATTGAACTGTATCTCCGGTTGGGGATGTCAGGACGACGCCAGCCCCCAGACCAGCCAGCATTTTGGAGCCGTCGAAGTGCATGATCCAATTGGAGTATGCGCCGTACTCTTTAGGGAGTTCGGCTTCCGTCCATTCGGCGACGAAGTCGGCCAATACTTCTGACTTAATGGCTCGCCGAGGTTTGTATTTTATGTCGAACGGGAGGAGCTTAATGGCCCATTTGGCAATCCAGCCCGTGGCATCACGGTTGTTTATAATATCATTAAGTGGCACTTCCGAGGCCACTGTAATTGAACAGTCTTGAAAGTAGTGTCGCAGCTTCCGGGATGCCATGAATACCGCATAGGCGATCTTTTGATAATGTGGGTACCGTGATTTGCATGGAGTGAGGACAGTGGATACATAATATACCGGCTTTTGAAGGGGGAATTTATGTCCGTCCGTTTCTCGTTCGACGACGAGCACTGCGCTTACAACCTGATGAATTGCCGCAATGTACAACAGCATTGGTTCGCCGATGTTTGGCGCGGCCAGGATTGGGTTGGTTGCCAGTATGGCTTTTATTTTTTCCAATCCGGCTGTGGCAGCATCCGTCCACTCGAAGTGTTCAGTGCGCCGAAGGAGGCGATAAAGGGGTAATGCCTTTTCTCCTAAGTGGGAGATAAAGCAGCTTAGAGCTGCCACACATCCCGTTAATTTCTGGATTTGTTTGAGGTCCGTTGGGATAGCCAACTGTGACAGAGCTCGGACTTTGGCTGGATTTGCTTCAATTCCTCTATTGGAGACAATGAAGCCCAGGAGCTTTCCGGCCGGTACACCGAAAACGCATTTTTCCGGATTGAGCTTGATGTCGTATGTTCGGAGGTTGTCGAATGTGAGCCTCAAGTCGTCTATTAGAGAGTCGACGTATTTGGTTTTAACGACCACATCATCTACGTATGCCTCCACTGTTTTGCCGATCTGTTTTTCCAGACATGTCTGAATCATGCGCTGATATGTTGCGCTGGCGTTTTTGAGCCCAAAAGGCATTGTGTTGAAACAGAAGGGGTCGTATGGTGTGATGAATGCCGTTGTGGCATGGTCGGACTCCGCCATCTTGATTTTGTGGTAGCCGGAGTATGCGTCGAGGAAACACAATGAATCGTGTCCTGCGGTAGCATCGATAATTTGATCGATGCGGGGGAGGGGGAAGGGATCCTTTGGGCAAGCCTTGTTGAGGTCCTTTAAATTGACACATAGGCGCCAGGATTTGTCCTTCTTTGGTACCATCACCAGGTTTGCTAGCCAATCTGGGTGTTTTATTTCTCTAATGAATCCGGCCTCCAATAACTTGGCTAGTTCCTCTCCCATAGCTTGTCTCTTAGGTTAAGAGAAACGCCGAAGAGTCTGCTTGACCGGCTTGAATCCCTTTAGAATATTAAGGCTGTGCTCGGCCAGCCTGGGTGGGATTCCTGGCATATCTGAGGGATGCCAGACGAATATGTCCCAATTCTCGCGCAGGAACTCTCGTAGTGCGGCGTCCACGGCGGGGTTTAACTGTGCCCCGATGGAGGCTGTTTTTGTAGGGTCCGTTGGGTGGACTTGGAATTTGACTATTTCATCCGCTGGTTTAAAAGAGGTGGACTTGGATCTCTTGTCAAGTATCACGTCGTCCCTGTCCACTGTTGAGCGCAGCGCAGTTAATTCCTCGGTCGCGAGGGCTTCGGATAATGCCTCGAGGGCCAATGCGGCTGTTTTGTTTTCGGCGCGGAGTGCTGTGTCCGGATCACTAGCGAGAGTGATGATTCCGTTGGGCCCGGGCATTTTGAACTTCATGTACCCGTAATGGGGTATGGCTTGGAAGATCGTGAACGCCTCCCGCCCTAAAAGGGCGTGGTATCCGCTACTGAACGGGGCCACTTGGAATGTAATTTCTTCGGACCTATAGTTCTCCGGCGTGCCGAATACCACATCTAGTGTGCTTTTCCCAGCACAGCGTGCTTCCCGACTGGGGATGATTCCTCTGAAGGTTGTGCTGCTTCGCTCAATGCGGTTCCAGTCTATTTTCATTTTTTTGAAGAGTTTCCTCATAGATGAGGTTTAATCCACTGCCGCCGTCCATGAGTACTTTGGTGAGTACTGAGTACGAAGTAAAAGGGTGCACTATCACAAGACACCCGAGTTAATTACAAAGAAGCAAAAACCCTCTACAGGGCGTGGAACCGTATTGGAGGGATGGCTCAACGGACCCTGCAAAATTCATAGTACAACGGATACCATACCAACACACAGCCTTAGAGCATGTTGGGTACTCCAGCAGGTGGCCAAAAGTGGTGAGGATCTTCTCATCCCAGATGCCACAGAGCACCATCCCGGGGATAACAATACGGTATTAACAGTCTTTGAGTCCTTCGCATTAAATAATAGGCGCAAGCGAACCCTCCGCAGCCTTGCTGAAATCTGCCACATGGCAGCAATAAATCCATGGAGTGACACGGCTATTACCTTCAATGCCAGTGACGAACCTAAATTCCGAACAACCCAAGCACCAGCTGCACTGGTCCTCAGTACTCATGGACGGCGGCAGTAGATTAAACCTCATCTATGAGGAAACTCTTCAAAAAATGGAAATAGACTGGAACCGCATTGAGCGAAGCAGCACAACCTTCAGAGGAATCATCCCCAGTCGGGGAGCACGCTGTGCTGGGAAAATCACACTAGATGTGGTATTCGGCACGCGGGAGAACTATAGGTCCGAAGAAATTACATTCCAAGTGGCCCCGTTCAGTAGCGGATACCACGCCCTTTTAGGGCGGGAGGCGTTCACGATCTTCCAAGCCATACCCCATTACGGGTACATGAAGCTCAAAATGCCCGGGCCCAACGGAATCATCACTCTCGCTAGTGATCTGGACACAGCACTCCGCGCCGAAAACAAAACAGCCTCATTGGCCCTCGAGGCATTATTCGAAGCCCTCGCGGCCGAGGAATTAACTGCGCTGCGCTCAACAGTGGATAGGGACGACGTGATACTTGACAAGAAATCCAAGTCCACCTATTTTAAACCAGCGGATGAAATAGTCAAATTCCAAGTCCACCCAACGGACCCTACAAAAACAGCCTCCATCGGGGCACAGTTAAACCCCGCCGCAGACGCTGCACTACGAGAGTTCCTGCGCGAGAATTGGGACATATTCGCCTGGCATCCCTCAGATATGCCAGGAATCCCATGCAGGCTGGACGAGCACAGCCTTAATATTCTAAAGGGATTCAAGCCGGTCAAGCAGACTCTTCGGCGTTTCTCTGAACCTAAAAGACAAGTTATGGGAGAGGAACTAGCCAAGTTATTAGAGGCCGGATTCATTAGAGAAATAAAACATCCGGACTGGCTAGCAAACCTGGTGATGGTACCAAAGAAGGACAAATCCTGGCGCCTATGTGTCGATTTCAAGGACCTCAACAAGGCTTGCCCAAAGGATCCCTTCCCCCTCCCCTGCATCGATCAAATTATCGATGCTACCGCAGGACACGATTCATTGTGTTTCCTCGACGCATACTCCGGGTACCACCAAATCAAGATGGCGGAGTCCGACCAAGCCGCAACGACATTCATCACACCATACGGCCCCTTCTGTTTCAACACAATGCCTTTTGGGCTCAAAAACGCCGACGCAACATATCAGCGCATGATTCAGACATGTCTGGAAAAACGGACCGGCAAAACAGTGGAGGCATACGTAGATGATGTGGTCGTTAAAACCAAACACGTCGACTCTCTAATAGACGACTTGAGGCTCACGTTCGACAACCTCCGAACATACGACATCGAGCTCAATCCGGAAAAATGCGTTTTCGGTGTACCGGCCGGAAAGCACCTGGGCTTCATTGTCTCCAATAGAGGAATTGAAGCAAATCCGGCCAAAATCCGAGCTCTGTCACGGTTGGCTATCCCAACGGACCTCAAACAAATCCAGAAATTAATCGGATGTGTGGCAGCTCTAAGCCGCTTTATCTCCCGCTTAGGAGAAAAGGCATTACCCCTCTATCGCCTCCTTCGTCGCACCGAACACTTCGAGTGGACGGATGCTACCACAGCCGGATTGGAAGAAATAAAAGCCATACTGGCAACCAACCCAATCCTGGCCGCGCCAAACATCGACGAACCAATGCTGTTGTAGATTGTGGCAACTCATCAGGTTGTAAGTGCAGTGCTCGTCGTCGAACGAGAAACGGACGGACATAAATTCCCCCTTCAAAAGCCGGTATATTATGTATCCACTGTCCTCACTCCATGCAAATCACGGTACCCACATTATCAAAAGATAGCCTATGCGGTATTCATGGCATCCCGGAAGCTGCGACACTACTTTCAAAACTGTTCAATTACAGTGGCCTCGGAAGTGCCACTTAATGATATTATAAAAAACCGTGACGCCACGGGCCGGATTGCCAAATGGGCCATTGAGCTCCTCCCGTTTGACATAACATACAAACCTCGGCGAGCCATTAAGTCGCAAGTATTGGCCGACTTCGAATGGACGGAAGCCGAACTCCCTAAAGAGTATGGCGCATACTCCAATTGGATCATGCACTTCGACGGCTCCAAAATGCTGGCTGGTCTGGGGGCTGGCGTCGTCCCGACGTCCCCAACCAGAGATACAGTTCAATACGTACTCCAGATACTGTATACAGACTCCAACAACGTAGCCGAATACGAGGCCCTGCTACATGGTCTTCGGATGGCAGTTTCCATGGGCATTCGACGCCTGGAGGTGCGTGGGGATTCGAACCTCGCAATATCCCAAATAAATGGAGACTTCGATGCCAAGGATCCGAAAATGGTGGCCTATCGCAACGCCATCCTAAAGATATCAGCTCGGTTCGAGGGGCTCGAATTTCACCATGTGGCTCGGGAAAACAATCAGGCGGCGGATATCCTCGCCCGCATCGGCGCAAAACGTGATGCAGTCCCCCCAACATCTTTTTGGAGAGGCTGTTTAAGCCATCCGTGGTATGGGAAGGGGACACCGGTAACAATAGTCCGGACCCGGCCACAATGCCCGATACCGAACACCCTGACATAATCGGAGGCTCTGCCACCGAAATAACACCTTCAGCCCACGTAATAATGGCCATCATCGTCCCGTGGACAGAACCATTCCTGGCCTACCTAACTAGGCAGGAACTTCCCGAGGACCAAAATGAGGCACACTGCATAGTGCGGCGATCTAAAGCCTACAGGGTCCACGAGGGAGAGCTGTATAAGAAAAGCACTACCGGAGTCCTTCAAAGGTGCATCTCCGAAGAGGAAGGGCGGAAGTTTTTGGCAGAAATTCACGCCGGACTCGATGGCCACCACGCCGCAACCCGGGCCCTTGTAAGCAAGGCCTTCCGTACAGGTTTTTATTGGCCGATGGCCCGGGCAGATGCACAAGACTTGGTCCAACGCTGCGTCGGTTGCCAGCTTTTTGCAAACCAAAGCCATATGCCACCCACCGCCCTCCAAACAATCCTCATTACCTGGCCCTTCGCGGTCTAGGGGCTTGACATGGTTGGACCCCTTAAAGGGGGAACCCATAAGAAAAAATACTTACTGGTCATGGTGGATAAATTCACCAAATGGATAGAAGCCAAACCTGTTAAAACGGCCGAATCCGGACCGGTGATAGACTTCATATCCGGGGTTGTACACCGTTATGGCGTCCCCCACAGCATCATCACGGACAACGGCATGAACTTCACGACCGACGAGGTAAAACTCTGGTGCAGCAACATGGGCATCAATCTCGATTATGCTTCTGTCTATCACCCACAAACTAACGGTCAAGTTGAGAGAGCAAATGGTCTTATCGTGAGCGGCATCAAACCCAGATTAGTGCGGTCCTTAAAGGAATCTAACACGCACTGGGTAGAGGAGCTCGACTCCGTACTCTGGGGACTGCGGACCACGCCGAATCGTACTACCGGATACACACCCTTCTTTATGGTGTACGGCGCAGAGGCGGTTCTGCCCTCCGACATAATTCATGACTCACCTCGAGTGCGCATGTGCGAAGAAAGAGAAGCCGAGCTCGATCGGCAGGACAGTCTGGACACCCTGGAGGAGGAGCGCGACGTGGTAAAAGCCCGTTCCGCATTCTATCAGCAACAGGCTCGAAGATACCAAAGCAGAGAAGTATGGGCCAAAACTTATAACATTGGCGAGCTAGTTCTACGCCTGCCAGAGAAGAAAAAGACCAAGCTCGAGCCCAAATGGGAAGGTCCCTTCATTATTGACCAAGTTCTGACCGGTGGAGCGTACCGTCTGCGGGATGCATCGGATAATTGACTTGAGCCAAACCCATGGAACGCAGCCAGGCTCCGAAGATTCTACGCCTAGTGCCGGACTCTATGTTCGTCTCCTTCCTCTGTCCATTTTTTGCATATACATTATCTGTCTTTTCTTTCTTTTTCTTTCTTTCTTATTTTTTCTTTCTTAATGCCTTGAAGGGCCAACTTGTGCCTTGCCTGCACACTATTGACGCGCTAACCGCGCTCATTATACCTGGGGGCTTCTTACACATAAGTTTAATTATTTATCTGGGCTTCATGCCCCGCACATGTGTTATTTTTCTGCATGTACCTTTTCTTCACCATTATATGCATCGATATGACTTAAGTTTTGGCCAAGCTGGGTTGCCTGGCTCTTGTATTTATGTCCTACGTTCCCGTTAATTCGGCTAGGGCATAAGGGGAGCACCTCTGTAATTGTTACTGCCGGGTCAGCCGGATGTGTACCTCAGATTGGGTGAAGCCGAAAGCTAGCGTTCTTAAGGGAATATTCGGTCGGTGAACAAAAGATGATTTTTATTTATTTTCCATATGTGCCCCCCAGATGTTTTTGCCTGCGTCTCTCCTTGCAGTCCGGACATGCACTTTAGGGCATGTGTACCCAGGGAAAGGAACCCATGACGGAACTATTCTCCCTGGAAGATGTTTCTTACTACCCATGTAATATAACATAATTAGTTGGGTACTTGTCTGTTCAAGCACTAATGACCCCTACGCCTGGTTTCCACGCATACCCCGGTTCTTATATAACTGAGCGGGTATTCGGATACACTCCGACTATCGGGTCCCGAGGTTGAAGCGAAAAGGTCTTCCATGACAAATGATTTAAAATCCGGCTAGAAGGCATTATACATGTCACTTTAATTACATAGTCACTTAGACTGACTAAATTCCTCTTCTATACCATCCAACAGGCTGTCTAGCCTACAATCCTGCTGGGAATACTTTGCGGCTAATTCTACTTGCCCATACACTAAGCTAATGGGGATCTCTTTCCCATCGGGCCCCACAGGTCCGACCTCGGCCATGTGGTTTGGGTCAGCCTTGGTATACCGCGTCTTCACCATGGCCCAGGCTTCCCTGGCACCTTGACGGCAGGCCGATATCTTCCATAATCAGAAGCGTCGTCGCGCTCCCTTGAGCTTCTCCGCAAGCTCTCCAACGCCCGCTGGTAGGGAGACGGATGGCCACAAGGCCTGGGCAATACCTTGCATCACCTGCCGAACTTGTTCATGCAGTTGTGAAAGCTCGGGGAGAAGATCACCCGCAGACCCGGGCATCTCCTCTGCGGGACGACCCGTCAGCATATCTGCAGACATAACTCTGCTTAGCCGGCTTCTTCGCCGAACTCTTTTAAGGGTTCGTTCAAGCACTTACTGAAAATGCCGCGTCGAAGCCGCTTATTCTCCTACACGGAGTCTGCAAGCTGGGCTCGAACATCTTTCAGTTCCACGCTTAGCTTAGTATTGGCGTCTTGGAGATTGTTTTTCTCCCGCATGACCTTAGTTAGCACGCGTTCGCCAGCCTTTAGCTGTCGTACGACATGCTGGTCCTCCGGGTTCTCTCCGGAGTCCTCTGCAATATCTATTGTTAGAATCACAACCATGCCGCACACTATATGGTACCTATCATTCTTTGAAACAAGTGTTACCAGCTGGGGCCTTTTTAGGTTCCTTCAATGCGGCAACGGCGGCCCGAAGTTGGGTCTTGCATTCCTCTAGCTCCTGTGACAGTTGAGTATTCTTCTCTGTAAGAACCTGCACAATAAATGATCCTTAAATCAGTTGTTTCAACAGCTTCAAGTCTCAGGGGCTACTGATATATATACTCATCAAATTTTCTTACCCGTACATCCTTTACATACCGGTCTGTGGCTCTGGCTAGACCATTTTGAGCTGCACGGATATACGCATCTCCTGAGTTGAAGGCATCAAACGCCTCTTGGGAGAAACAAGCGTCACGGAGTACGGCTCGGCGACGCCTGTGATTCATGGTGCTCGCCACTTCGGAATTCGTAGCAGATATTTAATCCGCATCCTCTGTAGAAGGAGCATCCGGCGTGCGCCTCATTTTAGCTTCCGCCTCTGTGTCCGGCCCTGGAGCCCGACTGGTAGAGACCGTGATCGGCGATCTCTCCGGATATAGTCCGGCGAGCGTTCTTCCTTCTAGGAAACACGGGTGTTATTATGTTTCTAAAAGATGACAACCGCGGAGCGAGGCGTTGCATCATACCTCTGGGCCGGCGTCTCCATCCGGACTGCCTTCCTTTTTAGCATGTCCGGCCTCGGAGCTCCTTGGTTGGCGAGTCGCCGCGGGCTCGGCATGGCGTCCCGAGGGCCTTCCTTGTAAAACACCATTTGTGTACGGTAGGTGAAGTGCGTAAAAGGGAATCCTTTTCAAAATTTGGGACTTTGGTCTCATTTACCTGCGAGGCTGGGAGTAGCCCAGGGTAGTCGGCTATAATGGCCACCATGGCGTCATCGCAGCTCAATTGATAGAATACCCTGTCAATCAGCTCCACGAATATGTCCGGATCCTCTTTAAGGCCAGGGTCGAGGGACCATTCAAGATCCTCTGGTTGTGGAGGTGGGCTGTTGATCTCCCTTACAGCCTTACGCAGCTCCTGCGATGAAATGGCAAGATAAAATATTTGCTGTAAAAATGCGGAAGGGGTGGGTATAAAAAGTGGCAGCTTACCCAGCTCGAAGGGTTGTACATGGAAAATCCATCCCGTGGCTTGATGCGGAGGAACTCCTCTTCCTCTCCCTTGTACAAACCGGACAGGATTTTTGCTAAGGCAGCAATTGAGTCCGGCCCCTTACGGCCGCAACGGGTGGCATCATCTTCCCCGTTGAAGTCCCACATGGGGTGGCCTCGATATTGAAGTGGTTGCACCCCCCGCATAATGCATATTGACATAACCTCGGTTATGGTCAGTCCTGATTGAGCCAATACCTTTATCCGGCCCATCAGGTAAAGAACGTCTCTATCATCTTCCTCCTGAGGGCTCCGTGGTCGCCAACTCAGGCGCTTCTTCAACGGAGCATTATCAAACTCGGGGAGGCCGGTCCGAATAGGATCCGGGAGGGGGACGTCCTCCATATAAAACCACTCTGAAGGCGAGTCTTCGGACGTCTTCTTTGGGGTACCGGATAGGTATCCGGTCCCGGCGATGCGCCATACTTCGGCTCCGCCCACTTGATATATTGATCCCCTCTGTGTACGGGGCACAAGGCAGAACAACTTCTTCCACAGCGTGAAATGAGCTTCGCAGCCCAGAAACAGCTCGCAAAGGGCTACGTAGCCAGCGATATGCAGTATGGAGGCAGGGGTGAGGTTGTGCAACTGGAGGCCATAGAACTCCATGAGCCCTCGGAGAAACGGATGGATTGGAAATTTGAGTCCCCTTAATAAATAAGGGACAAGGCATACCCGCTCTCCCTTAGAGGGGTTGGGAAAGCTCTCCGCTTGCTCCCCGCCATTATAGGTGGCGAGCCCGACTCGAACCGGGACCATATACGCTGGGGGGAGAAATCCCTGGGTCTGTAGCTTCACTAATTGACTGTGCGGGACGGAACACTTCTCCCAATCTCTAGCTTGGGGCTGCGGGAGCGAGAGGAGGAGCTGCGCTGGCCGGCCATGTTGGGATGGATTTTTTCGGGCGCGCTCCGATGAATGCTCGCTGAGAGAGGATGGTGTGGTTTGGATCTGAGAATCCTCGTCTCTTTAATAGACAGTTCATTCATATAGCTAGGGTGGTAAATGTAAAAACACCCTGGCTCCTCACATTCGCTTGACACGTGGAAGATGGCCATTATTGGACGTAGAAGCCAAGAAGTGCAACATTTACGAGAAGCCATACATTATTTAACAGGTACTCAGAGTTTGAAGAAGAACCCGCCTTGCAATGCCGAAGACAATCTGCGCGCCGGACTCATCGTCATTGAAGCCTGGTTCGGGGGCTACTGAGGGAGTCCTGGATTAGGGGGTATCCGGACAGCCGGACTATTTCCTTTGGCCGTACTGTTGGACTATGAAGATACAAGATTAAAGACTTCGTCCCGTGTCCGGATGGGACTCTCCTTGGTGTGGAAGGCAAACTTGGCGATACGGATATGTAGATCTCCTTCCTTGTAACCGACTCTGTGTAACCCTAGCCCCCTCTGGTGTCTATATAAACCGGAGGGTTTAGTCCATAGGACCAAGAACAATCATACCATAGGCTAGCTTCTAGGGTTTAGCCTCTCCGATCTCGTGGTAGATCAACTCTTGCTATATTATCTTCTGTTTTGGACATTATTGGGCTTTATTATTCACTTTTATATTATTTTTCGGACTAACCTATTAACCGAAGGCCCAGGCCAGAATTGCTGTTTTTTGCCTATTTCAGAGTTTCGCAGAAAAAGAATATCAAACGGAGTCCAAACGGAATGAAACCTTCGGGAACGTGATTTTCGGAACGAATATGATCCAGGAGACTTGGACCCTACATAAAAGAAGCTTCCAGGAAGCCACTGCTACCTCTTGAGCACTACGTTGGATTTCCTTGAAGAGGAAAGGGTGATGCAGCAGAGTAGAGTAATTTGCCTCAGTTTTTGAGAACCAAGGTATCAATCCAGTAGGAGGCTACGCGTGAGTCCCTCGTACCTACACAAAACAAATAGCTCAACGCAACCAACGCGATTAGGGGTTGTCAATCCCTTCACGGTCACTTACGAGAGTGAGATCTGATAGAGATGATAGATAATATTTTTGGTATTTTTGGTATAGAGATGCAAGGTAAAATAAAAGGCAAAGTAAAAAGTAAAGCGATAATAAAGTGATGGAAGATTGATATGATGAGAATAGACCCGGGGGCCATAGATTTCACTAGTGGCTTCTCTCAAGAGCATAAGTATTCTACGGTGGGTGAACAAATTACTGTTGAGCAATTGACAGAATTGAGCATAGTTATGAGAATATCTAGGTATGATCATGTATATAGGCATCACGTCCCAGTCAAGTAGACCGACTCCTGCCTGCATCTACTACTATTACTCCACTCATCGACCGCTATCCAGCATGCATCTAGAGTATTAAGTTCAAGAAAACAGAGTAACGCTTTAGGCAAGATGACATGATGTAGAGGGATAAATTCATGCAATATGATAAAAACCCCATCTTGTTATCCTCGATGGCAACAATACCATACGTGCTTTGCTGCCCCTACTGTCACTGGGAAAGGTGAAGGAAATATGCCCTAGAGGCAATAATAAAGTTATTATTTATTTCCTTATAATCATGATAAATGTTTATTATTCATGCTAGAATTGTATTAACCGGAAACATAATACATGTGTGAATACATAGACAAACAAAGTGTCACTAGTATGCCTCTACTTGACTAGCTCGTTAATCAAAGATGGTTATGTTTCCTAACCATGAACAATGAGTTGTTATTTGATTAACGGGATCACATCATTAAGAGAATGATCTGATTGACATGACCCATTCCATTAGCTTAGCACCCGATCGTTTAGTATGTTGCTATTGCTTTCTTCATGACTTATACATGTTCCTATAACTATGAGATTATGCAACTCCCGTTTACCGGAGGAACACTTTGGGTACTACCAAACGTCACAACGTAACTGGGTGATTATAAAGGAGTACTACAGGTGTCTCCAAAGGTACATGTTGGGTTGGCGTATTTCGAGATTAGGTTTTGTCACTCCGATTGTCGGAGAGGTATCTCTGGGCCCTCTCGGTAATGCACATCACTTAAGCCTTGCAAGCATTGCAACTAAATGAGTTAGTTGCGGGATGATGTATTACAGAACGAGTAAAGAGACTTGCCAGCAATGAGATTGAACTACGTATTGGAATACCGACGATCGAATCTCGGGCAAGTAACATACCGATGACAAAGGGAACGACGTATGTTGTTATGCGGTCTGACCGATAAAGATCTTTGTAGAATATGTAGGAGCCAATATGGGCATCCAGGTCCCGCTATGGGTTATTGACTGGAGACATGTCTCGTCATGTCTACATTGTTCTCGAACCCGTAGGGTCCGCACGCTTAAGGTTACGATGACAGTTATATTATGAGTTTATGCATTTTGATGTACCGAAGGTTGTTCGGAGTCCCGGATGTGATCACGGACATGAAGAGGAGTCTCAAAATGGTCGAGACATAAAGATTGATATATTGGAAGCCTATGTTTGGATATCGGAAGTGTTCCGGGTGAAATCGGGATTTTACCGGAGTACCGGGAGGTTACCGGAACCCCCCGGGAGCTAAATGGGCCATGATGGGCCTTAGTGGAAAAGAGAAGAGGCAGCCCTACATGGGCCGCGCGCCCCTCCCCTCCCTTGGTCTGAATTGGACAAGGAGAGGGGGTCGGCCCCTCTCTCTCTTTCCCCCCCTCCACAAGTCCTATTCCAACTAGGATTGGGGGGGGGGGGGAATCCTACTCCCAGAGGGAGTAGGACTCTCGTGGCGCGTCCTATGTGGCCGGCCAGCCTCCCCCCTTTGGTCCTTTATATACTGAGGCAGAGGCACCCTAGAGACACACAAGTTGATCCACGTGATCTTTTCCTTAGCCGTGTGCGGCGCCCCCAGCCACCATAGTCCTCGATAATACTGTAGCGGAGTTTAGGCGAAGCCCTGCTGCTGTAGTACATCAAGATCGTCACCACGCCGTCGTGCTGACGAAACTCTTCCCCGACACTTTGCTGGATCGGAGTCCGGGGATCGTCATCGAGCTGAACGTGTGCTAAAACTCGGAGGTGCCGTAGTTTCGGTGCTTGATCGGTCGGATCGTGAAGACGTACGACTACATCAACCAAACGCTTCCATTGTCGATCTACTAGGTATGTAGATCACACTCCCCCCTCTCGTTGCTATGCATCACATGATCTTGCGTGTGCGTAGGAAAATTTTGAAATTACTACGTTTCCCAACAGTGGCATCCGAGCCTAGGTTTTATATGTTGATGTTATATGCACGAGTAGAACACAAGTGAGTTGTGGGCGATATAAGTCATACTGCCTACCAGCATGTCATACTTTGGTTCGGCGGTATTGTTGGAGGAAGCGGCCCAGACCGACATTACGCGTACGCTTACGCGAGACCGGTTCTCCCGACGTGCTTTGCACAGAGGTGGCTTGTGGGTGACAGTTTCTCCAACTTTAGTTGAACCAAGTGTGGCTACGCCCGGTCCTTGCGAAGGTTAAAACGGAGTCTATTTGACAAACTATCGTTGTGGTTTTGATGCGTAGGTGAGATTGGTTCTTACTTAAGCCCGTAGCAGCCACGTAAAACTTGCAACAACAAAGTAGAGGACGTCTAACTTGTTTTTGCAGGGCATGTTGTGATGTGATATGGTCAAGGCATGATGCTGAATTTTATTGTATGAGATGATCATGTTTTGTAACTGAGTTATCGGCAACTGGCAGGAGCCATATGGTTGTCGCTTTATTGTATGCAATGAAATCGCGATGTAATGCTTTACTTTATTACTAAGCGGTAGTGATAGTCGTGGAAGCATAAGATTGGCGAGACGACAACGATGCTACGATGGAGATCAAGGTGTCACGCCGGTGACGATGGTGATCATAACGGTGCTTCGGAGATGGAGATCACAAGCACAAGATGATGATGGCCATATCATATCACTTATATTGATTGCATGTGATGTTTATCCTTTTATGCATCTTATCTTGCTTTGATTGACGGTAGCATTATAAGATGATCTCTCACTAAATTATCAAGATGTGTTCTCCCTGAGTATGCACCGTTGCCAAAGTTCGTCGTGCCCAGACACCACGTGATGATCGGGTGTGATAAGATCTACGTCCATCTACAACGGGTGCAAGCCAGTTTTGCACACGCAGAATACTTAGGTTAAACTTGACGAGCCTAGCATATGCAGATATGGCCTCGGAACACGGAGACCGAAAGGTCGAGCGTGAATCATATAGTAGATATGATCAACATAACGATGTTCACCATTGAAAACTACTCCATCTCACGTGATGATCGGTTATGGTTTAGTTGATTTGGATCACATAATCACTTAGAAGATTAGAGGGATGTCTATCTAAGTGGGAGTTCTTAAGTAATTTGTTTAATTGAACTTAAACTTATCATGAACTTAGTACCTGATAGTATCTTGCTTGTTTATGTTGATTGTAGATAGATGGCTCGTGCTATTGTTCCGTTGAATTTTAATGCGTTCCTTGAGAAAGCAAAGTTGAAAGATGATGGTAGCAATTACACGGACTGGGTCCGTAACTTGAGGATTATCCTCATTGCTGCTCAGAAGAATTACATCCTGGAAGCACCGCTGGGTGCCAGGCCTGCTGCTGGAGCAACACCAGATGTTATGAACATCTGGCAGAGCAAAGCTGATGACTACTCGATAGTTTAGTGTGCCATGCTTTACGGCTTAGAATCGGGACTTCAACGACATTTTGAACGTCATGGAGCATATGAGATGTTCCAGGAGTTGAAGTTAATATTTCAAGCAAATGCCCGGATTGAGAGATATGAAGTCTCCAATATGTTCTATAGCTGCAAGATGGAGGAGAACAGTTCTGTCAGTGAGCATATACTCAAAATGTCTGGGTATAATAATCACTTGATTCAGATGGGAGTTAATCTTCCAGATGATTGCGTCATTGACAGAATTCTCCAATCACTGCCACCAAGCTACAAGAGCTTCGTGATGAACTATTATTGCAGGGATGCAATACACAGCCACCTATTCCGAGCTCTTGCCTGTGAAGCTGCGGAGGTAGACACAACTCCCAGACGCCGCACATCAACGTGTTCGCATGGCCCACAGACCAACTACGTCCTCACGAAAAGGGCAAAGCGGAAGAAGAAGGGGAACTTCAAAAAGAACGGCAAGCAAGTTGCTCTACAGAAAACCCAAGTCTGGACCTAAGCCTGAAACTGAGTGCTTCTACTTGCAAGCAGACTGGTCACTGGAAGCGGAACTGCCCCAAGTATTTGGCGGATAAGAAGGATGGCAAGGTGAACAAAGGTATATATGATATACATGTTATTGATGTGTACCTTACTAATGCTCGCAGTAGCACCTGGGTATTTGATACTGGTTTCTGTTGCTAATATTTGCAACTCGAAACAGGGACTACGGATTAAGCGAAGATTGGCTAAGGACGAGGTGACGATGCGCGTGGGAAATGGTTCCAAAGTCGATGTGATCGCGGTCGGCACGCTACCTCTACATCTACCTTCGGGATTAGTATTAGACCTAAATAATTGTTATTTGGTGCCAGCATTGAGCATGAACATTATATCTGGATCTTGTTTGATGCGAGACGGTTATTCATTTAAATCAGAGAATAATGGTTGTTCTATTTATATGAGTAATATTTTATGGTCATGCACCCTTGAAGAGTGGTCTATTTTTGATGAATCTCGATAGTAGTAATACACATATTCATAATGTTGAAGCCAAAAGATGCAGAGTTGATAATGATAGTGCAACTTATTTGTGGCACTGCCGTTTAGGTCATATCGATGTAAAGCGCATGAAGAAACTCCATACTGATGGACTTTTGGAACCACTTGATTATGAATCACTTGGTACTTGCGAACCGTGCCTCATGGGCAAGATGACTAAAACACCGTTCTCCGGTACTATGGAGAGAGCAACAGATTTGTTGGAAATCATACATACAGATGTATGTGGTCCGATGAATATTGAGGCTCGTGGCGGATATCGTTATTTTCTCACCTTCACAGATGATTTAAGCAGATATGGGTATATCTACTTAATGAAACATAAGTCTGAAACATTTGAAAAGTTCAAAGAATTTCAGAGTGAAGTTGAAAATCATCGTAACAAGAAAATAAAGTTTCTACGATCTGATCGTGGAGGAGAATATTTGAGTTACGAGTTTGGTGTACATTTGAAAAATTGTGGAATAGTTTCGCAACTCACGCCACCCGGAACACCACAGCGTAATGGTGTGTCCGAACGTCGTAATCGTACTTTACTAGATATGGTGCGATCTATGATGTCTCTTACTGATTTACCGCTATCGTTTTGGGGATACGCTCTTAGAGACGGCCGCATTCACGTTAAATAGGGCACCATCAAAATCCATTGAGACGACGCCTTATGAACTATGGTTTGGCAAGAAACCAAAGTTGTCGTTTCTCAAAGTTTGGGGCTGCGATGCTTATGTGAAAAAGCTTCAACCTGATAAGCTCGAACCCAAATCGGAGAAATGTGTCTTCATAGGATACAAAAAAGAGACAGTTGGGTATACTTTCTATCACAAATCCGAAGGAAAAACTTTTGTTGCTAAAAATGGATCCTTTCTAGAGAAGGAGTTTCTCTCGAAAGAAGTGAGTGGGAGGAAAGTAGAACTTGATGAGGTAACTGTACCTGCTCCCTTATTGGAAAGTAGTACATCACAGAAACCGGCTTCTGTGACACCTACACCAATTAGTGAGGAAGCTAATGATGATGATCATGAAACTTCAGAACAAGTTACTAATGAACCTCGTAGATCAACCATAGTAAGATCCGCACCAGAGTGGTACGGTAATCCTGTTCTGGAAGTCATGCTACTAGATCATGATGAACCTACGAACTATGAAGAAGCGATGGTGAGCCAGATTCCGCAAAATGGCTTGAAGCCATGAAATCCGAGATGGGATCCATGTATGAGAACAAAGTGTGGACTTTGGTTGACTTGCCCGATGATTGGCAAGCAATTGAGAATAAATGGATCTTCAAGAAGAAGACTGACGCTGACGGTAATGTTACTGTCTACAAAGCTCGACTTGTTGCAAAAGGTTTTCGACAAGTTCAAGGGATTGACTATGATGAGACCTTCTCACCCGTAGCGATGCTTAAGTCTGTCCGAATCATGTTAGCAATTGCCGCATTTTATGATTATGAAATTTGGCAGATGGATGTCAAAACTGCATTCCTGAATGGATTTCTGGAAGAAGAGTTGTATATGATGCAACCAGAAGGTTTTGTCGATCCAAAGGGAGCTAACAAAGTATGCAAGCTCCAGCGATCCATTTATGGACTGGTGCAAGCCTCTTGGAGTTGGAATAAACGCTTTGATAGTGTGATCAAAGCATTTGGTTTTGTACAGACTTTTGGAGAAGCTTGTATTTACAAGAAAGTGAGTGGGAGCTCTGTAGCATTTCTGATATTATATGTGGATGACATATTGCTTATCGGAAATGATATAGAATTTCTGGATAGCATAAAGGGATACTTGAATAAGATTTTTTCAATGAAAGACCTTGGTGAAGCTGCTTACATATTGGGCATTAAGATCTATAGAGATAGATCAAGACACTTAATTGGACTTTCACAAAGCACATACCTTGACAAAGTTTTGAAGAAGTTCAAAATGGATCAAGCAAGGAAAGGGTTCTTGCCTATGTTACAAGGTGTGAAGTTGAGTAAGACTCAATGCCCGACCACTGCAGAAGATAGACAAAAGATGAAAGAAGTTCCCTATGCTTCAGCCATAGGCTCTATGATGTATGCAATGCTGTGTACCAGACCTGATGTGTGCCTTGCTATAAGTCTAGCAGGGAGGTACCAAAGTAATCCAGGAGTGGATCACTGGACAGCGGTCAAGAACATCCTGAAATACCTGAAAAGGACTAAGGATATGTTTCTCGTATATGGAGGTGACAAAGAGCTCATCATAAATGGTTACATTGATGCAAGCTTTGACACTGATCCGAACGATTCTAAATCGCAAACCGGATACGTGTTTACATTAAACGGTGGAGCTGTCAGTTGGTGCAGTTCTAAACAAAGCGTCGTGGCGGGATCTACATGTGAAGCGGAGTACATAGCTACTTCGGAAGCAGCAAACGAAGGAGTCTGGATGAAGGAGTTCATATCCGATCTAGGTGTCATACCTAGTGCATCGGGTCCAATGAAAATGTTTGGTGACAATACTGGTGCAATTGCCTTGGCAAAGGAATCCAGATTTCACAAGAGAACCAAGCACATCAAGAGACGCTTCAATTCCATCCGGGATGTAGTCCAAGTGGGAGACATAGAGATTTGCAAGATACATACAGATCTAAATGTAGCAGACCCGTTGACTAAGCCTCTTCCACAAGCAAAACATGATCAGCACAAAGGCTCCATGGGTGTTAGAATCATTACTGTGTAATCTAGATTATTGACTCTAGTGCAAGTGGGAGACTGAAGGAAATATGCCCTAGAGGCAATAATAAAGTTATTATTTATTTCCTTATATCATGATAAATGTTTATTATTCATGCTAGAATTGTATTAACCGGAAACATAATACTTGTGTGAAGACAAACAGAGTGTCACTAGTATGCCTCTACTTGACTAGCTCGTTAATCGAAGATGGTTATGTTTCCTAACCATAGACATGAGTTGTCATTTGATTAACGGGATCACATCATTAGGAGAATGATGTTATTGACATGACCCATTCCATTAGCTTAGCACCCGATCGTTTAGTATGTTGCTATTGCTTTCTTCATGACTTATACATGTTCCTATGACTATGAGATTATGCAACTCCCGTTTACCGGAGGAACACTTTATGTGCTACCAAACGTCACAACATAACTGGGTGATTATAAAGGAGCTCTACAGGTGTCTCCAAAGGTACATGTTGGGTTAGCGTATTTCGAGATTAGGATTTGTCACTCCGATTGTCGGAGAGGTATCTCTGGGCCCTCTCGGTAATGCACATCACTTAAGCCTTGCAAGCATTGCAACTAATAAGTTAGTTGCGGCATGATGTATTACGGAACGAGTAAAGAGACTTGCCGGTAACGAAATTGAACTAGGTATTGAGATACCGACGATCGAATCTTGGGCAAGTAACATACCGATGACAAAGGGAACAACGTATGTTGTTATGCGGTCTGACCGATAAAGATCTTCGTAGAATATGTGGGAGCAAATATGAGCATCCAGGTTCCGCTATTGGTTATTGACCGGAGACATGTCTCGGTCATGTCTACATTGTTCTCGAACCCGTAGGGTCCGCACGCTTAACGTTACGATGACAATTTCATTATGAGTTTATATGTTTTGATGTACCGAAGGTTGTTCGGAGTCCCGGATGTGATCACGGACATGACGAGGAGTCTCGAAATGGTCGAGACATAAAGATTGATATATTGGAAGCCTATATTTGGATATCGGAATCGTTCCGGGTGAAATTGGGAGTTTACCGGAGTACCGGGGGTTACCGGAACCCCCCGGGGGTTAATGGGCCTACATGGGCCCTAAGGGAGAAGAGGAGGGCCGGCCAGGGCAGGTCGCGCGCCCCCTCCCCCCCCTAGTCCAAATAGGACGAGGAAGGGGGGGCGGCGCCCCCCTTTCCTCTTTCCCCCTTCCCCTTTCCTTCTCCAACAAGGCAAGAGGGGGGAGTCCTACTCCCGGTGGGAGTAGGACTCCTCCAGGCGCACCCCTAGGGGGCCGGCCGCACCTCCCCTCCCTCCTTTATATATGGAGGCAAGGGGCACCCCAAGACACACAAGTTGATCTTCGTGATCGTTCCTTAGCCGTGTGCGGTGCCTCCTTCCACCATATTCCACCTCGATCATATCGTAGCGGTGCTTAGGCGAAGCCCTGCGATGGTAGAACATCAAGATCGTCACCACGCCGTCGTGCTGATGGAAGTCTTCCTCGACACTTTGCTGGATCGGAGTCCGGGGATCGTCATCGAGCTGAACGTGTGCAAGAACTCGGAGGTGCCGTAGTTTCGGTGCTTGATCGGTCGGGCCGTGAAGACATACGACTACATCAACCGCGTTGTTATAACGCTTCCACTGTCGGTCTACGAGGGTACGTGGACAACACTCTCCCCTCTCGTTGCTATGCATCACCATGATCTTGCATGTGCATAGGATTTTTTTTGAAACTTCTACGTTCCCCAACAAGGGTTGCAAGCAAGGAGTTGGAGATTTGATTTATTCCTTCAAAAGACCAAGTTGCAGATGGGTTTACAAAGGCCTTGGCTACAAGAAAATTTGAAGAGTTCAAACGTAATCTTAAGCTGAGAAGTTCAGATTAAGGGAGGGTGTTGAACATGCAATATGTTACAGAGGAGGAGGCGCCGTTGACACTTGTCATGGGCCAGCCTTTGGCGTGGCCGCACCCTTGACATGATCGACGTGGTGACTACTCTAGCGTAGGCTTTCTATTGAGGTTGTTAGAGATAGTTCTCATGTTTAACTAATTCTATCTCTTCCTCTGATTCTCTCTATAACCACCGCTCTCGATTATGCAATCTCTACATAGGCTTGTACCCATCGATCATCCTATCAATATATACATGCGGGCTCTCGTGTATGAGGGTTGAGATGCTTCCATAACTCTTTACACTTTGTAGTCAATGTTCCTTTGTCATTTTTGTCTATGTGGATATCTAGAGATGTCTTCATCTCTTGCAGCATGGAGGGGTGCTCTGCTTCTTTTTCTTATCTACCATAGTATTAGCTCCGTTCAAAAAGTTTGTCTTAGATTTATCTAGATACAATGTAGAATATAGGGTGCTCTGCTTCTTGGCTGCATGGGATGGAAATGCCACTACCATGTTTGGCTTCACTCACAGGTTACTTCCCATTCATTCTTTTACGAGAAACAGTAGGATTTCTCCTAGTGTGTGTACTTTTATTGATTTTGTTTGAGAAATTGTAGCAGCACTATACAAAAGGGAGTTTAGGATCCCAGGAAAAACAGAGAAAACTAAATACCATGTGGTTAAAATTAATAGAGTTGCAATCTATATGGTATTCCTAGGGTTCATCTCATATAAAACTGATATAACTCGATAACTCATAAATTGCATGACCGCCATAACATTTTCAGATACAGTCGGCTAATTATTGAAATCAATAGGCATACATGAGGCAGGAATGACATGTCATCACTTGGGGACAAGTAGGTTGATGAGGTTGCTGGCGACACTACAATGCTCCATCATCTCACGATCTATGTAGGACACTGGGGACTTCTTCTTGATCCATTTGAACGCTTCCTTGCATGTGTCACTAGCACCCATTGCAAATGAAACAACGTTCAACGTAGAAGGGTACAACCCTCTTTCGAAGTATAGGTCGGCAAAAATCTCCAGGGCACTAGTGGCTTCAGTGTAAGCCTTGAGGCAGATGGCAATTGCAAACCCCTCCGGTGTGCTCTGGTTGTTCTTGGATAGGTCACTGATGACCTCGACATTGTGTTTGGCAGTGTTAGTGGCGATATTCAATGCAATACTGGCGAGGTCATGCTCAGTGGAGGCATGGGAGCTTTGTGGCTTGGCGGTAATCACGGCTATGCACAATGCGGTGTTGTTTGTCTTGTTACATGTGCGGGAGATGAAATCAGTGTCAGCATGGGCAACAAGGAGGCTAGAGGACACGATGGCGAGCACGGCGAGAAACATAGCTACAAATGTTGAAACACTGACCATTGCATTTTGCATTTGGGGTGCATGCTGACTATATATATTTCTATATATAGACAACCCTCCAAGAGAAAATCCTTCTCAGATCTCCATACTAGTCACATAGTATTTATTTCTTTTGCTACATAGAATATGATGGCAAATCATTTCAATAAATGAATGACAAAATGACTACTTTAGCTTTTGGGGTGCATGCTGACTATATGTATTTCTATATATAGACACCCCTCCAAGAGAAAATCCTTCTCAGATCTCCATATTAGTCACATAGTATTTATTGCTTTTGCTACATAGAATATGATGGCAAATCATTTCAATAAATCAATGACAAAATGAGTGCTTTAGCTTTTGTGAATCCAGCTAGTGAATAAATGTACAAACAATTTCAGAAATCAAAATTAAAATAAACATAATCTATATCTCTATATGGAAAATCCTTGTGGTCTGATCTGCCTTAATTATAGTATATTTATTGCTTTTGCTACATGGACTGTAACAGCAAACCAAATAAATGAATGAATGAATGATCAAATGAGTGCTCTAACTCCCGTGAATTCATCTACTGAATCAACGTACAATCAGTTTTGCAAATGAACAAATAAAGAGTTAATTACATTTTTAGTACATAAACTTGCATTAGATGTACAGATTCAAACATAAACTTCAAAAATGACACAAATCAGCCCCACAACTTTTTTATGGGTACATTTGAGTACATTTCCCTTAACTGTGCAGCTAGTTGCCCCACGCTTCATGCATGCATGTGGGTCCCACTTGTCAGTGACGAAGAATGAAATAGAAACACAATAAAAAATAATGCTTACATGATTTTAACATAAGACTTCCCCTTGCACGCGTATGGCACTAGCCACTGGGCCACCACCTAGCAATTGACAAATGTAGATATAGACATCATTTATATTGTTTAGCAGAAAAATTGATTTGAATCTAAAATCGCGTTGCAAGTGGCTCATTTTGTGCGCGCCTCTGTTATCACCTTTTTTTCCCGCTTGACCGGTTATTAGAAATTTCAGTGAGCCCCTAATGTATTTTATATCATTCAAACTATCTAAGTTCTTTTAGTATTTACAAGCTCAGGTATATTATCAAATAGAGCTTGTATGCAAATGCTTTACTTCAAGTGATAATTCGAGCAAACCATCATCTTGATGTCCCAGGATCAACTTCCCCGATTTCACAAACCAGAATTTTTTAGCGTTGAATAACTGAGAAATTGCTTTTGGAGGCCAAGCTCCATGGAGGCCTCCAAATGCAAAATTCAAAATTCATGAAAATTCATACTTTTACATTTCATTTTTTTGAGAAAATACAGATATACATGAAGACAGAATGCACAGGTGTGTAAATTTTCATCATGTAATACATTGAAATGAGGGATGTGCAAAAAAAAATTTGGGGCTTTTTAACAGATGATACTATTCATAATCCCAGACCATGAAATTTGTCTTTTTGGTACAGGGCACATTTCAACGTATATCATCCTGAAATTTTACACAGAGGCACCTCACATCCTCGTTTATTTGTAAAAAAAGTTCAGATGTTTTTAAACCAAAAATTACATTTTTTTTCAAACATTCGGCCTCTATGGAGGCTGAGATACGCCACACTATGAAGAAATCCAGTTAAAAAAGGATGATGTGGGTTAGACCTGCCTCGAACACGCACCCTTCTGATTAAAACATGGCAAGCTGACCGCTTGAACGGGAGACAATTTATA
>NC_053024.1:44843417-44887753 GCF_003073215.2 Triticum urartu
CCAACAAAGAAGAATTGAGTATCTAGGTATGGGCACTCCACTTGGCAACTGCCAAGCTTGGGGGAGTGCCCCGGCATCGTATCACCCTCACCTTTATCTTTACCGTTTTCCTTAGTTCGATCCTATTAGTAGTATTTTGATCTAGTAGAATAAAGTTTATGGCATGATCTAGTTGTGAGTTTTGCTTTACTATCCTTCTATGTAATTGAGTCTGTGAGCTATATAATAAAGATTAGTGTTGAGTCAAGGGCTTGATTATTTTGCCATGATCCTAAGTGAATAAAAGAAAAGAGAAAGAAATAAAAGGAAAGCATGTGAGTCTTGTGGAGAGTAATGAGCTCACATAGAAAAAGTATGCTGAATAAAAGTTGTTGAGAGTTGACAAGCATAGTTTTGGTCATCATTGCAATTAATAGGAAGTAATAAAGAAAGAGAGGTCTTCACATATAGATATACTATCTTGGACATCTTTTATGATTGTGAGCACTCATTAAAGTATGACATGCTAAAGAGTTGACATTGGACAAGGAAGACAACGTAACGGGTTATGTTTTCTTACATCTGAGATAAAATTATATTGTCTTGGATCTTCCAACATGATGAGCTTGCCTTTCCCCCTCATGCTAGCCAAATTCTCAGCACCAAGTAGAGATACTACTTGTGCTTCCAAATACCCTTAAACCAGTTTTGCCATGAGAGTCCACCATATCTACCTATGGATTGAATAAGATCCTTCAAGTAAGTTGTCGTCGGTGCAAAGCAATAAAAATTGCTCTCTAAATATGTATGATTGATTGGTGTGGGAGAAATAAGCTTTATACGATCTTGTGATGTGGAAGTAATAAAAGCGACAGACTGCATAATAAAGGTTCATATCACAAGGGGCAATATAAAGTGACGTTCTTTCGCATTAAGATTTTGTGCATCCAACCATAAAAGCGCATGGCAACCTCTGCTTCCCTCTGCGAAGGGCCTATCTTTTATCATTATCTTCTACCTTATGCAAGAGTCATGGTGATTTTCACCCTTCCTTTTTACACTTTATCCTTTGGCAAGCGCAATATGTTGGAAAGATCCTGGTATATATGGCTAATTGGACGGGAGTTTTCATGAACCATTACTGTTGACATTACCCTTGAGGTAAAACGTTGGGAGGCAAGACTATAAGCCCCTATCTTTCTCTGTGTCCGATTAAAACTCCACACCCATAAGTATTGCGTGAGTGTCAGCAATTGTGAAAGATTATATGATAGTTGAGTATGTGGACTTGCTGAAAAGCTCTTATACATTGACTCTTTCCTATGTTATGATAAATTGCAATTGCTTCAATGACCGAGATTGTAGTTTGTTAGTTTTCAATGAAGTTTACGATTCATACCTGATATTGTGATTGAATTATTACTCTAGCATTAGAGATCATATGACAAAAAATTATATAAGTTGTTGTTATAAGAATGATCATGATGCCCTCATGTCCGTATTTTATTTTTATCGACACCTTCATCTCTAAACATGTGGACATATTTTTCGATTTCGGCTTTTCGCTTGAGGACAAGCGAGGTCTAAGCTTGGGGGAGTTGATAAGTCCATTTTGCATCATGCTTTTATATCAATATTTATTGCATTATGGGATGTTATTTCACATTATGTCACAATACTTATGGCTATTCTCTCTTATTTTACAAGGTTTGCATAAGGAGGTAGAATGCCGGCAGCTGGAATTCTGGGCTGGAAAAGGAGCAAATATTAGAGACCTATTCTGCACAACTCCAAAAGTCCTGAAACTCCACGGAACACCTTATAATAAATAATGAAAAATCCTCGCCAAAGATGAAGACCAGGGGGCCCACACCCTTCTCACGAGGGTGGGGGGCACCCCCCTAGGGCGCCCCCCTGCCTCGTGGGCCCCCTGGTGGCTCTCCGATGACCATCTTCTCCTATATGAAGTCTTTCGTCGAGCAAAAAATAAGAAGCAACCTTTCGGGACGAAACTCCGCCGCCACGAGGCGGAACCTTGGCGGATCCAATCTAGAGCTCCGGCAGAGCTGTTCTGCCGGGGAAACTTCCCTCCCGGAGGGGGAAATCATCGCCATCATCATCACCAACGCTTCTCTCATCGGGAGAGGGCAATCTCCATCAACATGTTCATCAGCACCATCTCATCTCAAAACCCTAGTTCATCTCTTGTATCCGATTCTTGTCTTCAAGTCCGGTATTGGTGCTAGTAGGTTGCTAGTAGTGTTAATTACTCCTTGTAGTTGATGCTAGTTGGTTTAATTGGTGGAAGATCATATGTTCAGATCCTTTATGCATATTAATACCCCTCTGATTATGAACATTTTTATGCTTTGTGAGTAGTTAAGTTTGTTCCTGGAGAGGGTGTCAGCCATGACCTGACTAACGACACAAGTCCCTAATCCAGGTTTATCACCTATTCAGGTTCCATCCGCAGGGAGTCCGGCCGAGGTTTCCACTACGACCCCGAAAGATGTGTGCAGGGTTCCCAGGTCACCAAACAGGCGACTCGGTGCACCGGGCCATGTGCCTACCGCATCACAGCCCATCCCTTGGGTCAGCGCTGCGGACTGCCTCCAGCATACTACAAACACTAGAAACTACTTGCAACTCCTGGACAAAGGACAGGGGCGACTAATAAGTCGAGAGACTCAATTAAGGATCCCAATGTGTGGTAGTAGCTGATCTTAAATCACACATACAGATCTCAGTTCCTAAGGACGGTTCCAATGAAACAACCCATCATGTACTCCTACATGGCCTCTCATCGATACCTTTACCAAATCGTGTTCACACACTTAGCTCTCAACAGTAGGACATGTTCACGCACCTCCAATTCATCCCCGATGAATCAGACCTGACTCAACTCTAAGCAGTAGCAGGCATGACAAACAAGCATGAATGAGTAGGCACATCAGGGCTCAAACAAATCCTACTCATATTAGTGGGTTTCATCTAATTACTATGGCAATGACAGGTCATGCAGAGGAAAGGGGTTCAACTACCGCAACATGTAACAGTTGAATCATTGTTGTCCTAATGCAGTAAAAGAGAGCAGGAGCGAGAGAGTGGGATTGTATCATGATACGTCCATTTTGCATCATGCTTTTATATCGATATTTATTGCATTATGGGCTGTTATTACACATTATGCCACAATACTTATGCCTATTCTCTCTTATTTTACAAGGTTTATATGAAGAGGGAGAATGCCGTCAGTTGGGATTCTGGGCTAGAAAAGGAGTAAATATTAGAGACCTATTCTGCACAGCTCCAAAAGTCCTGAAATTTCACGGAAGCTATTTCCAGAATATATAAAAATATTGGGCGAAAGAAGTTCCAGAGTGGCCCACACCCTGGCCACGAGGGTGGGGGGCACGCCCTACCCCCCTGGGCGCGCCCCCTGCCTCGTGGGCTCCCTGGTGACCCTCCGATGCCCATCTTCTGATATATGAGGTCTTTCGTCCGAGAAAAAATAATAAGCAAGCTTTGGGAAAGAAACTCCACCGCCACGAGGCGGAACCAATCTAGGGCTCCGACAGAGCTGTTATGCCGGGGAAACTTCCCTCCGAGAGGGGGAAATCATCACCATCGTCACCACCAACGATCCTCTCATCGGGAGGGGGTCAATCTCCATCAACATCTTCACCAGCACCATCTCATCTCAAACCCTAGTTCATCTCTTGTATCCAATCTTTGTATCCAAACCTCAGATTGGTACCTGTGGGTTGCTAGTAGTGTTGATTACTCCTTGTAGTTGATGCTAGTTGGTTTATTTGGTGGAAGATCATATGTTCAGATCCATTATGCATATTAATACCCCTCTGATTATGAACATGAATATGCTTTGTGAGTAGTTAAGTTTGTTCCTGAGGACATGGGAGAAGTCTTGCTATAAGTAGTCATGTGAATTTGGTATTCGTTCGATATTTTGATGAGATGTATGTTGTCTCGCCTCTAGTGTTGTTATGTGAACGTTGACTACATAACACTTCACCATTATTTGGGCCTAGAGGAAGGCATTGGGAAGTAATAAGTAGATGATGGGTTGCTAGAGTGACAGAAGCTTAAACCCTAGTTTATACGTTGCTTCATAAGGGGCTGATTTGGATCCATATGTTTCATGCTATGGTTAGGTTTACCTTAATACTTTTGTTGTAGTTGCGGATGCTTGCAATAGAGGTTAATCATAAGTGGGATGCTTGTTCAAGTAAGAACAGCACCCAAGCACCGGTCCACCCACATATCAAATTATCAAAGTACCGAACGCGAATCATATGAACGTGATGAAAACTAGCTTGACGATATTCCCATGTGTCCTCGGGAGCACTTTTCCTTATATAAGAGTTTGTCTAGGCTTGTCCTTTGCTACAAAAAGGACTGGGCCACCTTGCTGCACTTTATTTACTTGTTGCTCGTTACAAATTATCTCATCACAAAACTATCTGCTACCACTTATTTCAGTACTTGCAGAGAATACCTTGCTGAAAACCGTTTATCATTTCCTTCTGCTCCTCGTTGGGTTCGACACTCTTACTTATCGAAAGGACTACGATAGATCCCCTATACTTGTGGGTCATCATGAGCAGATGGTTCTAACGATTCAGGTTGCAGTGGTTCAGGGACATCCAGATGTTCAGGCTGCTGGATGGGTTCAGACAGTTGCACATCATCCATGAGCATCTGAGCTATTGTAGTCTCCTCATTTAGTTCAGTGATAACCACATTGGTGGGAGGTGCGATCTGCTCTATCTGCTGAGTAGGGACCACCAGCCAGGTAATGTTCTGGGAAGTAGAGATGCCATCAGCCGTGGTATGAAGTATATCAGCCTCCACCTGGAAGGATTCAGCAGCAGCAGTCACTGAAAGATGAATATCAATAGTAGCAGACCTCAATCCATACCCATCAGCCCATGTTCCAAAAGAGGAAAGAACTGACATTATTGCACTAGAGAGGAAGTTGTTGATCTGAAGTACTGGTATGAAGTCATTGAACATCATTGAAGTGATCACATCTCCATCAGCCGCCATGGAAAATTGCATACCCACACTTGACACAGAGATATCAATATGAACCTGCTCAACTCTTCGCTGGTGTAGGGGAGTGCCATTTGCCAGATTCTAAAATAAATTCAGAGGCATCAAGATCATAGAATCAGGGACAGTGTTGGATCCCGAAGAGCTATCTGAAGATATAGCATCGTTCTAGGCCGTGGCGGGGCTGTCTTGCAGATTATTGGCAGGCTGAATACCATCCTAGACGTGCAAACCTTCCGAAGCTAACCATGACTGAAAGTTATACAGAGCAGAGGCCGGTGGCGGGGGTGGTGGAGGTGGAGCAGGCCACACACCCCAGCCGTCTTGGAAAAGAAGCCCTTGTTCTTGATCAACAACAATGTTGTCCGGCTGCTGTTAATTCGCATTGAAACCACTGGCAGCACCGTTTTGCGCCATCCAGTTATCTAGCTGGTGCTCATACATTTGCTCTGCTATGAGGCCCTCACCATACAACGGGTGAGGGACGCCGTCCGCCGGCGGCGGGTCTTCTCCAGCAGGCAGAACCTCTGGCAGGTGCGCATTCCAATCCGCGCTGCGTAACATGGTGACACATAGTGTCCAACACATCCTAGCTCCCCCCAGTTGGCGCACCACAAAGCTTTTGGGCACAAGCCGCATGTTAACAACACGAACCTTAATTAGCACAAATTTGCGGTCACCACTAGGATTGTACTAGTGGACCATCGCACCAAATCGATCCACTGATCTATGCAGATAATGATGAGTTTGATAGTCATACGGAAAGCCAATGTAAAGCAGCCAGATCTCAGGACCTTATGTAGTCAATCTCATGTTCAGTGCAGCATCATGTGGCACAAAAGACACTATGGTGTTTATCTCTCTTTCTTCCTCTGCATCTATCTCAAAAGTGGTACCCACTACATTATCTCTAATCAGAGGATCATCGAATCCATAGATTGCAATGCCTAGCGGGTGGTCATCGATTTCTGTAGGCATGAAGTGGGACTCTTGAAGCAAACTTGTAATGATCTGACGTAGAGCAGCCTTCTGATGGAACGGGACATGGCGATTGACTTCAGCTATCGCCAGGAAATCGTGGTTGAGGGGTGGCACCGGGTGCACCACCATGTCTCCGCGCACCACTCGATCGTCCGGCCCAAGCTTGATGGTCATCCCCGGCGGGATGTAGGGGACGACATTCACCGGGTAGTTCGCCATTGCTTTGGTCAGGGGAGCTGTGTTCGAGGGGTGGGTTGGCGATGAGTTGTGGGAAGTGTGAGGAGAAGGTGTATCGTCTGAGAGGTTTTTGATATTGGGCTCCCAGGGGGATAGATTAGTAGGAAAAGACCATCGCTCGTCCCCGACCGCCACTCATAAGGAAGAAAATCAAAGAAACACTTCATGCTTCAAATTTGTTACACAACGGTTACCATATGTGCATGCTACGGGACTTGAAAACCTCAACACAAGTATTCCTCAAATTCACAATTACCCACTAGCATGACTCTAATATCACCATCTTTATATCGCAAAACTATTGCAAGGAATCGAACATATCATATTCAGTGATCTACAAGTTTTATGTAGCATTTAATGACTAACCATGTGAATGACCAATTCCTGTCATCTCTCTAAATAGATATAAGTGAAGCAAGAGAGTTTAATTCTTTCTACAAAAGATATGCCCACGCTCTAATAGATATAAGTGAAGCAAAAGAGCATTCTACAAATGGCTGTTTTCTATGTGTAGGGAAACGGGCAATCCAAACTTCAAAAGATATAAGTGAAGCACATGAAGCATTCTACAAAGCCATACTCAAAAGATATAAGTGAAGTGCAAAGAGCATTCTATAAATCAACAAAGGACTATCTCATACCAGCATGGTGAATTTATTAAAAGTAAAGTAAAAAAGCACACGACGCTCCAAGATTTACGCATATCATGTGACAAATAAAAATATAGCTCCTAGTAAAATTACCGATGATTGTTAGAAGAAAGAGGGGATGCCTTCCAGGGCATCCCCAAGCTTAGTTGCTTGGGAGTCCTTGAATATTACCTTGGGGTGCCTCGGGCATCCCCAAGCTTAGGCTCTTTCCACTCCTTATTCCTTCATCCATTGTGATCTCACCCAAAACTTGAAAACTTCAATCACACAAAACTTAACAAAACCCTTGTGAGATCCGTTAGTATAGTAAAGCAAATCACCACTTTAAGTACTGTTGCAAACCAATTCATATTTTTTTGCATTTTAGATACTGTAATATAACTTTTCCATGGCTTAATCCACTGATGGAAATCGATAGTTTCATCAAAACAAGCAAACAATGCATCAAAAACAGAATATGTCTTAAACAAGACAGTGTGTAGTAATCTGGACATTCACCATACTTCTGGTACTGCAAAAATTCTGAAACAATTAGGAAAAATTAACAATTTGTATATAAAGGCAATGCAAAACGTTTCAGAACCATTTGACGTTCCAGTAAAAAATATAAAATCGTGCACTACAGCCAAAGTTTCTGTTTTGTACCGCACAAACCAACAAGCAATGTAAATATCCTAAAGGCAAATCTTGGCACATTATTTTTATAATACAATGGAATTGTAAAAGGGGATAATTATTTTTGTTGAAAAGTTTCGATAATCAAGATTCACAAAGTTTCCATGAGAATGAACAAAGTTCAAGGAGCTCCCTCACTTCAACAATGTTTGCCTCTCTCACTTTCACTTTCCTTTTTGAAAAGTTTTGGGTTCCCCTCTTTATTTTTTAATTTTAAACTCTATAAAAGCACTCAACAGAAATAAATGACTCTCTAAAACTTCCGGATTGTCTCCCTGGCAGCGCTTTCTTTAAAGCCATTAAGCTAAGCATAAGGTGCTCAAGTAATGAATCCACCCGGATCCCAAGGTATATCAAAGCCAATTTGAATTAGCAATGATTTGGCATTTAGTAGTGAGCACAAAGCAACATATATCAAGCAATGAAGAACTCTAACTCTCTTCCTATGCATCGGCATGTCATACAAGAACAATTCATGCACATCAAGTAAGGGCCAATGCATAGCATAAGAAATTTCTTGCAGTTTTATTGTGTTGGAAACATAGAGAGGCGGAGATGTAGCCCCTCTCTCATAATAATTGCAAGTAGGAGCATCAAGCACATGTGTATTATATTCATCAAAATTATCATGTGCAACGGTAAAAGGCCACCCATCAATATAATCCTTAATAAGTGCAAACTTCTCCGATATAGTGTAGTTTGTAGAATTCAAAAAGAAAATAGGACTATAATGTGTGGGTGCAATAGCAACAATTTCGTGTTTAACATAAGGAACAATAGCAAGTTCACCTCCATAAGCATAATTCATATTGGCATCTTGGCCACAAGAATAGAAATCATCAAGTTCATCAAAAAGGGATATTTCAAACGAATCAACGGGATCATAGCAATTATCATGGCATTCATCCTTTGGTAAGAACTAAGGGACATTAAATAATGTATGAGTTGGATAGTTACTCTCATTAGAAGGTGGGCACGGGTAGCTAATCCGATCTTCCTCCTTTTGTTCTTCGCTCTCCTCATCATCTTTTTCATCCAATGAGCTCACAGTTTCATCAATTTCTTCTTCCATAGACTCTTGCAAAACATTAGTCTCTTCTCGGATAGCGGAGAATTTCTCAATAAATTCATCAATATCATAATTTTATTTATAAGTCTCATAGCAATATTTAAGGATAGCTAAATTTTCAGGTCTAAACTGAATCTAAAAATCTTCAAACTCTTTAAACAAAGATTCAATTTCACAAGCACCCTTAAAAGCAACAAAATTTTCTATTCGTTCCACATCATAGTAATCATATATACCATTAGCATAAGAAGCTAAGGTTTCATTATCATTAAATTTACATGAAAAGGGAAGGTGTGGAGCCTTCATCCTAGAGCAACAAGTATAATCATATCTCAAGCATAGTTGCCGAGCATACCAATGCAACATATAAATTTGATACCATAATAGTTTCCCTTATTTAGTCAAGAGATAATCCCTAAAGCATTCACGTTTATCCAACGTGTCTCCCATTATATAATTGAATGGGGCTTTCTCAGAATTATTAAAGTAGTGCATAATATCTTTCACATAATGAGCATCGAGGGTTTTCGCAGGTTCCCCATCTCCATGAGTAGCAAGTAAACATACTTAGAATAGCAAATAAAATCCACTTAGTGATAAAGCAAACAAGCACACACGAGAATATTCACCCCATGCTATTGCTCCCCGGCAACGGCGCCAGAAAAAGGTCTTGATAACCCACAAGTATAGGGGATCAATTGTAGCCTCTTTCGATAAGTAAGAGTGTCGAACACAACGAGGAGATAAAGGTAGAACAAAAATATTCCCTCAAGTTCTATCGACCACCGATACAACTCTACGCACGCTTAACGTTTGCCTTACCTAGAATAAGTATGAAACTAGAAGTACTTTGTAGGTGTTGTAGGCTAGGTTTGCAAGATAATAAAGAGCATGTAAATAAAAGCTAGGGGCTGTTTAGAAAAAGACATAACTAAATTAGTTTCGGTAGAGAGCTTTTTGTCACGAGAAAGTTATTTGTCCCTAGACAATCGATAACTAGACCGGTAATCATTATTGCAATTTTATTTGAGGGAGAGACATAAGCTAACATAATTTTTCTTCTTGGATCATATGCACTTATGATAGGAACTCTAGCAAGCATCCGCAACTACTAAAGATCATTAAGGTAAAATCCAACAATAGCATTATAAGGCATCAAGTCCTATTTACTCCCATACGCAAACAACCTACTTACTCGGGTATGTGCTTCTATCACTCACGCCACCCACCATAAGCAAATCATGAACATATTGCAAACCCTACAGCGGGTCCGTGCTGCGAGGCCCATTTTGAGTTATGGAGAAAACTGTTCTTCCTTGTCCTCCGCTCCCAAAAGGGACCCATATTCGAGGTGGGTGGTGCCGAGATATGGCGCATAGCCAGAACCGGATACCTGTCTGGCACGCCGAAGAATGCGTCCGAGGAGTGGCCCTCGGAGTGGTTTTATATTGAAGACGTCGCCCTCCCCGACCTAGTCCGAATGGGCCTTCCCGAATTTTCTAGCGCTCCATTAAAGAAACGCCATAGCTGGCGCCCTCGGAGCCTCGAGGAGGAAGATAGCACGGAAGTCAAGATGTTAATGGACAAGATAAAAATACTCGCCCAATCCGGACTATCCATGATCGAGGTCATGGCAATTTCCATAACGCAAGGCGTACAACCACTCCAATCCAGAGGACTCCCCATGTGGAACTACAACGGGGAGGATGATACATCTCACTATGGGCGTAAGGGTCCGGATGACTTTGCCGCCCTAGCCGCCATGCTGGCGGATCTTTATAAAGGGGAGAAAGAAGAATTCACTCGCCTTAAGTGCCGGGACGGATTCTCCATGTACAACCCCCCTAGCTGGGCAAGCTTTCGATCCAGAATCTTATTCAATCCTTGTCTTAAGACACAACTAGTTGGACTCAAACCGACCATCTTTAATAGGAATGGCGGAAGGCTACCGCGGGGATCTATAGCCCCGCTCCGCAGCTGGAGAATCATATTTGGGACCTGGATCCCGGATTTGAGGAGGATCCGAATATATTTGTAGAGTTTAAGGATGGGGTCTTCTATCTGGCGAGCTATGGCGGCACATAGGTGGCCATTGTAGCTGATTACCCCGGTCTCCTGCCATCTTCCCACGTAAGTGCCCAGGGAGCATCTCCTCCAAAAGAGCTTCCACGTTATGCCTCACCCACCGCACTGTCTCGTGCTTCGAAGGGGAGGCGCTTGGCGCGCCATGCTGCCCCGGAGGCGTCTCATAAGAGAGTGGCACCTGCGCCAGGCGGGTCTTCGAATAGGAAGGTAGATGACAACACTTCCGAGCCTTCGTCAAAGAGGTATGGACTCGAATACGCCCCCTGGAAGTCACATCAAACTGTGACATTGTCCGCTGCGTTTTATCAAGAAGAGTGTTCGCCGGACTATGTCCGGGGATCCTGCCGGTCGCGCCTCTACCAATCAGGTTCCAGACCCTGCCTCTAGGGCGGGGGCTGATACGGGAGTGACGCCGAATTGCCCTCCTTCAGAGCATTCGGATGATGTTTCCGTCACGAACTCTGAAGTAGAGAGCGCCATGAATCATCCGCGATGGAGGGCCGCTCTTCGCGGCCCCAGCTTTACTAAAGAGGTGTTCAATGCCTTCAGCTCGGCTGATGCATACATCCGAGATGCTCGGGATGGGCTTGCCACAGCCACTGACCAGAATTTGAAAGATATGCGGGTAAGTATGCGTTGTATTGATCTGGTAACCATATACCAGTAGCCCCCGAGACTTGAAGCAGTTGAAACGACTGATTTAAGGATCATTGTATAAACAGGCACTCACGGAGAAGAACAACATGCTATCTCTGGAGCTAGAATAGTGCCGGGCCCAACTAACTGATGTTCCCCCGAACTGGGGAAGTCCAAGGAGGCATCGAAGGGTAAGGTTCCCTTCTATCCGGAAAATGTAATCATGTGCTAGTTGTGTTTATATGAAGAAATATTGCTGCATTATACGACGGCAGGCTCGTTGGCTCAGATGGAAGAGAAGCTAAAGGTCGTACAAACGGAGAAGGAACATGCCGAAAGGCAAGAGGCCGCTGGTCAACGTGTACTGACACGGACCAGGGACGAAAAGAACAAGCTGCAGGATGCCAATACCCAGCTCGGCGAAGAGCTGAAGGATGCGCGGACCCAACTAGCGGATGCTGTAAAAGACAACAAAAAGCTACAAGGCGGCATATTCAGTATGCCTTTCAAATTTATTGTCATACAGTTTGCTGGGGCTACTTCTGATAGGTTTATTCCTGTAGGTATTTTTACTGGGCGGCCCAAAGAAGAGGCATCCAACTTTCAAGGCAATATGTTACAAGAGCTGTCCGAAGTGTATGAGAGAGCTCGAAAAGCGATGCGGAGCGTTGCAAAGGATTTATGGCCATCCGAATCCCTCCAGGAAGTATGGAGCAACTTGTGAAGTTGTTCAAGGGAGCTCGGCGCCGCTTCAGATTATGGAAGATATCTACTTGCCGGGAAGGCGCATGAGAGGCTTGGGCCATGGTGAAAACACGCTATACCGGACTTGATCTGAATCATATGGCCCGGGTCGGACCTCGGGATTCAGATGGACAAGAGATTTTGGTGAGCTTGGTATATGACCAAGTAAAGATAGCCACGCAGTTTTCACAACAGGACTGTAAGCTAGACATCATGTTAGACGGCATAAAGGAAGAAGTTTTTGAGTCCAAGTGACTATGTACTTCAATTGACAATTTTATCCCCTAGCCGAATTGTAAAATGATTGTCATGGCAGAACTTTTCGCTTCGACCTCCGAATCCGAAGGTGCGTAGTGTTTCGGAATATCGGGCCGTTAATAAATACCGGGGCATGCGTGGAAACCAGGTGTAGGGGTCATAATTGCTTAAACAGACAAGTTGTATTCGGCTAGCTATGTTATATTACTCATTGATTGAAAGAAACATCTTCCAAAGAGAATAGCTTCATTAAGTGTTCCTTTCCCTGGGTGAACATGCGTTAGTAAGCATGCCTGAACTGTGATTCGAAAAATCGTAGTATACATAATATCTGGGGGTTCATAGTGCAACGAGGGTAAAACGTATTTAGTCCGCCGACCGATTATTCCCTTAAGAACGCTAGCTTTCGCCTTCACCCAGTCTGAGGTACAAGTCCAGATGAGCCGGCTGTAACAATCGCAGAGGTGCTCCCTTTATGCCCTAGCCGAACTAACGGGAACATAGGGCATAAGCACAGGAGCCAGGCAACCCAGCTTGGCAAAAACTTAAGTCATAAAGGTGCATATCATGGCGAAGAAAAGGTATATATGATAAAAGGACATATATGCGGTGAGCTTGATGCTCCGAAAAATGATAATAAGCTTCTGCAAAAGAAGCCCCCAGGTGTTATGGGCATGTACATTTAAGGATGTGTACCTCACTAGTGTACGGTCTAGCTGTACAAGAGCTATAAAGCTAAAGAAAAACATGTACATAGAGAGAAAATGGAAAGAGCAGAAAAAGAAACAAACAATGAGTTCGGCTCTAGGCGTAGAATCTTCGGAATCTGGCGGCATTCCACGAGTTCGGCTCTAAGCGAATGTCCGATGCGTCACGTCGACGGTACGCACCTCCAGTGAGAACTTCATCTATAATGAAGGGACCTTCCCACTTGGGCATGAGTTTGTCCTTTTTCTTTTCTGGCAAGCGTAGAACGAGTTCACCAATATTGTAGGTCTTAGCCCGCACCTCCCTGCTTTGGTATCTGCGAGCTTATTGTTGATAGAATGCGGAACGGGCTTTTGCAACATCATGCTCCTCTTCCAGGGCATCTAGACTGTCCTGCCGATCTAGCTCGGCTTCTCTCTCTTCGTACATGTGCACTCGAGGTGAATCATGAATAATGTCGCAGGGCAAAACGGCCTCCGCGCCGTACACCATGAAAAATGGTGTGTAACCGGTAGTGCGGTTGGGCGTCGTCCGCAGCCCCCAGAGTACGGAGTCGAGCTCCTCAACCCAGTGTTTGTTCGACTCTCTTAAAGATCGTACTAGTCTGGGCTTAATGCCTCTCATGATAAGACCATTAGCTTGTTCGACATGACCGTTTATTTGGAGGTGATAGATGGAGGCATAATCGAGATTGATGCCCAGGTTAGCACACCATTTTTTCACTTCGCCGGCTGTAAAATTGGAGCCGTTATCGGTGATGATGCTGTGTGGGACACCATAACGGTGTACAACGCTAGATATAAAGTCTATCACTGGTCCGGCTTCTGTATTTTTTTAACTGGCTTGGCCTCTATCCACTTAGTGAATTTATCTACCATGACCAGCAGATATTTTTTGTTATGGATTCCCCCTTTGAGGGGTCCGACCATATCAAGCGCCCAGACCACGGAAGGCTAAGTAATGGGGATTGTCTATAAGGCGGTAGGTGGCATATGGATCTGATTGGCGAAAAGCTGGCATCCCACACAACGTTGGATAAGGTCCTGTGCATCTGCTCGGGCCGTCTGCCAGAAGAAACCGGTACAGAAGGCATTGCTCACAAGAGCCCAGGCTGCGGCGTGGTGACCGGCAAGACCAGCATGGATATCGTCCAGGAGCTGCCATCCTTCTTCTTCAGAGATACATCTTGGAAGTATTCTGATACGTCTCCAACGTATCTATAATTTTTGATTGTTCCATGCTATTATATTATCTATTTTGGATGTTTAATGGGCTTTAATATACCTTTTTATATTATTTTTGGGACTAACCTACTAACCAAAGGCCGAGTGCAAATTGTTGTTTTTTTTGCCTATTTCAGTGTTTCACAGAAAAGGAATATCAAACGGAATCCAATCGGAATGAAACCTTCGGGAGAGTTATTTTTGGAACAAACGTGATCCATGAGACTTGGAATGGACGTCAAGAAAGAAGCAAGGAGGCCACGAGGCAGGAGGGCGTGCCAAGGGGGCCAGGCGCGCCCCCACCCTCGTGGGCCCCTCGCAGCTCCACCGACCTACTTCTTCCTCCTATATATATACTCAAATACCCTGAAAACATCCAGGAGCACCACGGAACCCTATTTCCACTGCCGCAACCTTCTATACGCATGAGATCCCATCTTGGGGCCTTTTTCGGCGCTCCGCTGGAGGGGGAATCGATCACGGAGGGCTTCTACATCAACACTATACCCTCTTCGATGATGTGTGAGTAGTTTACCACAAACCTTTGGGTCCATAGTTATTAACTAGACGTCTTATTCTCTCTCTATTAGGATCTCAATACAAAGTTCTCCTCGATTCTCTTGGAGATCTATTCGATATAATTCTTTTTACGGTGTTTTTGTCGAGATCCAATGAATTGTGGGTTTATGATCAAGATTATCTATGAAAAATATTTGATTCTTCTCTGAAATCTTTTATGCATGATTTAAATATCTTTACAAGTCTCTTTGGATTATCTGTTTGGGTTGGCCTACTAGATTGATCTTTCTTGCAATGGGAGAAGTGCTTAGCTTTGGGTTCAATCTTGCGTTGTCCTTTCCCAGTGATAGCAGGGGCAGCAAGGCACGTATTGTATTGTTGCCATCGAGGATAAAAAGATGGGGTTTATATCATATTTCTTGATTTTATCCCTCTACATCATGTCATCTTGCCTAATGCGTTACTCTGTTCTTATGAACTTAATAGTCTAGATGCATGTCGGATAGCGGTCGATGTGTGGAGTAATAGTAGTAGATGCAGAATCATTTTGGTCTACTTGTCGCGGACGTGATGCCTATATACATGATAATGCCTAGATTTTCTCATAACTATGCCTTTTCTATCAATTGCTCGACAGTAATTTGTTCACCCACCATAGAATTTGCTTCAATGAGAGAAGCCACTAGTGAAACCTATGGCCCCCGGGTCTATTCTCCATTATATTATTCTCCCGTCAACAAGCTATTTCTGTCGCCGTTTATTTTGCAATCTTTATTTTCCAATCTATACAACAAAAATACCAAAAATATTTATCTTATTATCTCTATCAGATCTCACTTTCGTAAGTGACCATGAAGGGATTGACAACCCCTTTATCGCGTTGGTTGCGAGGTTCTTATTTTTTTGTGCAGGTACGAGGGACTTGCGTGTAATCTCCTACTGGACTGATACCTTGATTCTCAAAACTGAGGGAAATACTTATGCTACTTTGCTGCATCATCCTTTCCTCCTCAAGGGAAAACCAACGCATGCTCAAGAGGTAGCAAGAAGGATTTCTGGCACCGTTGCCGGGGAGATCTACGCACAAGTCAAGACTTACCAAGTACCCATCACAAACTCTTATCCCTCGCATTACATTATTTTCCATTTGCCTCTCGTTTTCCTCTCCCCCACTTCACCCTTGCCGTTTTATTCGCCCTCTTTTCTGTTCGTCTCTTTTTGCTTGATTCTTGTGTGCTTGTGTGTTGGATTGGTTGTTACGATGTCTCTGCCAAAAAGTATTGATCTTTACCATAGAAGGTTGGAAGAAATTGAAAACAACGTTAGAAGTTTCATGTCCTTGCAATTTGAGCATAATAATTACTTCAGAAATGAGCTTAAAGAGCAAAAAGGTTTTATGGAGTACATGAATAAAGATCTCGATGATATGTCTAAGGAATTTTATGGTTTGAAATCTCAGTTTGCTCATCTTGAAAAATTAATAGCCCAAATTTCAGATAAGCAGGCCACCTTAGTTAATAAGATGGCCGCCAAACCGGAAGTATTAGACGATAATAAGGATGAAGATCCAAAAGTGATTGATGTGTCTCCTATTAAATCTTTGTTTTGCATTATGAATCTTGATAATGATGGGACTGGAGATGAGTCAACTTTAGCTAAAAGGCGTCCCAATGATTCAGAGTTTTTAGATCTTGATGCAAAAATTGGTTAAAGTGGGATTGAAGAGGTCAAAAATTTACATAGTAATGAACCTACTATTTGGATTTCAAGGAATTTAATTATGATAATTGCTCTTTGATAGATTGTATTTCCTTGTTGCAATCCGTGCTAAATTCTCCTCATGCTTATAGTCAAAACAAAGCTTTTACCAAACATATCATTAATGCTTTAATGCAATCTTATTAAGAAAAGCTTGAATTAGAAGTCTCTGTCCCTAGAAAACTTTATGATGAGTGGGAACCTACTATTAAAATTAAAATTGAAGATCATGAATGCTATGCTTTATGTGATTTGGGTGCTAGTGTTTCCACGATTCCAAAAACTTTGTGTGATGTGTTAGGTTTTCGTGAATTTGATGATTGTTCTTTAAATTTGCATCTTGCGGATTCCACCATTAAGAAACCTATGGGAAGGATTAATGATGTTCTTATTGTTGCAAATAGGAATTATGTGCCCGTGGATTTCATTGTTCTTGATATAGATTGCAATCCTACATGTCCTATTATTCTTGGTAGACCTTTCCTTAGAACGATTGGTGCAATTATTGATATGAAAGAAGGAAATATTAGATTCAAATTTCCATTAAGGAAGGGCATGGAACACTTCCCTAGAAAGAAAATTAAATTACCTTATGAAACTGTTATGAGAGCCACTTATGGATTGCATACCAAAGATGACAATACATAGATTTATTCTTGTTTTTATGCCTAGCTAGGGGCATTAAATGATAGCGCTTGTTGGGAGGCAACCCAATTTTTTTTGTTTCTTGTTTTTTTGTTCCTGTTTAGTAATAAATAATTAATCTAGCTTCTGTTTAGATGTGGTTTTATGTTTTTAATTAGTGTTTGTGCCAAGTAGAACCTTTGGGAAAACTTGGGGGAAGTCTTTGCGATCTTGCTGTAAAAACAGAAACTTTAGCGCTCACGAGATTTGCTGCCATTTTTTACTGGAGAGTGAGATTAGGTTGATTATTTTTGAAGATGATTAATAAACAAATTCCTCACGTCCACCAATTTGTTTCAGAATTGTTGGGGTTACACAAGTATTCCAAACCTACATATTACTACAGACTGTTCTATTTTTGATAGATTCTGTTTTTCATGTGTTGTTTGCTTATTTTGATGAATTCTATTTTTGATAGATTCTGTTTGATTTTTAGTTTACCACAATAATACTTGCTGTACACACCTTTTGGAGACACACACATGAATCGTAATTTATTAGAATACTCTATGTGCTTCACTTATATCTTTTGAGCTAGATAATTTTGCTCTAGTGCTTCACTTATACCTTTTTAAGAGCACGGTGGTGGTTTTATTTTATAGAAATTATTGATCTCTCATGCTTCACTTATATTATTTTGAGAGTCTTTTAGAATAGCATGGTAATTTGCTTTGGCTATAAAATTAGTCCTAATATGATAGGCATAAAAAATGGGTATAATAAAAACTTTCATAGAAAGTGCATTGAATACTATGAGAAGTTTGATACTTGATAATTGTCTTGAGATATGAAGATGGTGATATTAGAGTCATGCTAGTTGACTAGTTGTGGATTTTATAAATACTTGTGTTAAAGTTTGTGATTCCCGTAGCGTGCACGTATGGTGAACCGTTATGTGATGAAGTCGGAGCATGATTTATTTATTGATTGTCTTCCTTATGAGTGGCGATTGGGGACGAGCGATGGTCTATTCCTACCAATCTATCCCTCTAGGAGCATGTGCGTAGTACTTTGTTTCGATAACTAATAGATTTTTGCAATAAGTATGTGAGTTTTTTATGACTAATGTTGAGTCCATGGATTATACGCGCTCTCACCCTTCCATCATTGCTAGCCTCTCTAGTACCGTGCAACTTTCGCCGGTACCATACACCCACCATATACCTTCCTCAAAATAGCCACTATACCTACCTATTATGGCATTTCCATAGCCATTCCGAGATATATTGCCATGCAACTTACCACCGTTCTGTTTGTTATGACACGTTACATCATTGTCATATTGCTTTGCACGATCATGTAGTTGACATCGTATTTGTGGCAAAGCCACCTTTATAATTCTTTCATACATGTCACCACTGTTCAAGATATCTTCCGATATGCCGAAAAATCGGCCGATTTATCGCTTACCTCTGTCAGACCGATAAGATAAATCGGTCGATATGGCGATAAATCGGCCGATATGCCGATAAACTGGCCTATTTACCCCTTATCATGGGTCGACTGATAAGTTCCCAATAAGCGATATCCCCAACATTGCATGTCACTCTTGATTCATTGCACATCCTGGTACACCGCCGGAGGCATTCACATAGAGTCATATTTTGTTCTAGTATCGATTTGTAATTTTTGAGTTGTAAGTAAATAAAAGTGTGATGATCATCATTATTAGAGAATTGCCCCAAGTGAGGAAAGGATGGTGGAGACTATGATTCCCCCACAAGTCGGGATGAGACTCTGTACGAAAAATAAAAAAGAAAAAGAAAAAAGAGGCCATAAAAAAGAGAAAAGTCCCAAATAAAAAAATGTGAGAGAAAAAGAGAGAAGGGACAATGTTACTATCCTTTTACCACACTTGTGCTTCAAAGTAGCACCATGATCTTCATGATAGAGAGTCTCCTATGTTGTCACTTTCTTATACTAGTGGGAATTTTATATTATAGAAGTTGGCTTGTATATTCCAATGATGGGCTTCCTCAAAATGCCCTAGGTCTTCGTGAGCAAGCGAGTTGGATGCACACTCACTTAGTTTCTTCTGTTGAGCTTTCATACACTTATAGCTCTAGTGCATATGTTGCATGGCAATCCCTACTCACTCACATTGATATCTATTGATGGGCATATCCATAGCCCGTTGATACGCCTAGTAGATGTGAGACTATCTTATCCTTTTTGTCTTCTCCACAACCAGCATTCTATTCCACATATAGTGCTATGTCCATGGCTTACGCTCAAATATTGCATGAATATTGAAAAAGTTTGAGAACATCAAAAGTATGAAACAATTCCTTGGCTTGTCATCGGGGTTGTGCATGATTAAATACTTTGTGTGATGAAGATAGAGCATAGCCAGACTATATGATTTTGTAGGGATAACTTTCTTTGGCCATGTTATTTTGAGAAGACATGATTGCTTTGTTACTATGCTTGAAGTATTATTATTTTTATGTCAATATTACACTTTTGTCTTGAATCTTTCGGATTTGAACATTCACGCCAAAATAAAAAAATTACATTGAGAATTATGCTAGGTAGCATTCCATATCAAAAATTCTATTTTTATCATTTACCTACAAGACGACGAGCAGGAATTAAGCTTGGGGATGCTTGATACGTCTCCAATGTATCTATAATTTTTTATTGTTCCATGCTATTATATTATCTGTTTTGGATGTTTAATGGGCTTTAATATACCTTTTTATATTATTTATGGGACTAACCTACTAACCAAAGGCCCAGTGCAAATTGCTGGGTTTTTTGCCTATTTCAGTGTTCCGCAGAAAAGGAATATCAAATGGAATCCAAATGGAATGAAACCTTCGGGAGAGTTATTTTTGGAACAAACGTGATCCGGGAGACTTGGAGTGGATGTCAAGAAAGAAGTGAGGAGGCCACGAGGCAGGAGGGCACGCCCAGGGGGGTTAGGCGCGCCCCCACCCTCGTGGGCCCCTCACAGCTCCACCGACCTACTTCTTCCTCCTATATATACTCATATACCCTGAAAACATCCAGGAGCACCATGAAACACTATTTCCACCGCCGCAACCTTATGTACCCATGAGATCCCACGTTGGGGCGTTTTTCGGCGCTTCGCCGGAGGGGGAATCGATCACGGAGAGCTTCTACTTCAACACCGTAGCCTCTCTGATGATGTGTGAGTAGTTTACCACAGACCTTCGGGTCCATAGTTATTAGCTAGATGGCTTCCTCTCTCTCTTTGGATCTCAATACAAAGTTCTCCTCGATTCTCTTGGAGATCTATTCGATGTAATTCTTTTTGCGGTGTTTTTGTCGAGATCCGATGAATTGTGGGTTTATGATCAAGATTATCTATGAACAATATGTGATTCTTCTTTGAAATCTTTTAAGCATGATTTAAATATCTTTGCAAGTCGCTTCGAATTATCTGTTCGGGAACGTAGTAATTTCAAAAAAATTCCTACGCACACGCAAGATCATGGTGATGCATAGCAACGAGAGGGGAGAGTGTGATCTACGTACCCTTGTAGATCGACAACGGAAGCGTTTGGTTGATGTAGTCGTACGTCTCCACGGCCTGACCGATCAAGCACCGAAACTACGGCACCTCCGAGTTCTAGCACACGTTCAGCTTGATGACAATCCCCGGACTCCGATCCAGCAAAGTGTCGGGGAAGAGTTCCGTCAGCACGACGGCGTGGTGACGATCTTGATGTACTACTGTCGCAGGGCTTCGCCTAAGCACCGCTACAATATTATCGAGGATTATGGTGGCAGGGGGCGCCGCACACGGCTAAGAATATGATCACGTGGATCAACTTTGTGTCTCTAGGGGGTGCCCCTGCCTCCGTACTCCGTATATAAAGGCTCAAAGGGGGGGGTGCGGCCGGCCTAGAGGTGGCGCGCCAGGAGGAGTCCTACTCCCTCCGGGAGTAGGATTCCCCCCCCCCCCAATCCTAGTTGGAATAGGATTCACGGAGGGGGGGAAAGGAGAAGGGGGGCCGTCCCCCTCTCCTTGTCCTATTCGGACCAAGGGAGGGGAGGGGCGCGCGGCCCATCTCTGGTTGCCTCTTCTCTTTTCCACTAAGGCCCATATAGCTCCCGGGGGGTTCCGGTAACCTCTCGGTACTCCGGTAAAATCCCGATTTCACCCGGAACACTTCCGATATCCAAACATAGGCTTCCAATATATCAATCTTTATGTCTCGACCATTTCGAGACTCCTCGTCATGTCCGTGATCACATCCGGGACTCCGAGCAACCTTCGGTACATCAATACATATAAACTCATAATATAACTGTCATCGAAACCTTAAGCGTGCGGACCCTACGGGTTCGAGAACAATGTAGACATGACCGAGACACATCTCCGGTCAATAACCAATAGCGGGACCTGGATGCCCATATTGGCTCCTACATATTCTACGAAGATCTTTATCGGTCAGACCGCATAACAACATACGTTGTTCCCTTTGTCATCGGTATGTTACTTGCCCGAGATTCGATCGTCGGTATCCAATACCTAGTTCAATCTCGTTACCGGCAAGTCTCTTTACTCGTTCCGTAATACATCATCCCGCAACTAACTCATTAGTTGCAATGCTTGCAAGGCTTAAGTGATGTGCATTACCAAGAGGGCCCAGAGATACCTCTACGACGATCGGAGTGACAAATCCTAATCCCGAAATACGTCAACCCAACATGTACCTTTGGAGACACCTGTAGAGCACCTTTATAATCACTCAGTTACGTTGTGACGTTTGGTAGCACACAAAGTGTTCCTCCGCACACAGGAGTTACATAATCTCATAGTCATAGGAACACGTATAAGTCATGAAGAAAGCAATAGCAACATACTAAACGATCGGGTTCTAAGCTAATGGAATGGGTCATGTCAATCAGATCATTCAACTAATGATGTGATCCCGTTAATCAAATGACAACTCTTTGTCCATGGATAGGAAACATAACCATCTTTGATTAACGAGCTAGTCAATTAGAGGCATACTAGTGACACTCTGTTTGTCTATGTATTCACACATGTATTATGTTTCCGGTTAATACAATTCTAGCATGAATAATAAACCTTTATCATGATATAAGGAAATAAATAATAACTTTATTTTTGCTTCTAGGGCATATTTCCTTCAGTCTCCCACTTGCACTAGAGTCAATAATCTATATTACACAGTAATGATTCTAACACCCATGGAGCTTTGGTGCTGATCATGTTTTGCTCGTGGAAGAGGCTTAGTCAACGAGTCTGCTACATTCAGCTCCGTATGTATCTTGCAAATCTCTATGTCTCCCACCTGGACTAGATCCCGGATGGAATTGAAGCATCTCTTGATGTGTTTGGTTCTCTTGTGAAATCTGGATTCCTTTGCCAAGGCAATTGCACCAGTATTGTCACAAAAGATTTTCATTGGACCCGATGCACTAGGTATGACACCTAGATCGGATATGAACTCCTTCATCCAGACTCCTTCATTTGCTGCTTCCGAAGCAGCTATGTACTCCGCTTCACATGTAGATCCCGCCACGACGCTTTGTTTAGAACTGCACCAACTGACAGCTCCACCGTTTAATGTAAACACGTATCCGGTTTGCGATTTAGAATCGTCTGGATCAGTGTCAAAGCTTGCATCAACGTAACCGTTTACGATGAGCTCTTTGTCACCTCCATATATGAGAAACATATCCTTAGTACTTTTCAGGTACTTCAGGATGTTCTTGACCGCTGTCCAGTGATCCACTCCTGGATTACTTTGGTACCTCCCTGCTAGACTTATAGCAAGGCACACATCAGGTCTGGTACACAGCATTGCATACATGATAGAGCCTATGGCTGAAGCATAGGGAACATCTTTCATTTTCTCTCTATCTTCTGCAGTGGTCGGGCATTGAGTCTGACTCAACTTCACACCTTGTAACACAGGCAAGAACCCTTTCTTTGCTTGATCCATTTTGAACTTCTTCAAAATCTTGTCAAGGTATGTGCTTTATGAAAGTCCAATTAAGCGTCTTGATCTATCTCTATAGATCTTTATGCCTAATATGTAAGCAGCTTCATCGAGGTCTTTCATTGAAAAACTCTTATTCAAGTATCCCTTTATGCTATCCAGAAATTCTATATCATTTCCATTCAGTAATATGTCATCCACATATAATATCAGAAATGCTACAGAGCTCCCACTCACTTTCTTGTAAATACAGGCTTCTCCGAAAGTCTGTATAAAACCAAATGCTTTGATCACACTATCAAAGCGTTTATTCCAACTCCGAGAGGCTTGCACCAGTCCATAAATGGATCGCTGGAGCTTGCACACTTTGTTAGCTCCCTTTGGATCGACAAAACCTTCCGGCTGCATCATATACAACTCTTCTTCCAGAAATCCATTCAGGAATGCAGTTTTGACATCCATCTGCCAAATTTCATAATCATAAAATGCGGCAATTGCTAACATGATTCGGATAGACTTAAGCATCGCTACGGGTGAGAAGGTCTCATCGTAGTCAACCCCTTGAACTTGTCGAAAACCTTTTGCGACAAGTCGAGATTTGTAGACAGTAATATTACCGTCAGCGTCAGTCTTCTTCTTGAAGATCCATTTATTCTCAATTGCTTGCCGATCATCGGGAAAGTCAACCAAAGTCCATACTTTGTTCTCATACATGGATCCCATCTCAGATTTCATGGCTTCAAGCCATTTTGCGGAATCTGGGCTCACCATCACTTCTTCATAGTTCATAGGTTCATCATGATCTAGTAGCATGATTTCCAGAACAGGATTACCGTACCACTCTGGCGCGGATCTTACTATGGTTGATCTACGAGGTTCAGTAGTTTCTTGTCCTGAAGTTTCATGATCATTATCATTAGCTTCCTCACTAATTGGTGTAGTTGTCACAGAAACAGGTTTCTGTGATGTACTACTTTCCAACAAGGGAGCAGGTACAGTTACCTCGTCAAGTTCTACTTTCCTCCCACTCACTTCTTTTGAGAGAAACTCCTTCTCTAGAAAGGATCCATTCTTAGCAACGAATGTCTTGCCTTTGGATCTGTGATAGAAGGTGTACCCAACAGTCTCCTTTGGGTATCCTATGAAGACACATTTCTCCGATTTGGGTTCGAGCTTATCAGGTTGAAGCTTTTTCACATAAGCATCGCAGCCCCAAACTTTAAGAAACGACAACTTTGGTTTCTTGCCAAACCATAGTTCATAAGGCGTCGTCTCAACGGATTTTGATTGTGCCCTATTTAACGTGAATGCGGCCGTCTCTAAAGCATAACCCCAAAACGACAGCGGTAAATCAGTAAGAGACATCATAGATCGCACCATATCTAGTGAAGTACGATTACGACGTTCGGACACACCATTACGCTGTGGTGTTCCGGGTGGCGTGAGTTGCGAAACTATTCCGCAATGCTTCAAATGTACACCAAACTCGTAACTCAAATATTCTCCTCCATGATCAGATCGTAGAAACTTTATTTTCTTGTTACGATGATTTTCAACTTCACTCTGAAATTCTTTGAACTTTTCAAATGTTTCAGACTTATGTTTCATTAAGTAGATATACCCATATCTGCTTAAGTCATCTGTGAAGGTGAGAAAATAATGATATCCGCCACGAGCCTCAATATTCATCGGACCACATACATCTGTATGTATGATTTCCAACAAATCTGTTGCTCTCTCCATAGTACCGGAGAACGGTGTTTTAGTCATCTTGCCCATGAGGCATGGTTCGCAAGTACCAAGTGATTCATAATCAAGTGGTTCCAAAAGCCCATCAGTATGGAGTTTCTTCATGCGCTTTATACCGATATGACCTAAACGGCAGTGCCACAAATAAGTTGCACTATCATTATCAACTTTGCATCTTTTGGCTTCAACATTATGAATATGTGTGTTACTACTATCGAGATTCATCAAAAATAGACCACTCTTCAAAGGTGCATGACCATAAAAGATATTACTCATATAAATAGAACAACCATTATTCTCTGATTTAAATGAATAACCGTCTCACATTAAACAAGATCCAGATATAATGTTCATGCTCAACGCTGGCACCAAATAACAATTATTTAGGTCTAATACTAATCCCGAAGGTAGATGTAGAGGTAGCGTGCCGACCGCGATCACATCGACTTTGGAACCATTTCCCACGCGCATCGTCACCTCGTCCTTTGCCAGTGTTCGCTTAATCCATAGTCCCTGTTTCGAGTTGCAAATATTAGCAACAGAACCAGTATCAAATACCCAGGTGCTACTGCGAGCTCTAGTAAGGTACACATCAATAACATGTATATCACATATACCTTTGTTCACCTTGCCATCCTTCTTATCCGCCAAATACTTCGGGCAGTTCCGCTTCCAGTGACCAGTCTGCTTGCAGTAGAAGCACTCAGTTTCAGGCTTAGGTCCAGACTTGGGTTTCTTCTCTTGAGCAGCAACTTGCTTGCTGTTCTTCTTGAAGTTCCCCTTCTTCTTCCCTTTGCCATTTTTCTTGAAACTAGTGGTCTTGTTGACCATCAACACTTGATGCTCCTTTTTGATTTCTACCTCCACAGCTTTCAGCATTGCGAAGAGCTCGGGAATAGTCTTATTCATCCCTTGCATATTATAGCTCATCACGAAGCTCTTGTAGCTTGGTGGCAGTGATTGGAGAATTCTGTCAATGACGCAATCATCTGGAAGATTAACTCCCATCTGAATCAAGTGATTATTATACCCAGACATTTTGAGTATATGCCCACTGACAGAACTGTTCTCCTCCATCTTGCAGCTATAGAACTTATTGGAGACTTCATATCTCTCAATCCGGGCATTTGCTTGAAATATTAACTTCAACTCCTGGAACATCTCATATGCTCCATGACGTTCAAAACGTCGTTGAAGTCCCGATTCTAAGCCGTAAAGCATGGCACACTAAACTATCGAGTAGCCATCAGCTTTGCTCTGCCAGACGTTCATAACATCTGGTGTTGCTCCAGCAGCAGGCCTGGCACCCAGCGGTGCTTCCAGGACGTAATTCTTCTGTGCAGCAATGAGGATAATCCTCAAGTTACGGACCCAGTCCATGTAATTGCTACCATCATCTTTCAACTTTGCTTTCTCAAGGAACGCATTAAAATTCAACGGAACAACAGCACGGGCCATCTATCTACAATCAAACATACTTAAGCAAGATACTATCAGGTACTAAGTTCATGATAAATTTAAGTTCAATTAATCATATTACTTAAGAACTCCCACTTAGATAGACATCCCTCTAATCTTCTAAGTGATCACGTGATCCAAATCAACTAAACCATAACCGATCATCACGTGAAATGGAGTAGTTTTCAATGGTGAACATCACTATGTTGATCATATCTACTATATGATTCACGCTCGATCTTTCGATCTCAGTGTTCCGAGGCCATATCTGCATATGCTAGGCTCGTCAAGTTTAACCTGAGTATTCTGCGTGTGCAAAACTTGCTTGCACCTGTTGTAGATGGACGTAGAGCTTATCACACCCGATCATCACGTGGTGTCTGGGCACGACGAACTTTAGCAATGGTGCATACTCAGGGAGAACACTTTTATCTTGATAATTTAGTGATAGATCATCTTATAATGCTACCGTCAATCAAAGCAAGATAAGATGCATAAAAGATAAACATCACATGCAATCAATATAAGTGATATGATATGGCCATCATCATCTTGTGCCTGTGATCTCCATCTCCGAAGCACCGTCATGATCACCATCGTCACCAGCGCGACACCTTGATCTCCATCGTAGCATCGTTTTCGTCTCGCAAATCTTATGCTTCCACGACTATCGCTACCGCTTAGTGATAAAGTAAAGCATTACAGCGCGATTGCATTGCATACAATAAAGCGACAACCATATGGCTCCTGCCAGTTGCCGATAACTTGGTTACAAAACATGATCATCTCATACAATAAAATTTAGCATCATGTCTTGACCATATCACATCACAACATGCCCTGCAAAAACAAGTTAGACGTCCTCTAGTTTGTTGTTGCAAGTTTTACGTGGCTGCTACGGGCTTAAGCAAGAACCAATCTTACCTACGCATCAAAACCACAACGATAGTTTGTCAAGTTGGTGTTGTTTTAACCTTCGCAAGGACCGGGTGTAGCCACACTCAGTTCAACTAAAATTGGAGAAACTGTCACCCGCAAGCCACCTATGTGCAAAGCACGTCGGGAGAACCGGTCTCGCGTAAGCGTACACGTAATGTCGGTCCGGGCCGCTTCATCCAACAATACCGCCGAACCAAAGTATGACATGCTGGTAAGCAGTATGACTTATATCGCCCACAACTCACTTGTGTTCTACTCGTGCATATAACATCAAAACATAAAACCTAGGCTCGGATGCCACTGTTGGGGAACGTAGTAATTTCAAAAAAATTCCTACGCACACGCAAGATCATGGTGATGCATAGCAACGAGAGGGGAGAGTGTGATCTACGTACCCTTATAGATCGACAACGGAAGCGTTTGGTTGATGTAGTCGTACGTCTCCACGGCCCGACCGATCAAGCACCGAAACTACGGCACCTCCGAGTTCTAGCACACGTTCAGCTTGATGACGATCCCCGGACTCCGATCCAGCAAAGTGTCGGGGAAGAGTTCTGTCAGCACGACGGCGTGGTGACGATCTTGATGTACTACTGTCGCAGGGCTTCGCCTAAGCACTGCTACAATATTATCGAGGACTATGGTGGCAGGGGGCGTCGCACACGGCTAAGAATATGATCATGTGGATCAACTTTGTGTCTCTAGGGGGTGCCCCTGCCTCCGTATATAAAGGCTCAAAGGGGGGGGTGCAGCCGGCCTAGAGGTGGCGCGCCAGGAGGAGTCCTACTCCCTCCGGGAGTAGGATTCCCCCCCCCCAATCCTAGTTGGAATAGGATTCGCGGAGGGGGGGAAAGGAGAAGGGGGGCTGGCCCCCTCTCCTTGTCCTATTCGGACCAAGGGAGGGGAGGGGCGCGCGGCCCATCTCTGGTTGCCTCTTCTCTTTTCCACTAAGGCCCATATAGCTCCCGGGGGGTTCCGGCAACCTCTCGGTACTCCGGTAAAATTCCGATTTCACCCGGAACACTTCCGGTATCTAAACATAGGCTTCCAATATATCAATCTTTATGTCTCGACCATTTCGAGACTCTTCGTCATGTCCGTGATCGCATCCGGGACTCCGAACAACCTTCGGTACATCAAAACATATAAACTCATAATATAACTGTCATTGAAACCTTAAGCGTGCGGACCCTACGGGTTCGAGAACAATGTAGACATGACCGAGACATGTCTCCGGTCAATAACCAATAGCGGGACCTGGATGCCCATATTGGCTCCTACATATTCTACGAAGATCTTTATCGGTCAGACCGCATAACAACATACGTTGTTCCCTTTGTCATCGGTATGTTACTTGCCCGAGATTCGATCGTCGGTATCCAATACCTAGTTCAATCTCGTTACCGGCAAGTCTCTTTACTCGTTCCGTAATACATCATCCCGCAACTAACTCATTAGTTGCAATGCTTGCAAGGCTTAAGTGATGTGCATTACCGAGAGGGCCCAGAGATACCTCTCCGATGATCGGAGTGACAAATCCTAATCTCAAAATACGTCAACCCAACATGTACCTTTGGAGACACCTGTAGAGCACCTTTATAATCACCCAGTTACATTGTAACGTTTGGTAGCACACAAAGTGTTCCTCCGGCACACGGGAGTTACATAATCTCATAGTCATAGGAACATGTATAAGTCATGAAGAAAGCAATAGCAACATACTAAACGATCGGGTGCTAAGCTAATGGAATGGGTCATGTCAATCAGATCATTCAACTAATGATGTGATCCCGTTAATCAAATGACAAGTCTTTGTCCATGGATAGGAAACATAACCATCTTTGATTAACGAGCTAGTCAAGTAGAGGCATACTAGTGACACTCTGTTTGTCTATGTATTCACACATGTATTATGTTTCCGGTTAATACAATTCTAGCATGAATAATAAACCTTTATCATGATATAAGGAAATAAATAATAACTTTATTATTGCCTCTAGGGCATATTTCCTTCATTATCAGTTTGGTTTGGCCTACTAGATTGATCTTTCTTGCAATGAGAGAAGTGCTTAGCTTTGGGCTCAATCTTGCAGTGTCCTTTCCTAGTGACAGCAGGGGCAGCAAGGCACGTATTGTATTGTTTCCATCGAGGATAAAAAGATGGGGTTTATATCATATTGCTTGAGTTTATCCCTCTACATCATGTCATATTGCCTAATGCATTACTTTGTTCTTGTGAACTTAATACTCTAGATGCATGCTGGATAGCGGTCGGTGTGTGGAGTAATAGTAGTAGATGCAGAATCGTTTCGGTCTACTTGTCGCGGACATGATGCCTATATACATGATCATGCCTAGATATTCTCATAACTATGCGCTTTTCTATCAATTGCTCGACAGTAATTTGTTCACCCACCGTAGAATTTGCTTTCTTGAGAGAAGCCACTAGTGAAACCTATGCCCCCTGGGTCTATTCTCCATTATATTATTTTCCCGTCAACAAGCTACTTCTATCACCATTTATTTTGCAATCTTTATTTTCCAATCTATACAAAAAAATACCAAAAATATTTATCTTATTATCTCTATCAGATCTCACTTTCGTAAGTGACCGTGAAGGGATTGACAACCCCTTTATCGCGTTGGTTGCGAGGTTCTTGTTTGTTTGTGCAGGTACAAGGGACTTGCGTGTACTCTCCTACTGGATTGATACCTTGGTTCTCAAAACTGAGGGAAATACTTACGCTACTTTGCTGCATCACCCTTTCCTCTTCAAGGGAAAACCAACGCATGCTCAAGAGGTAGCATATTCCGGCAGCACTCTTCTTGTAGAGCTCTCCTTCATGAACCTTGTAGGCTTTCGAGCGTCGAACAATGCATCGAGCCTCATTCTGGTCCTCAGGGAGTTCTCGCCTATTAAGGTAGGCCAAGAAGAGTTCGGTCCATGGGGCAATTACTGCCATTATTAGGTGGGCCGATGGTGTTGTTTCGGTGGCTGAGCCCCCGATGATATCGGAATTGTGTTTGGATTTTTGGGGTATAACCAGATCCGGACTAGGGTTGCCGCTCTATCCTGCCACACCACGGATGGCTTGAAGAGCCTTTCCAAAAAGATGTTAGGCGGGACGGGGTCATGCTTGGCGCCCATGCGAGCAAGGGCATCCACTACTTGATTACTTTCTCGAGCCACAAGATGAAACTTGAGTCCCTTGAACTGAGATGATATTTTGAGTACGGTGTTACGATAGGCCGCCATCTTCGGATCTTTAGCGTAGAAGTCTCCGCTTATTTGGGATATTGCGAGGTTTGTATTCCCGCGCACCTCCAGGCATTGTATGCCCATAGAGACAGCCATCCGGCTGCGTTATTGGAGTCCGTGTATAATATTTGGAGTAAATACTGGACTGTGTCTCCTGTGGGGGACGTTAAGACAACGCCTGCTCCTAAACCAACCAGCATTTTAGAGGCATCGAAGTGCATGACCCAGTTGGAATATGTACCGTACTCTTTAGGGAGTTCGGCTTCTGTCCATTCGGCGATGAAGTCAGCCAATACTTGGGATTTAATGGCTCGGCGTGGTTTGTATGTGATATCAAATGGCAAGAGCTCAATGGCCCACTCAGAAATCCGGCTGTTTATTATGTCATTGAGTGGTACTTCGGAAGCCACCATGATCAAGCACTCTTGGAAGTAGTGTCGTAGCTTCCGGGATGCCATGAAGACCGCATATGCTATCTTTTGGTAATGAGGGTACCGGGATTTCCATGGTGTGAGGACGGTGGATACATAGTATACCGGTTTCTGAAGTGGGAATTTATGTCCGTCCTCCTCTCGTTCGACGACAAGCACCGCACTCACCACCTGGTGTGTTGCAGAGATGTATAATAACATGGGTTTGCCACGTTTGGCACGGCCAGGATTGGGTTGCTCGTTAAAAGAGCTTTTATTTCTTCCAGTCTGGCTGTTGCCGCATCCGTCCACTCGAAGTGGTTGGTGCGTCGGAATAGGCCGTTTAGTGGCAATGCTTTTTCTCCTAATCTGGAGATAAAGCGGCTTAAAGCTGCCACACATCTGGCTAGTTTTTGGACCTGTTTAAGGTCTGTTGGTGTAGCCAATTATGACAAAGCTCAGATTTTGGCTGGGTTTGCCTCAATTCCTCTATTGGAAATTATGAAGCCCAGCAGCTTTCTGGCGGGAACGCCAAAGACGCACTTTTCGGGATTGAGCCTGATGTCATATGCACGGAGGTTGTCGAATGTGAGACTCGGGTCGTCTACTAGTGACTCAACGTGCTTAGTTTTGATGACGACGTCATCCACACACACACACACACATACCCTAAAATGGACTCATTTTCTGTACTCTTGGGAGTATGTACTCCCATCTTCAATATACCTCGTATATGCATTGATTATACCCCTTATCATTCTCAATATATTTCATTAAATATTCTAAGATACCTCAATACAAGTTTTGTTGAAAAAAATATCATTTACGACCTACTTTTCGCAATATACCTTTTTCACGTACAAACAAATCAGTATATACGTAAACCTTTGAAAATATGAGGCACACATGATTTTTTTTCATGAAATCCATTTTAGGGTATCTAGTAATTATTAATGAAGTATATTAAGAATAATAATAAGCTATAAAAGGTTGATCTATGTGGTATATGAGGAGCGAGAGTACATACTCCCAGGAGTACACAACCATTTTCCTATAATATATATATATATATGCTTCGACCGTTTTGCTGATTTGTTTCTCCAGGCATGTTTGAATCATGCGTTGGTAGGTGGCACCGGCGTTTTTCAGCCCGAAGGGCATAGTGTTGAAGCAGAAAGGCCCCTATGGGGTAATGAACGTTGTTGCGGCTTGATCAGAATCCTTCATTTTGATTTGATGGTATCCGAAGTATGCGTCGAGGAAACACAGTGAGTCATATCCTGCGGTAGCGTCAATGATCTGATCGATGCGGGGAAGGGGAAGGGATCCTTAGGGCAAGCCTTGTTTAGGTCTTTGAAATCGATGCACAGGTGCTAGGATTTATCCTTCTTTGGTACCATCACCAGGTTTGCTAGCCAGTCCGGATGTTTTATTTCTCTGATGAACCCGGCTTCAATTAAATTGGCTAGTTCCTCCCCCATAGCTTGTCGTTTGGGTTCGGAAAAGTGCCGCAGTGCTTGCTTGACCGGCTTGTATCCTTTCAATATATTGAGGCTGTGTTCGGCCAACCTGTGTGGGATTCCTGGCATGTCAGAAGGGTGCCAGGCGAATATGTCCCAGTTCTCACGCAGGAACACGCGTAATGCAGCATCGACTGTAGGGTCCAGTTGTGCCCCGATGGAGGCTGTCTTCTTGGGGTCCGTCGGGTGAACTTGAAATTTGACTATTTCGTCTGCTGGTTTGAAGGAGGTGGATTTGGGGCGCTTATTGAGGACTACGTCGTCCCTATCCATCGTGGAGCATACTACGGTCAATTCTTCGGCCGCAGGGGCCTCGGATAGTGCCTCGAGGGCAAGAGATGCGGTTTTGTTTCCAGCGCGGAGTGCTATGTCCGGATCACTGGTGAGAGTGATAATACCGTTGGGCCCGGTCATCTTGAGCTTCATATACCCGTAATGAGGTATGGCTTGAAAGCGCGTGAATGCGTCTCGCCCTAACAGGGCGTGATGTTCGCTGTTGAAAGGGGCCACTTGCAAGGTTAACTCTTCGGACCGATAGTTCTCCGGCGTGCCGAATACCAAGTCGAGCTTAATTTTTCCCGCGCATCTTGCTTCCTGACTGGGAATGATTCCTCAAAAGGTCGTATCACTTTGCTCAATGCGGCTTCTATCTATTTGCATTTTACTGGGTGTGTCCTCGTAAATGAGGTTCAATCCGCTGCCACCGTCCATGAGCACTTTAGTGAGTCGAAAGCCATCCACAATTGCATTGAGGACCAAGGTGGCTGGTGTCCGGACTGAACGGAATTTTGGTTCATCGTTGGCATTAAAATTTATTGCCGTGTCGCTCCAGGGATTTATTGCTGCAACTTGGCAGACTTCGATGAGGTCATGTAGTGTTCTCTTACGCCATTTGTTTGAAGAGAAAGTCTCGAAGACCGTCAGTACTCTGAGGTCGTCGTCTTTCGGGAAGTGTGGCTCTGAGGTATTTTTGGTGAGGATATCCTCGCCGCTCTTGGCTACTTGCCGGAGTATCCAACATGCTCTAAGGCTGTGGGTTGGTTCGGTATCCTGTGTCGTGTGTATTTTGCATGGCCTATCAAGCCATCCTTCACGAAAGGTGCCACGTCCCATAATGGGTTTAATTTTCTTGCCTATGGGGTCGGGTGCTCGATGAGGGTGCATCCTTTTTGCCCGCCAGGGGGTGGCGTGAAGGCTGGTGGTTCCCAGCGAGCTGTCTGAGTTTTCCAGGTGCTTTCCATTGCGCAGTACTTCTGTACTATGGTTGCCAAGTCAGCGAAGTGCAGTATGCGACGGCGGTTGAGGGCATTGAGGATTCCTTTATCCGTGCAATTATTGTGGAATGATGAAATCGCGTCCTCATCACGGCAATCTTTAACCTTGTCTTCGACAAGGAGGAATCTAGCTCAGAAGTGAAGGACTGTTTCCTGAGGCTGCTGCCGTACGTACATGAGGTCACATATATCCGGGGGACCGGAATTTCTTGGCGAATATTGGTTGTGGTGGGTGGGTGGCGTAAAATCCGAACCTTGACTCAATGTGGAGTCCAGAGTTTGAAGAACTTCCGAGTTCATCAGTTCGGGATCTGGGATGTCCAATGATTACTTAGGCTCAATGTGTGATTCTAGGTTCGAAGGACCGAGAGTGTCACCCTGTAGACATATATCTGGCTCTATGAGCTCGGAAATCTGAACATAGCTTGTTTTCAGTATAGGGGAAGAGTTGTTGTTGCTTTGCTCCTCTATGACCGCTATCTGATGGGTGATCGGCAGAGATTTGATTTCTCTCTGATCGGGTTTAAGCCCAATCTGATCATAGTCCGTAGCGACTCCGAGGGCGGCGATGCGATCCAGGAGTTCATTTAAGGATGACAAATCTACCGGATCCATCTGCTTGGAGTATTCAGAGTCAACACGGAGATGATTTTCGATGACTTGGGAAGTCATCATCGGCTTAAAGGCCGAACGGGCGGCCATGGTAAAGCTGCCCGACCGGAGGGTTTGGCCTGAGGCCAGGGCTCCTCCGAAAGTAATACCGTCCTTGATAACAAGGCAGGCCATCAATCCTATTGTCGACGCAACAGAGGAACTCTCAATGAAAGCACCAATGTCGGTGTCAAAACGGCAGATCTCGGGTAGTGGGTCCCGAACTGTGCGTCTAAGGATTGATGGTAACAGGAGACAAGGGACACGATGTTTTACCCAGGTTCGGGCCCTCTTGATGGAGGTAATACCCTATGTCCTGCTTAATTGACTTTGATGAGTACAGGGGTTACAAGAGTTGATCTACCACGAGATCGTGATGGCTAAACCCTAATTTTCTAGCATGTATGATTATGATTGCCTCTACAGACTAAACCCTCCGATTTATATAAACACTGGAGGGTACTAGGGTTGTAAAAAGTCGGTTTACAGAGAAAGGAATATTCATATCTGCACAGTAAGCTTGCCTTACACGCCAAGGAGAATCCCATCCGGACATGGGAGAAAATCTTTTGTCTTGTATCTTTACGGCCCATTAGTCCGGCCGATGTCATATAGCCTGGACGCCCGATGACCCCTTAATCCAGGACTCCCTCGGCGATCCCTCACACTTACGTGACACGGAGAGCACCATAGGATAGCACCAATAATAAAACATGCAACTCAAACCAATCACGATCATCAATTAACCCATAGGACAAAACAGAACTACTCAGACATCACAGGATAGCCATACATCATTGGGAAATAATATATAGCGTCGAGCACCATGTTTAAGTAGAGATTACAGCGGGTAAAAGAGGGGTTACACCGCTGCATACAGGGGGAAGAGTTGGTGATGATGGCGGTGAAGTTGTTGGTGTAGATCGTTGTCGCGATGATGGCCCCGACGGCGTTCCGGCGCCACCGGGAGAGAGGGGGAGAGAGCCCCCCTTCTTCTTCTTCTTCCTTGACCTCCCCCCTAGATGGGAGAAGGGTTTCCCCTCTGGTCCATGGCCTCCATGGTGGCAGAGGGGCGAGAGCCCCTGCGAGATTGGATCGCTCTCTATTTCCTTCTTGTTTCCGCGCTCCCTGATTCTGCCCTTCCACCGTTTCTTAAATTCCCGGAGATCCCTAACTCCGATTGGGCTAAAATTTTGACACGATTTGTATCCAGATATTGGCTTTCTTGCGGACAAAGAAGGGAACCAACCGCCTTACGGAGTGGCCACGAGGGCCCAGGGCGCTCCCTACCCCCGGGGAGCGCTCCTCACCCTAGTGGGCCCCTTGGGCATTGTCTCGCGTTGATTCCACTTCCCAAAATTCACATATATTCCAGAAAAATCTCCATTAGTTTTTATCCCGTTTGGACTGTGTTTGATATGGATTTTCTGCGAAACAAAAAACATGCAACAAATAGGAACTGGCACTGGGCACTGGATCAATTTGTTAGTCCCAAAAATAGTATAAAAAGTTGCCAAAAGTATGTAAAAGTTGTAGAATATTGGCATGGAACAATCAAAAATTATAGATACGATGGAGATGTATCACCGGTAGGCACCACATTTTTTCAGGCACGTAGCTCAGGGTAGCAACCAAACACCCCCTGAGTCATCGTAGGTGTGGCGCTTGGGCGGATGGAGGTGCTTCTTCTTTGTGTTTATCTTCCAGGCTCCGAACCTCCTTGAGTTTATCCATCTGTACATAGTTGACAGAGCTCTATCATAGATTCGTGGCATCTCCTTTGGGGCATGGAGGTTAAGGTCTCCTATTGTAGTGTCATGGAGATCAAAAAATGTAGGAAAAATAGCTAAGACGGGTTAGGAGTGTTTACTACAACATTCTTAATATATCAACCATACAAAACATAGCCATTGCAACTGGTATTAAATCGAACTTGACAAGTCAGACTTGGTAAATCCCGAGGGGTAGTTGATGAAGCACTTCATCTGGGTTCAGGGCCTGGACCAAGTTGGCAGCGTCCGAAGCGAGGTGTTCCTTCGGGTCAACATACACAGCGGCCAGCTCGCCATCGACCGCCATCAGCTACTCGACCTCCACGTGATATGTGGTTGGGCTTACACGTCGATGCTTTGGAGTAGGGGTGTGGGGATTTGAAGTCATGAGGGTGTTTCGCATGTGTCGTCTAGAAATCAGGCCAGGGCGGTGATGGATATCGGTGGGTTACCTGACTGGATCGATGATGCTTGGGTAGAACGTAGATGTGGTTGAAGCTATGGTTGCAGCGGAGGCGTTATAAGATGCTAGGAGGGGGGAAAGGGTGAGAAGATACTACTGAAATGTGATGCATCGGGATGAGGTGGGATGAATAAATTCTAAAATTTCATGCCTACTGAAATGTGGCTAAGAAATTCGAAACTTATGCGGGAAAAACACAAAACACAGACAAAGCGCATAAAATACTCGTGTGCGAGAAAAGAGATAATTGGCAAATCATGTCTCCAAAAAATTGTACATGTGTATTTTATTAAATCGGTCATGGGCGGTCGTGATGGTACATGTGCGATGTTAGAAAACATCGCACACATATCTAATTTAGGGATCAGTACTGCAGATGGCACGCCATAACAACCGTGTGTTTTGATATAATAATTACTATATTTATCAGCATCTATAGTCGTAATCTGCAAATTTAAAAATATCTTTCATCGAAGTAGGGCTATCAACGTACATGAACGAGGCGAAGTTAACACTCAATGAACAATCACCAGTTTATCAAATGCAATTAAGTTTCAACCAACCTCGTTCACAAAGCTTGCTGCCATCCACTGGCTCAGCCATTTAGGCTGTTTTACATGCGCCTCGCGTGGTGAGGTGGGACTAAAAACTAGCTCCGGCGAGCTCGTCTCCGACGCGTGCACCGAAGCAGAAGCATGTTTTGCGGAGATGAGAGAGCAAGGAGCTCTGGGTGGCTGCGGGTGTGATCGACCCGATTGGGTCAACTTTTTTGACCAGCCACTGATCAGGCGGACATTGCGGATGTTTAGCAAGGAAATAGGGTCGGGGTCCAGCTGTAGATGCTCTAAAACTTTATTGAACGTATGCTAAGCAATGTGTGTTAATTATAGGTACCAACATAAATTCCTAGATTCTAATTTGCTCCAAAAACTAGTAGTAAAGTAGTACTGGTAGATGATAATAATTAAATAAACAAACATATGAGCAACACACACGCTAACTACTTCGCAATGCTGGCCAGACGCCATCGTTCTCCTTCTCGTCCTTGTCGGTGGTAGCGCACTATGCTTGGATCTCTACCCAACTCTCCTCAGCGTCACGGTAGCTACCGCCGTGATCCTGGTAGGTGGATGCATTGGGCCATGCTAGCCAGACATCGTCATTCTCCTTCACGGCCTTGTCAGTGGCAGCCCATCGTACTTGGACTCTGTTTACATCGTACATAGCAAACAGAGTCCAAACATTACGAAACTTTAACGATTTTTTTTCTGGACAAAAGAGACCCCTAGAAGCTTCGGGAGGAGTCCATACTACAAACAAGGAGACGACAAGGTAATAGGGCATGCCCTAGGGAGGTAAGCGTGCCATGTTACCTTGTGGGCCCAACGTGGCTCCGTCTGACCTAATTTCACTACTATAAATTCTCAAATATTGGAAAATCCCCATAGAGCCACTGAAACAACTTTTCCTCCATAGTAAGTCTCTGTTCTTCTGTGATCCCATCGGGAGACCTTTTTCGGCACTCTACCATAGGGGGAATCGATCACGGAGGGCTTCTATATCAACCTTGCTCTGTCGATGATGTGTGAGTAGTTTACAACAGACCCACGAGTCCATAGCTAGTAGCTAGATGGCTTCTCTCTCTTTGATCTTCAAAACAATGATCCCCATGGAGTTCTATCTGATATAATCTTCTTTTGCGGTGTGTTTGTTGGGATCCGATGAATTGTGGGTTTATGATAAGATTATTCATTGAAAGTAATTGAGTCTTTTCTGAACTTTATTATGCATGATTATTATAGCTTTGTATTTCCCTCCGATATATCCATTTGGTTTGGCCTACTAGATTGATTTATCTTCAGTGCGAGAGGTGCTTTGTAATGGGTTCAATCTTGTGGTGTCCTCACCTCATTACAGAAGGGGTAGTGAGGCACATATTTACTGTTGCTACTAAAGATAAAATGGTGGGGTTTATTCATATTGCATGAGTTTACTTTGTCTACACCATCTCATCTTGCTTAAAGCATTACTCTGTTTGTCATGAACTTAATACCATAGATGCATGCTGGATAGCGGTTGATTGGTGGAGTAATAGTAGTAGATGCAGGAAGGAGTCAGTCTATTTGTCACGGACGTGATGCCTATATATGTGAATAACATCATAACTATGCATTTTTCTATTAATTGCCCAAAATTAATTTGTTTACCTACCGAATGCTATTATTTTGAGAGAGAAGCATCTAGTGAAAACTATGGACCCTGGGTCTACTTTAATCATATAACTAAAACCAAAAATACCTTGCTGCAATTTATTATCTTTTATTTTGTTTTGCAATTTATCTATCTAGCACTACAAGATTTAATCCTTACAAGTAACGATTTCAAAGGGATTGCTGACCCTCTTGACCGTGTTGGGTACAAGTATTTGCTTTTGTGTGTAGGTGCTATTATATTGCTTCACCCTTCCGCTTTGGGGAAAATCCCAACGCAACTCAAAAGTAGCATGGTGTTACCAGGGCACTTAACTTGCCACACGACTACGAGTGAAAATCGCTCCGGGTGGCAAAGTTGGCATGCACAACTCGACATTAAAAGCGAGCTCGCACACATGCAAGCATACTTCTATATCGTGCCATCGAACATCTCACTAACGATTTCTTGTATGAAATAGTTTGTGATAAAAACTGTATTTTGGAAACTGGTCTCGAATAGTACATGATACTTTGCATAGTGTTCAAATATTTACAACAACATGTTGAGGTCATACCGTGACACCATGCCAGGTATCATGTTTTTCACACATTGTTTTCATTTTCTATAGTTAAAAAACAAATAAACGACATGTTTCTAGTTGACTCTTCTTAGGCATATCCTTAAACTTTCTCTTCATTTCTTGTAAAAGGCATGAAAATCTACTCAATACCACAAGCATGATTTTTCACAACATTTTTTTGCACTTTTTCATTCACCGACGATTTGAATCTGAATTACATGCTTTAAATGCCTAGAAAATGCACATATACCCTAAATATAGGAAATGGCACTAAAATTAGGCAAATTCTAATATGGTGCTTTGTAGGGTCACTACTGCAGGTTGCTGCTAACGCGACACTAAGATCAGAGACCCTTCGACAAAACTGTGTGTGATGCCATAATCACAAACGATGGTGTAAATAACCATCAAAAAAGGTGCAAAACATTTGCGATGGAGGATGCATCAAACACAGTTCAGATTTTAGTTGCGTGTGCGATGCAGGGCATACGGTTCAGCTCAGTTAACTGTTTGCGACAAGAAGGAACAAAAGAAATGGGAAGCCAGATGAAGGTGTGTGCAATATACAGCATACGGTTCACTCGGATGAACTGTTTGTGATTAAGCAACACAAAAGAAACGGGCAGCCAGATGAAGGTGTGTGTGACATACGGCATGCAGTGCACTCGGATGAACTGTTTGCATTGAGACAAGAGAAAAGAAACGGTTCAATATAACAAGATGTGTGTGATACGCGGCAAACAGGTCTGTAATCAGAAATGTGTGCGAAGACCGATAATAACACAGACGATTGCTTCTAATTCATCCGTTTGGGATTGATGAATTCATCACCGACGGGTTCTCTAGTGTGGTCCGTCTTCATCTGATCATCTTCTACTTCTTGTGCTAGCTCGATGTTCCTTCTATGCTAAGTTCCCATTAATTGATGGCGCTTTATTAACACACCACCGTTTCCCGCCATTTCCTCACATGTTTCCCGCCACCCAGCGATAGTGCGCATAGGCGGCGCGCGATGCACGGAGGCGACAAGCACAGCCTGTAGCACATCCACCTTTTCCAAGCATACCAACCCACCAAAGTGCCGCCTCTGCCATCAACCTTGTCGACGACGAAAACGAGCATGCGCCATGGCCCGTCGAGGCTGAGGCACTCCCCGGCAACGCGATGGACGAAGCCGTGATGCGCGTCATCGCTAGGGTTGAGTAGACCTTTGGCGCATGGCGCTTGAGCGCCGTGGATCAAGATAGGCATGTCAGCGCCCACAGGCTGCAGCTCGCCGCACAACATGATCAATGGCGCACCGCAGAGCAATCTAGGCGCGTCCGTGCCCGATAGGCTGTGGCTCACCGCACAGCGAGACGGTTGGAGCGCCGCCAAGAGAGAGGCGCGGCGCGCCGCACAACAAGAGCGGATCCATCAGCGCGTGCCTGCTGTCGACACGGCGTCGCAGCTGGGTACACATCCCGCAAGTACCCCCATTTTCGCCAGGAGTGGGCAGAGGCTCTCAGCGCCGTACTTGCACCAGAGGCCGACCGTGCCGTACTTGCACCGGACTGTCAGGACCCCGATTCTAAGTCACACCGACCTAGCCTATAACACCTCATATCACCTTGCGGCCTCACACACGATATTCCCACGGGTGTCGCATTACCATGGCCCGGGACCGTTTGCGCCTTTTGGCTCACGTATATGATAGTGTCGCTAGCATCCATATGACAGAGAACCCGGGCCGACATGGCTAGTCGTGAACCCAAAACGGCACAAACTTACGGGGACAAGCATACATGAATCAACATCAAGCATGTCGGTCAGCAGCGTGTGAATCGGGCTGTAGCACTGGGCTAACGGGACTCCGGGAACCCGGGCTGTAGCAGGCTAGGCAGGACTCCGGATGTCACCGCGTGATATTTCCCCGAAGGGATAGACAGAGGAACGAAGTGAATCACATGCCGGCCAGTCAAGTGTTCCGGAGCAGTAGTGCTGGGCTAGCAGGACTCTGGTGAACCGGGCTGTAGCGGACTACTATGGCTCATGGAAGCACTAGACTATATTTCCCCATAAGAGAGGCTACCAAGGATAAACAACTAGATTGTCGGATCCCACACATACCAAGCATTTCAATCATTCACACAATATGCTCGATATGTGTAAATACAATATGGCATCACAACAAAACTCTACAACTCAAAGTACTTTACTTAAAGGCTCCGGAGAGCCATACATAACATGTTCATATAGGTAGGGGTCACATGACCCGACACTCAAGTCATACAAACATACAAGCACATGCGGAAGCAAACTAGTATAAGTACAGACACTAGAAAGAAAGAAGGCTTGACGAAGCCTGTCTATCTACATAGGGCCCTCCTTGGCTCAGAATCACCACCTGGGTGGCAAGTCACTCATCGATGTCGAGATCTACGTAAAACCCGTCGGAGGGGGTGGTGTTGTCGTCTGAAAAAAGTAATTAAAGCGACATGAGTATAAAGGTGCTCAGAAAGTCTTACAACAGATCCTACTACACATGCACATTCTTAAGAAGGTAGTGGAGTTATAGCAGCAAGCCAGCTTTGACTCTTGGCTAAGCTATCCTACGAGACACCACTTGTAAAATAGTTTTCGCACACGAGTCCACTAATCACCATCACAATACTCCACCATGGATGTCACATCCCTAGAATATCTGAGTGTAATAGTTGCATCCGTGAGCATGCATCATGTTTAAATTGAATAAACTTGAATTGAGGGAATTTGAAAGCCTCAAAATCTTTTAAAGGAAGGGCAAGAACCCTTTAAATTGCATTCACTGAATCCAAAATTCCCTAAAAATAGTTTTGAGAATTTTGGCAAGGGTTATATACCAAACCAAAATTTTGGAACATTTTTAAGGAATTATTCGGTCCTTGAATTTAAAACAATATTCTATTTGAATTTGAAAATATATTCAAATATATATGGATGTGTTTTTAAATGCTCTATGATAATTTATGAGCATTTGGAAATGTCCAATGAGCAGCATAAGTTATACTTAGAGGATATTTGGCACTGTTTTGATTTGTTCTAAATTTTAAACAGTGGCAAGTTTAAATAAAGAAAACAAAATAGAGGAAATAAAACACACAAAGGAAGGGCCTTACCTGACTTACCTTCCCAGCCCAACTCCTGTTCTGGCCCAGCCCACAGGAGCAACACCGTCTTCTTCCTCCTGCCAGGAGGAGAAGCAACAGCGTGCCTGCACGCGCGCGGCCGACGACGCCACCTCCTGCTCCAGCGCGATGTCCCAGCGCTTCTAGCCACACCTGTGAGACGCCCGCGGCCCCCTCGATCCTCTCCTCTCTCTCCAGACCTCCTTCCCCTTCTCTGCTCTCTCTCCAGCGACCACCCAAGCGGAGCCCGTCGTCGCCGTCCACTGCCACCGCAACCACCGTCCACCCCTCGCCTTGTTGACGCGTCCAGAAGATTCGCCATCGTCTCCTCCATCGTCTACACCAACCCGTTCGACCGCGGGAGCCCTGCAGCATCGTCCCCGAGCTCATCTTCAACCTTTGGCCGCCGACAACTTCATCATCGATTCGCAGGATATAGCGCGCCCCGGCCTCTCCTTCGTCTACGTTCGACTCCTAGTGAGCTCGCCCCTCTTTCCCCTCTGCCCCCCTGCTTGCTCCCGTCCTCTAGCCGCCGCCCCGAGATCACCCGAGGCCGCCGTCCGCCATGGCCGATGAGGTCCTCGCCCTGAGCACTTCCGCTCGTTCCAGTAGCACCAACGTGCTCCTGGAGCTCCCAGGAGTCCGACCCGCCGCTTAGCTCGCTCGTTAGCCAAGCATAGCGCCTCTCCCGTGCTAAGCCAAACTCCGGCCGCCGCGTGCCATTGCTGCAGTCGACATTTTGGGCCACCCCAGCTCCTCCCGGTTGCTCCATTAGATGTGCGTGAAGCCCAGCAACCTATAGCCGCCAACCACGCCCGAAACCATCCCCTATAGCGCATTCCAATGGCGTTTCCATCATCGGTTTTGGTCACCGCCGGCCGAACTCCGGCGAAGTCGACGTGGCCCCATCATTAGCTGCTAATGACCACACTAATCAACTCCATGAGCAACTGTCACATGGGCCCCACGCCCTTAATTAACCACTGTTAATTCTTGTTTAGTTTAATTTAATTACAGTGGACCCACGCACCAGAGTTGACCGTGCTGACGCGGCCGTTGACCAGACCCACATGTCGGTGACCCTAGACTGCACTTTGAGACTGACCAGTGGGCCCCACTGGTCAGGTTTGACCTGGACCGTCCTGTTGACCCTGCTGACGTCACCCAGATGCAATGTTGATGCAGTAATTGATTTTCTAGATTTAAAATAAATCAGGAAATTCTAGAAAATGCCCAAAACTTCTAAACATCATAGAAAATTATCTATAACTCCAAATAAGATAAATTATATATGAAAAATAATCAGAAAAATCCAATCTATCCATCTGTACTATTTGCATGCATGTTTGAGCAAGTTAACCTCACTGTTTAGGATGAAACATGATTAGGACAAATTTGATAATAGATTTGGAGTTGTAATTTAATCTAGCTTTGAATTCCACTTCAATTAAAATGACTTTTTGTTGCATTAGCCCAAGTCACAGCATATTGCCATGTCATGATCATGCATCATATTGTGCATTGCATTGATTGTGTTCTTCCCTGTTTGCCGGTATTTGTCCCCTCTCGGTAGACGACGTTCCGATGATGAGATCGATGACACTGATGAAGAACTATATTATCTTCAGAAGTGCCAGGCAAGCAAAACCCCCTTGTTCATTCTGATACAATCCCACTCTCTCGCTCCTGCTCTCTTTTACT